>NC_051164.1:103075942-103375942 GCF_013339745.2 Dermacentor silvarum | reverse complement strand
AACTATGCAATAGTTTGCATTTGGGTCTTCTGAGCTAAAATGCTCAAAGTTGTCGCTGCATTATGTCAGACTGGTAGCGTCGGACAATGGCCTCTTGACCACTGCACTGCCATATGTTATTCACAAAGCATGGTCTACCCCTCGTACACTCAATTTTCGTATTCCAGGACTGTATCACAAGGAAGCCATAATGCATCAATCAGCATGTCAGAAAATATGTACGTACATGCTAGTGAAGGAATGTTAACGGTAATTGTAGGGGTTAGCCAAACAATAGGCTTTGGCATGCTACTGCAGGTTTAATATATAATAAGGGATTAAAGAAAAATAGAGAAAAGAAAACCGGGTGCACAAACTTGGAAATATAGGCAATCGTGCCATGAAATCGACAAAATGGAAAGCGGAGCTATATGGTGCTGGTAGTGAACAAAGCATTGTCCATCTCTACCTCCTCCTGGTGGCAGCAGTGTGCATTGTGTTTGTCAGTATTAAAAAAAAAAAAAAAAAAAAAACACCAATTGATAGTTTAGAAACCTGGGTATTCTTTCACGGAAAACCCCGATATCATGTTACTCTGTTCACTGCTTGATTGTCTTCCATGATAAGCCATTGCTTCATCAGTTGTTGCATTATCATGTCAATTACAGTCATGTAGCAGGTACCTGAATGCTGACTAATGGGCAAACCTTCGCGTAAGAGATGTGGTGAACAGTGGCTGAACAAAAGATTAATCGCCATTGTTCTGGTAATGACAAGTCCCGTTGACATGTTGGCTCCAAATTGAGGTTTCTCTGGTTTGCCTGCTCATTATGCAATTCTCCGTCCTTCTCAACAGATTTGACAATATGACTTATGCAATTCTACCGCGCCCCTGGTTATAATGCGCAGTCATATTACTGGCCAAACACAATAAATAAATAAATAAATAAATAACTTGGTGCCGATTCTACCTGTGCACATCAAGTAACGAAACCCGAGTCGACTCGTACCGGTTTAAACAAGTTTATGGAACATACAAAGGCACACAGGCACGCACACAGCTGAATCTTAGTGGCTAGTCGCTGTCAGAGTACAACACCTCCTTTTCGCTCTCTACCAGCCACAGAAAGTCATCTTCAGTTCTGTCTAATGCATTAGAAATGCCACACGTACAGCAAACTGGGAAATGGCAACTGCAAACCTGAGGCAGAAAAAAATACAATGTCTGTTCAATGGCATTGTGGCTTTCGTTTTTCATTTTGAGTAGAAATAGTTATGATTGTAACGCGCATGCAAATTTAAATGCACTTTTTATTCAAAAAAGGTGGCACGTTAGAATCGGTGCAAATACGGTAGTTAGTGAGTGCAAAAAACAGTCCAGGCACGAAAGAAAACGTATGGACACTGGACAAGCACCAAATTTGACAACTGTCCCCTTACAGAAAACAGAATCCTTGGACCCCTGTCCTAGCTGACGGAGCCTAAGTTACTCTGAAAGCACTGTTTTCTTTTTCAAAAGTGTAGGGAATATATGAAAAACTGTTGTCGGGCGCCTTCATCGAGTAAGTGTTGACTGATTCTCTTCATATTTTCTCTTCTTTTCTCGTTATCTTTTCTATCCTTTCCCCCAGTGCAGAATATCCAACCGTATGGTTACTCTGATTAAAATCTGTGCCTTTCTTCTATTAGGTTCTTTTTCTCTTTCTGCATCTTCATGTGAATACATTGTCTTGTTTAGATCTCGTAAGAGATGATTTATGAATATAGTCTCTTGTCTTGACATTCTTTCATTTGCTCTACCATCTGAGCTAACCAGGAGGCTAGCAGGTCGCAGCGTGAGGGCGAATTAATTGACAACTCGAAGCACAAAGGCATTGGATATGGCAAATCGGTTCTGCGAAATTCCTCAAGGTGTAGCAAAGTGGTCGATTAATTTGCCCTTGTGCTGCGATCTGCTAGCCTCCTGGTTAGCTCAGATGGTAGAGCGACCGCCGCATAAAGGCATTGTTCCTGGGTTCGAACCCTGGACCAGGACAAATTTTTCTTCATCTACCAAGCTTTGTTTCTGAGAAACTCATGTGGGTTTCTTTTGTAACTTCGTGCTACATACGGGTGAACGTAAATTTTTCCTTTCATGCACTGGTTTAATTAATGATGTTGTATGTTTAGTTGTATTATGGTAAAGTTAGCAAAAAAAATTTCAAGTTGGAACTTTTTCTTCAAATTTCTAGTGATGGCAGATGGATGCTATTCTTAATGGCTGAAATGCTTGAGTGCAGTGTCAAAGCTATGCTTCACTCCATGTCTTACAGTGACCCAGACTTCTTCGACTCATCCTGGCTGACGAAGGTAAAAACCGACGTGGGAAGCAACTGGCGACTCAAAGTGAGTCTTCACTCTCAACCTTCGAACATGGTAATTCCATGTGGAGGTTTAAGATGGATGTCCACTTCTTTTTTTTCGAACTTTTCAGTTCAGCAACCTGAAGAAGATTCTCAAAGCAATTATCGACTATTACAATGAGGTATGTGAGCCTGCTTGATGTGGAAATTATAGTGCTATGTACTGTAAAAGAAAACACCCCTGGAAAAAGGTCTGGGAGAAAACAATTTTTTGTTCAGGTACTGTTCCAGCAAATCACGGAGTTTCGCTTCCCGGACGTCGGTGCCATCGCAGAGCGGGGAAGCCGAGATGAAATGGGACGCCTCCTGCAACTGATCCTCGGGTGTGCCGTAAACTGCTCCAGGAAACAGGGTGAGTTGGCCTTTAAGTTAACGTTGAAGGTTGTCGGAATCGGCGACATCACCACATGGTGACATGCCTACAAGCATGCAAAATCCAGTGGCTGCATGTTTGTCAAAGGACCACTTGCATGATATTACGGACATAGCAACGAAAGCACGGTTGCCGACGCTTTATAAGCAAGCAGCGGAACAGCTCAGCAGGGAGACTACTGTTGGAAGCACGTGCGTGTATGGTGTGCACCCTCCTGAGACCAGGAATAGCTTGTGAGCATGTATCGTTGTTGTGTAAGTTTGTTTATACGTTCCTTGGCCCATTTACCATGTCTAACTGTATATGTACTCGTATGTCGTGCTTTTAGTTTGATTTAATTTTATTAAATGTTACTTCATTCCGTGTGTCGCATTTGCCTGCTGGTGAAGGGCTGCTCGCGAATTATTCCATGAAGTCGGGTTACTTCAAGGTCTGTAGGTGAATGAAGAAATGAAGGTGCCTGGGCCTCGGTGAATTCTTTAAAAATAAACCCGTCAAAAACACAAGTTGTTTTGTACATGCCTAAAGGAAGAACGCTGACACAGAAGCTGAATTTATTTCTGGGCTCTCAGCAGTTAGATATGGTGGATTCTGTTAAAACCCTTGGAGTACATTTTTCAAAGCGCCATACATGGAATGTACATGTTGAAAACCTCCATTCAAAGATGTCATCTGCCATTGGTGTCCTTGCATGTACGCAATGTATTCTTCCTACAAAAGTGAAGATAATGATCTTCAATGCATTAGTGTCCTCTTTGTTGCAGTACTGCAGCATAGTGTTGTACTACTGGTGTAACAAGTTTGCTCAAGCTGTATTTGCTGCAGAAAAGAGCCATACGACATATTGCTGCTGTACATTATGCTTCCTCTACAAAACTTCCTTTTACAGAGTACGAAATTCTTCCAGTGTTCTGTTTGTATAATTATAGGCTGATGTTGTGTTATAAAGCTTCTGTTAAGTATGGTACCGATACCATAATTAATCTTGCTAAGTTAAAAGCAAACACAAGTGTTCGTCTAACCATGCACAAAGAAATGTGGACTGTACCCACCCGTAGAACTACTTATGATGAACCATCTTTGTCCTACAAGCTACCTTCCCTGCTAAACTTATTGAGCCATGAATATTTTGATCCTTCATGTAATCAAAATTGTCTCATTAAACGCTTCGCCCAGGTAATTTATTTTCAGGAATAGTACATCCTTTCGAATTTCTTGTCCCTCTTCTTGACGATCGCTGCTTTTCATGTTCATGCCATTTCAAGCCTATGCAAATGGGTTCTATTGTTTAGCGATTTGTTACATAATTTTGGGTTACTCGATGTTATGTAATATTCATCGATTTATTTGAACTCTTCGTGCATGACTGACCGTCATCCTGCTGTTTTGCCAATTGTAACGGGGTCGGGACCTCGTCAAACTGCTCGAGCTTTTAGTCCCGTACTCCTCCTATCCAAAGGAAATGAAGTTGATATGATTGATTGATTGAAGGTGGGAATAAAAAGAATGCAAGAATCGTCGTGGTCTTCTGAAATTGAACCAGATGTGGGCATTGAACGCACAGCTGTAGTCAACTCATGACCATTCAATCCCAGAGACATCACAATTCTGGTTGGTTTGAACGAAGCTTAATACTTTGGTCACCCCACAAAAATGGTAATATATTTTAAGACTGCTTAATTGAAACAGAGCTTTCGGTTAATTCAAATAAGTGTCTGAATTTGATTCCCCGGGCAAGGCTTTGTCAAGATAGTGCAGCTTTTGTAAGAATCTGCAATCAGAAGTTCATAGACTATAGATCTGAAAAGAAAGCTGAATATTTATGCAGCCTCTGCAGGCTGCCTGGTATCCACATTTCCAGCCTGCACTAATACCGGTAAATGAGAACAACATAGCGTAGTGCTTTTTACTGGCTACGGTCGCAAACATTCAATGTATTCTTAAATCCCACGACCCATGAACTTTTGACATTGATTAATCACAGAGCACTAGTTAGCCAAAATATGGCTTATATTAAAAATTGACATGGTCCTGTTTGTTGTCGGTGCAATTGACTGTAGGTTGTTATTGAACATATGGCAATTGCCTAACATATTGCAATGAACTTAAATGCAGTTGTGAAACACATACTGATAGCTCTTGGCATTCTTTTTTTTCATTTTCAGTATAGTACATAAGTCTTAAATTTTGCCACATGTGCAACAGACTGGAGGTCTTGCGGAACTTATTTGTTTCCTTTTGCTCCTGTAAAGATATAAAAAGATGTGTAGGTATGGTGCTAAATGCTGTGTTTCGTTCCAGAATATATTCAAGTCATTATGGGTCTCGAGGAGGCTGTCCAGCATGTTGTGATGAAAGCTATTCAGGAGGTTTGTGAACATCTCAAGTTTTGTTTGTCTCTTTAATGATGTCAGCAGTGCAAGTAATTATGAAACAATTGTTTGCTTTCATTGCAAGTCAGAACTGTTTTTAAGCCATGTCAGGGCCTGTGTACCCTTCATGCAAGAAATTATGGGTAATACTGGTGACGGATGTTTTGTGAACAGAATGTTGGTCATAAGCATTCCATGGTTTATCAAACATTGGTAGAGCCATAAAGACCAGTGTCAGTTTTAGACTGCTCTTACGGAAATGTTTTAAAGCTTAAAGTTCTGGTCCTGCCAACTAGATTGTGCTGTTGTGCGTTCTTTCATGCAAGGTACTTAAGCTGCCTAAATGTGTTTCAGTAGAACGTTTGTAAAACTAATGTTAGGTTTTCTCTCATATAAAGAAGAAAGAAGTTGGTCAACCTCTACTGTTCATTTTCTTTTTATGTTTTATTTAATGTGTAATTATAAACATGCTGCTGTGCATCATTATGCTATCCACTAAAATTACACAATCTGCTACTATTTTGGGTGAAATGGTTCAAGCGGCATTCTGCATTTATCAGTGTGCCACGGTGTTGTGTTGAGAAGTGCATGCCTCCTCAGGCAGGTGGCGCTAAGCACCTGCCTTCTGATGTCATTTGCCTACGTCACATATACATATACTTGGCCGGGTGCTTAAAGTGAGCATGTCGGGTTGCCGGAATTATTCTCTGCTTGGCAACACCACACACGACAAGGCAGCCTTGCCATTTTAGCCAATCCTGATACCTTCTCGTATCGGGCACACTTCCCGACACCTTCTTGACCTTATAATATTGGCTGCATTCCAGTACTCACTGTAGACGACTAAATAGACACTTAAGGAGACGGTGGGCATCCTAAGTCTCATTCCAGTCCTGATGAAGCTGGCAAGAGAGAGAGAATAAACTTTATTGTACGAAGAGTGGTTGGTGTGGTTATTCTCGGGTGGAGCCCTCTTGTAGAGCCCCAAGGAGACAGCTTCGCGTAAACAGCGTCAAAGTAAAAAACTATGCAGGCTACTTGCTGTCCAAACAATATGGCGGCTAATCAGAAGGCTTGGAAACTCAACGGGAAGGTTGTCTGCTCACAGGAAAACGTAGATGTGTTTTTTTATGGGCTTAATGTAAGCTATGTTCTGTTTTTCATACGTTCGTACATGCAGTGTTAACCGTTTGAGGATCAATTATGTTAGCCAAATGTGACCCCCCCCCAGGGTCGATTTTATTTACCTATTGCAGATTTAAAACCTTCAGAGTGACCTATGTTGAAAAAAAAAAAAAAAAGAAAAGAAATCCCGCAATTTTTTTAGTGACTATAAAGTGGCGAAGGAAAAATTTTTCGACAGTAAACATGCATTGTTTATTCATGAATGCAGATGGGTTTGCATCAATGTGTATAATAAGAAAAAAAAATAGATACACTGAAATAGATATATTCTGATTTGATAATTGGGCATTAGTCCGCATCAAAGGAATCACCGCTCTACTCACTTGCAGAGTAGCAACCAGCGTGCTCGTCCAAAGCGTAATTGAACCGTTTATGTGAGTGCATGCAAGAAAACTCAATGGTTGTGCACCCGTCAGCAATACCAAATGAGTCAAAAACTTGCAGTAATACTTCATCCCATCGCCAACGAGGGGCAATCAGTTTTTGCGAGAGTCAAGTAAAGAAATGCAGGCATGGCAGCATCATTCATATATGGCGGCATTGTTTGTATATGCCAGTGCTTGCCTGTGAACAGATGTAATCGCACCTCTGTGAGCAATAAACGAGTGAGCATCTAGCACTGGCCCTTTGAGAGATTAGAGACCAGATAGACGTCAGTTTTTGCGAGTGCAACAAATGGAAACAGCCCGTGAGACTTACCCAAAACTAACTGCCACGCACTGATGCATGAGCACTCTCTGACGCGCTGGCGTGAAGAAGCTGTGGAATGAACACCAAGAGACTATGGAGCAAACAAAATTCCTTCTATCTAAATAGGGTGGAAGTACTTGCTGGGCAACAGAGTGTTGAAAAACTGGCACATTTTTCAAACATACAGGCGGCATCGTAATTATACAGCACCAATCATTTGGGACTTGTTCGCGGCGCCATATATTTACGTCTTCGACCCTCGAAGGGTTAAAATACAGTGACAGTATATGCTTTTCTTACCTTTTTTTTTTGTCCTTGCGAGGTGGCGTCACGTCACAAAGACGTCTTCCAAGTGTGTTCCATGACTGGGTCTCGAAGCTGTCTTCTTAGCACTCAACTGTCTCCGATGCTGGCCACAGTTGGAATACACATCTCGTTTTACTTTGTGTAGTACTTTAAAGATAGTTCGGGGCACTTGAAACCAATCAACACACAGTGAAACACTGCACTATGACACGAGGCTAAGGGCAGGATTTGAACTGATATGCATGCAGATGCACCTTGAAAACTGTGCATCTTGCCACTTGAAGGCTGGACGTTATGTAGGGTCCCGTTTGGCTTCACTGCCATGACAATACGGTTGTCCTTCCTCTTGCCAGCTTATAACGAAGGAAAGCCCCAGCAGCTACACTGGCGACAACTTCGAGCTCAACGAGCAGTTGAAGAAGGCACTGGATGAGCTGCACACAACTGCGCAGGCAAAGGAGCAGATCACTCAACGGTGCCACGAGTTGGACATGCAGGTAGGCGGGGAGCAAGTTGCGTGCAGTTGCCGTTACAAGGGCTCGCTGCGCTAGCTTAAGGACTGTGGTACTCTGCTGTTGAGCTTTTTTTTTAAGGTTGGGGGGGGGGGGGGGGTTGACCTTCTGCTGCTGTGGTGATATTGCAATAAGGGCAGAATACAGAAACGCTTGTGTACTTATATTTAAGTGCACAGTAAAGAAACCTGGGTGGTTTCTCATAGTCCATAGCTCATAACCCTGATAGCCCACTCATAGCTTCATAGGGCATAAAGCTCCATCGATTGGCTATTTGCAGGCAAGATGTATTGCTTCAAGTATGAGTGTAGTATAGTGTAATTTCTTGGGAGGTCTGTGTTGCCTTTTTAAGAGTATCCATCTTGATAATTCTGGCATCATTATGGTGATGTGTTTTCTTCTAGAAATGTGATGCTGAACATTACAAACTTTATTTACTCAGTATCTTTCAAGGGCGACTTTAGTGAATAAAATGTATAGGCAGTCTCAGCTAAATCTGCATGCAAAAATGCAGATTTTTTTAATGTAGTGTTAGCTGACCATAGTGTTAGCATGACTTGTTTTACTAGCTGAGCCTTTGCATATCCATAACTCGTTGCATAGTTTATATTGCACTGGCTGCAAAAGGTAGCCCTCTGAAATCTACAATAACAGTTCTTCTGCGCACCATTACCAGCTTTGCCTTTTGGACCTATTTTGTCTGTTTATTTTCTTGCTGTTTTTTGAATACTGCAGGCAAGGTCACGAGGAGGACATGATATAACTTATGTGCAGGATGTCATACAGCTCACTGGCACTGCTGTGTGTTATGCTGCATTTGCGAGGACTCGCATGGGGTCGTATGATAGCCCCACACACAGTCTTACTGAGATACATCATTTTCCAGGTTACGATGCTTCAAGACGAGAAGGTGAGCCTGATGCAGGAAAACGAGAAGCTGATGGAGAAGCTCAACCATGTTGAAAACTTGGAGGATCCCAGGTTCGTCGAGCACCATTCTCCTCTCTGTGCCTGTCTCTGACTTGAGATTTGATTAATCAGCAGATTGCCGTAGTGGCTCAATGCCTCTTGTTCAGCAGCATTTTACTGCTGAACACAAGATCGCGGGTTTGATCATTGGCCACGGTGGTTCCATTTCAATGGGTAAAATGCAAGAATACTTGTGTATGTAGATATAGGTGCGCATTAAAGAATCTGAGATGGGAAAAATTGGCCCAAACCCTTCCACTACGGTGCCTCTCATATGGCCCCAGTGCAGCTTTCAATCAATCCAATCACTTGATTAGCTGCAATCAGGATAGAGACATGGCACAGCCAAAGAGGCAAAACAGTGATAGAACTGTTCCCAAGCTGCTCGTTCCTCGGCTTAATAAAAGTGCGCACAATCTTGCAATTCGGCCGCTAATTGTGCACTTCTTTTTTTTTTTTTCAAAATGCACTAAAACACAGCAGATTAAAGCTTTTACGACGTAAAACATGGAACAGAATTCGGGAGGGAGGAAGTCACAGAAAAAAAAAAAACACATATACTGTGTTTCAATAGCTCCGTGAGACACTGTGGAAATTACAGGCTCATTTGACCAATCAGGAGGGCCAACATCTCTTAAAGGTGCCCTTCTGTGCCCTGTCGTCTGCTGGTGGCAAGCGTTGCAGCGCAGGCGGTGGCAATATCTACGAAGACTGAAACTGCACCATGAGGTCAGCTGTTGCGATAGCAGCGGCAGAAAGTTCGTTCCATATTCAATGTGACATTAAACAAGCATGTGTCTTCAAGATATTTCGAAATACAGAGGAGAAGGAGGGTTGCAGAGATGGCAGAAGTGGAGGGTTCAGGAGGAACACTCAACCAGCATGTCGCACTGGATGGTGCAGCCATCCATTGATGCCTTTTGTAGTATCCACTTGCACACAGTGCGCTTGCTGACATTCGTAGGTGCACCTGTTTTCTTAATTAGGATTCATGTTGTTTACCGCACTCCTTTCGCACTGTTCCAAGCATGTTCAACATCGACTTATTTGTTCCTTTCCTGTAAAAAAGCAGCTTGGAACGATACCACACAAGTGAGTCTGCGGACGCCATTTTTTGCAGAGGACAAAACACTACCCAGGAGGGAGTCCTCCGCGGTGTTGTGGCTGTGCCGACTACACATATGAATTTAACCATTGTCGAAGCAATTAATTGTTCATAATTTTAAAATGCAAATTAATGTCTATACGGCTGTGTTGCCTTAATTTTGTTGTTCTCTCCATGTTTTCAGTCATCTAACTGGAGGACTCTATTTTCAGTATCATAGAGCCTCAATAAATATATTATTTAAAAAAACGAAGCAAGATCGCGCAATAAACCGCAGCTGTGACCTGCAAAGAAGCTTCCAAGTAAAAGCTGCTGACAAGATCAATTGTCAAGGCCATTTAGTCATACAACGGGTTCTGAACTATGGCACTATATCTCGCTCCGCAAGAATCTGTGCTCACAAGTTGTGTAGCCTTGGCTCTGCTGTGACAAACTACTGAAACAGAGTACAGCGGAATCTCGTTGATACAATCTTCACGGGAACCGGAAAATAAAGTGTATCATCCGAAAATCGTATCATCCAACTTATTATCCAACATATTATCCAACCAAATCGTATTATCGGGGGGGGGGGGGGGGGGGGGGGGAAGAAAAAAACGTATCATCTCGAAACACGTATTACACAGAATCGTATCAACGAGGTTCCACTGTACAGAACGAAGCTGGCATTGCTGTTGTCTTTATCCTTTGTGCCCCTGTTGCATTCTGAATGGTTTTGCACAGGTTATGTCTGTTTCTTCGTATATGTCACGCGAGCTGAATAATTTATCTCAATATAACAGTGAGCCAACTAGCTCATTATTCTAAACACCTTAGTGAAGGACTTAAGATTCAAGGTTTGTTAACTGTCCTCTTTCTTCCTCTGGTTCACACTGATGCATGATTTCCCTGGTCAGCAGCTGATTAGGGGATATCAGAACAGCGGCAAGAACTGCTGAAGACACCGGTGATAAGCGTTACTGACAATGCGCTCAGTCCACAGTTTTCGAACAATAGATGTTATCCCACACTCTAGAAGACCAGTGCTTGCTTTTATTTCATCATTTTAGGACTGAATACAAAAAGGCATCCCACTAGCACTTTCTCATGGGGTCTGAAACTTTCAGCACACCAGCAGGAAGGCGATATCAGCAATCCCAACAGCGGATAGACGCACTACAGGCTGAAGTCTTCAAGCTGGAAACTGGTATGTGCCCATCTGTCTGCACGAAACAGAATTACGCTATCATTAATGAGTAAACCATGTGGCATTAATCACACTGTTATCACTGTAGAGCTCTTGCAGTGATTATTGTGTTCTGAAGGCTAGTTCATTGCATTTTTGTTGAAGTGTTCTACATCATTCTTAACTGGTGCCATCCATTTGTGAGTTGTATTAAGTTTTGCTTGCATCATTTTAAAAACAGCGAAAGATGAACTACGAATCAAGGTGGAATTTCAAGAGAAGGAGATTCTGAATCTTCAGGAAAAGGTGAGATTCGCCACGTTGCAGAGTCTAGAAATATGCATTTGATGTTCACTGCAGTCATTGCAAGGTACAGGAAATCTAGGTTGCAATGGGAGCTTGTGGCTTGATTTTACTTCAGAGCAACATGTAGGGTGCATATTTATATAATTGCAGGTATATGCACCACATACACTCCTTATTCAATTTGTAACAATGTTTTAGCTGCCTTACTAATGTGCTAAGGCAAAGACTGCATTATGGGAGCACACTGAGATAATAATTTTGTTTGCAGTCCAGTCCAAGGAGCTTGTAGCACTGAACATGTTGCACAATTAGTTACGTACTTTTTCAAGGATATTTTACAGCTGCAGAATTAATTGAAAGTATCTAATCTATGATCATAAGTTGAATATACATTGTGTTTGTGCTATTACAGTCAATAGTTAGGAAAATGGTTATTGTTTCCTCTGTGCTACTAAAATGCTAGAATTGTTATGTTTGCACAGTGAGAAAATGTCTCGTGACCTCATGCTGCTATGTAAAAAATAAATGCACTAGACATGGTAAATTTAT
The DNA here is from genome assembly GCF_013339745.2 of Dermacentor silvarum. Lineage (NCBI taxonomy): Eukaryota > Metazoa > Arthropoda > Arachnida > Ixodida > Ixodidae > Dermacentor > Dermacentor silvarum. The sequence goes on along the minus strand of NC_051164.1, from coordinate 103,364,029 downwards.
AGTTTCAAAGTTGCATTTTCTCCCCCTCACATTAACTTAATAGTTAGCGTGGAGGCAGATTAGCCTTGTGCATGGTTATGGTGGATTTGCGAATGCGCATTACACATTCAATTTTTTGTGTGTGTTCTGAACCTGCTTCTCTCATTTTTCAGAATGAAGAGTTGCACAAAACATTGAATGAAGCTCAGACGTTGAAAGATGAACTGGACGTGTTGAGGCACACATCAGACAAAGTGGTACGCTTTCACAGAGTGGCATTGGTGCTTCCTGAATGCACACGTTTCGTGTTTTTGCTTTGATGATGACACGTCTTGTCCTTGTGTTTCTTTTGTCAATGCATAGGAACACTATGAAGCTGCAATCGAGACCTACAAGAAGAAGTTGGGTGAGTAGAAGAGATTTGTTGCCCGTAATTCACTGAAATTTAGCTTGTCTGTCTGTCATTCTTTGTGAGAAAGAAAGAAATTGGGGGAACTGAGGGTCTAGATTTTTTTTTATTTAATCACCACGTGAAGCCAACAGACAAAGCTGAGAAAAACATAAAGGAAATTAATTGTGTTTTTAATTACTGAAATGGAGAAATAGCAGAGAACTTTGGCTTGTATGTATACGTATTACCCTTTACGGAATAGCAGGCAATTAGAGACGTGCACGTGAGCTGCCACATTTATGGTTCCATCTTGTGGCGCAAGTTTCAAGGAAAATATTAAATCAATTTAGACTGAAAGGTTAGGCTTCTGCAATAACAGATTCGTCATTTGTAGCAAAACAGAGCTTTTGTAAACGAGAAAACTATGAAAATGGGAAATCGGAGTGGTGCTCCCTATTTTGGACTTCGGTGACATCAGCGCTGGCTGATTGCACAGAAAGCGGCAGAGAGAGAGATCACGTGAGCGTCATGTCAACTCGTCCGTTGCCGTAGTATGCCTTGTAGTAGTGCTAATTGTGAAAGAAAATTTGGATAGAATAAGGTTTTCGCATGAAGGAGCTTGAGGCATTCTCTGTGGCAGAGTTGATAACTGAAGGTGGTGCATTTTGCTCACTCTCAGAGGACATGAGTGACCTCAAGAGGCAGCTCAAGTTACTGGAGGAAAAGAACACATCGTACATGCAGACCAACATCGAGCTTGAGGAGGTTGGTGCCCTTCTTTGGCTATTGAACTCATTTGTTCTTGTTCTTTCACTTGCTCGGAGATATGAGGTGATCTTGTCTTCTTTCTTTTCTTTTACTTTTTATCTAAGAACTGTCCTTCATGTCCAGGCATAATGAATATATCTTTGCTGTTGACAACCTAAATAAGTTCTTGACTGAGTCTGGCTTCAAAGTTGTGTCACTAAAAATGAGTGTCTAAAAAAAATCTTGCCGCATTTGTAATTGCATTGAGCTGGTCATCTAATCTCTCTATCAATACAGCCTTGGCTGTCTTTCAAGGTTTGTCATGTGTTAACAATCTTTGAGCAATTTAGCCTTCATTTATTGCTTGGTGTGTGCATAATGACTAAGTATAGTTTTGGTGCCAAATTTCTCTGCATAAATTTCTTTTTTTTTTAAATCAGTCAATCTTCACTCTCTCTTTCCTTTTTCCATCTACCTCGTACTTATCTGTTCTGTTGTTGTTTCTTTATCTAATCTTCTTAACTTTATGCAAACTGGTTTGTGACATATGATAAAGGTGAATCACCTCATTCTGTGGCGCTCTTCCTTCTCAGCATGTGTAATTTTATTTTGCAGGATGTGAAAAAAATGGCAGCGTTCAAGTCGCAGGCGGACCTGTACAAGAAGCAGACGCAGGAGCTGCGGCTTCAGTTGGCCGACGAGACGCGGAAGGCCAATCGTGCCGAGTTTGAGGCCAAGAAGCTGCACGAAAAGTTGGCTTCTCTGCAGACTGAAAAGGAGGTACCCGTTGCGTTTGAGCCGTTATCTGCATTTCAAGATCTAGCAATTTCGTGAAAATTTAACCGTATGTACTCGCTTAGTAGCCAGGCCCCCAACTTTCACTAGTTTGAAAAGGTATCTTTAGATATTGCTTGCATACAAGTCATGGCCGTGACTTTTGAATAGAGAAAGTCACCAACTTACTGTGCACTGAACAACAAGCCAAGCTTAGATATGTCAAGCCGTAGCTGTAGTCATGTGTCGGTGTGCCAGTTAGATGCCCTTTTTATAATTTTGTGTTTTTTGTGTTGTGCTGTTGATCATGAAGTCACGGCTTCGACTCTCAGCCACGGTGATGGCATTTCGGTGGGGCTAAATTGCAAGAACACTCAAGTGCTTAGATTTAGGTGCACATTAAGCAACCCCAGGTGGTCAAAATTAATCCGGAGCTTCCCACTGCTGCCTCCCACTGTACTTTGAATTTTGAGGATGTTGATCTTTATAATTAAATTTAGAAATAATGAGAATTCCTTGTTTGAGACTTTTTATTTCTCTTCCCAGCGACTTGTTGCAGAACGAGACTCCTTGAAAGAAGGCTTGGAAGATTTGCGCTGCTCTCAACTACAAAAAGGTGAGTTACAGAGATGAAATTCCAGCATTTGTGCTGCCTAGCATCAGCGTAGCAGATGGAGCTTGTATGTCTTGTTCATGTTCACAGCAAAATGTCCAACTTAGAATGAGCCTGTCTGTGGTGACTCCACACGCAAAAAAAGTCAATTCTGGTGTAATCGGAACATTGGTGCCATCTGTCACCACTACGATGAAAGATGCATTTCATCACAGCGGCAACAAATGCTGCCAATGTTTCATTGCACCAAAATAACACACAACTCGACTTTGTTCTGAACGAGACAGGCAAGTAATGCTCACAGACTTGCTATTAAATTGAATCTACCACTAAACGCTATGTGCAAAATTTGAAAATTTGAGTGGAAATCGGCGAGCAGTTTAGCTGCAGGAGTCGTTCAGGTATACCTGGCGCTCCTATTTGTTCAACACTACGCACATTTGACTGAGTGCATGTTTGGGAATGAAGACACGGCCATCTCAATATTTCATGGAACCTGCGTAGACTTTCATGAGGTCAAACAATTTGGGAATCTGTGCTGAGGTCTGTGTCGGGCATTGTATCGTTGCCAATTGAGGCGTGCTTTGTCATGGTTTGCCTGGTGGCTGATTTTTTCTTTTTCACTGTTGGTGCAGAGAGCTCCCACGTGCAGAGCGGTGCCAAGGCCGTTGGAGCGATCTCCGACTCTGACATGCTCGAGACAGTTCCTCCCGAAATCAAGTGAGAAATACTTTTCGCACGAGGCTGTTTACTTCAGCTCGCTGCAACTTTGCGGACTGGGAAAGCTACGAGCAGGGGAAGCCACTGAGAAATAGGGTCGTTGGCCGCACAACTGCTTCTAAGTTAACTTCGCATGTGCATGAGGGGTTAGCAAGCGGCGTCTCCTGATGTTTTCTTTTTTCAGCCAGTTTTTTGCGTGCATTTGTTAGAACAGAATGCGAGACTGTGCATGTTGACTCTTGCATGTGTTAGCTGAACTAGTGCGAAGAACTATCGCTGGAGGTACTTATGTTGCATTATGCGCCTAAGTGCTTATGCATAATTTAAGCTTGCTCTTTTGTGAATTCAGAAGAAAGGTGACACTCGGTGCTGAAAGGGAGCTGAATTATGTAAAATTGCTGAAATAATGATCTCTATTGAAAATTATAATGTAAGGAAAACCTTACATAAAATCTTGCTCTTAAATTAGTAAATTTGTGTTAACCATAGCAGTCTGTAGCCCTCTCTGTGTGCCAAGTTACGGTGAGGTGACATGTACGAGGTCTGTTAGAAAAGTATCCGACCTCTGGCCAAAGAAAATAAAGCTGGCATAACTGGAGCATTAGAAACCTAATCACCCTCAAAGTAGTCTCCTTGGAACTCCACACATTTCTCCCAGCGGTGCTGCCATTGTTGGAACCATTCCGAGAAGGCCCTCTTTCGGAATGGAGTTTAGCTCAGCTGTCGTTGCAGCCATAATGTCCTCTCTTGTCTGAAATCGCGCTCCTTTCAATGACCTCTTGATTTTGGGAAACAACCAGAAGTCGCACGGGGCCATATCAGGAGAGTAAGGAGCCTGTTGAACTACAGGAGTCTGGTTTTTCGCCAAAAAAAGTCTGAATCAAGTGCGAGGAATGTGCAGGAGCATTGTGGTGATGGATGCGCCAATTTCCTGTTGACCACAACTCCAGTCTCTTTGTGCCGCACAGCATCACGTAGGTGACGGAGGACATCCCTGTAGTACTCTTTGGTGATTGACCGTGTGGTGCATACTCGTGGTGTACCACACCGCGGGAGTCAAAGAAAGCAGTCAGCATCACTTTGACGTTGCTACGCACTTAGCGGGCCTTCTTTGATGTTGCTGACGTGGAATGCTTCCACTGTGATGACTGGGATTTGGTTTCCAGGTCATACCCATACACCCAAGACTCGTCACCAGTGATTATGGTGTTCATGAAGTCGGGGTCACTGTTCGTAGAATCCAGCATGTCCTATGTTGCTTTTGCTCCACCGTGAGCAGCTTCAGCATGAATTTCACTGCAACTCTCTTCATGGCCAAATCTTCGGTCATAATGGAATGTGCAAAAACAGTGCTGATGCCCACCTCTTCCGCAATTTCTCGGATACTCAAGGCGACGGTCCCGTATCACGACAGCGCTCACTTTGGCAATGACCTGGTCATTTCGGCATGTTGATGGCCGACCGGAGCGTGGCTCGCTCTTCACCGATGTGCGGTTGTCTTTAAACCGGGTGTACCACTCCTTAATCTGTGTGCTGCTCATAGCATCGTCACCGAAAGCCGTCTAAATCTTCCGAATGGTTTCCACTTGGACGTCGCCCAGTTTCCGGCAAAATTTGATGCAGTAGCGCTGCTCCAGTCGCTCCGTCATTTTTCTTGCAATGAAAAAACCAACGAGAGCACTGCGCACTACCTCACTCAAACTCTGCGTCCCAGCGACTGATGCTATCGGCAGGCGGGAAAATATTCACACATGTGCACGAAGTTTCAAGGTCGGCTGATGCAAGCGCGCTTGTTTCATATCCATCAGGTGTTCGCAAAAAAAAGTAAGGTCGGATACTTTTCTAACAGACCTCGTATTTTGCGGAAACCCTTGCAATAAAAAAACAATTAAGCTCGCTTCAATGTACTAGTCAACTTTAGTGATTTGATCAGTATAGTGCTTGAAAATGCAGGTATGGGAGACCTGCTTGCGACCATGACTTAAAACCCATATATTTTTGGTGTGGCGACAGTATGAAAGTGTGCAACCACTAATTTGAACATTTTTTTTCCTTTGTGTTTGTAATGTACTGCTCACATTATTTTGAGCAGCGGTGTGCCGCATGCACAAATAATTGAGCATGCTATGGTGAGGGGCTTGAAAGAGAAAGTGCAGAGAGACTGGAATAACGGAACATTTTAATCTGAAACCTATTCATGGTCACATGTTGTCAGGCTTGAGTTGCGCTCTGTTTAAATTATCGGGAGAATAGGCTCTTTCGAGCGGTTGACGGTAAGAATGGAATAGGAAAGGGCAAAGAGATTCATATCATAATTGCCCTCTGCAGCAGTTTCAACCTTGATTCTATTGTGCGATGTTGACGTAAAATTGTAGACTCTTTAACTCTGCCTGCAGTGTGTCACCTGGTACTGAAGCAAGAGATCGTAGTGTTACATCTGTGTTGGGCATAGATTTTCCTAAAAAAAAATACTTGGGAACTCTGGCGCTGTGATCAATCAGCTGCCATGGGAAAGAAGGGTAGTAGTGCATGGATTTGTGTAATTTTTGTGCTTGTCACTTTCGGTGAAGGTTGAATTAACCAAAAATCGAATTAACCAGAGTCAAATTAATGGAAGTCTACTGTATTCTTAAGTTTTAATGAAGTAATATCTTCTAAACACATGAAAGCAATCAGTTTTGTTCACATGTGTAGTCATTGCAAATCACAGTAACATAGCAATGTTTTGTCGAAAATTGTCAATTTGCTGAGTTGCAAAGTCATTCGAGTTTAGAAAAAAGAAATTAAAGCAAATACACGTGACTCGGCATCATTACCGTGCTGGCCGAACTTCCATACTCTCGGCTACTGTAGACACTAGCGGCGGAGTTCTTTCCAGTAATTTTTGTAGGGAACTCTATGGTTTAATGAACTTGGTGAAGGGCTGAAATAACGTAGATATCCCAGCCTTACTTGCGCATCACCTTGCATACCATTTTATGTACAGATGCTTGCTTTTCAGCTGTGTGAAGATCGGGACGTAAGTATGCAGTGTGCATGACTTGATGACAGACTCTTGGTGTGATTTGGCAGTGTGATTTGTCCTTTCGACGCATTGATGGGCGCACTACTGGGCTGGCATGTGCATCTCAGCACTCCACATTTTCTGTGGCATTGTCGCTTGTTCTCCGTTTGTGTTTTGTGCCACCGCTGCCATTGCACTTTATACTGGTTGCACTTTTCATCATAGAGGGATGTACTCATGCTTGTGCATCTCTACAGGTTGTCTTACTTAAAGGGGTCCTGAAACACTTTTCTAACTAGCCATAGAAAGGTCTCGCTATTAAACTCCCGAAACCCGAACACAGCTAGGGGCTTAACCACTTTTCAAGCTCGTTTTTGTTTGCTGATATATTACGAATGTTAAAAAAAAATTTAATACCACGATTAGGTGCTAAAAGCTGCATCTCCATGTACGTGGAAGAAATAACCATCTCCCCATGTTTGCTATGGTAAAAGCTGCATTTCATTGCCTAAACAAAGATATGAAGAACTACCTGTAAAAAATTGCCATGTTGCTGCTTCGTCCTGGATTTTCATGCAGTATTGATCGAAACACACTTCAATGTTGCTCTCCGCCATCTGTGACAACGCAGGGGTCTATATCAACGTAGTGTCAAATTTCTTGAAAGCAGATGACAAGAATATAAGTAAACCACTTCTGTACAGTTCCACATGCGCCGAACTTCATATCTAGGATGAATATTTTATGTAATATTTTATGTAAACCTGAGTGCCTCGATGGCGAGAGGGCTTGTCGCGGCACCCAGTGGTGGCTTCGGTATCTATGCTGTGCAGCACGCCATGGCGATCTCTGAGGCCATGCACAGGAGACGCAGCTACACACTACTATCAAGTTGAGAAGGGAAGTGCAAAGATGAAGGGCTTTTTTGGCCTTTTCTTAGATCACAGACATGTGTATTTTTCATTTATATCACTCAAAATTAGCAATTATAGTATTATTGAGATGGTTCTTGCAATCTCAAAATCCGTCAATACCATTAGGCTGGATTCTTGGCTGCTTGCGATGTAGCTGCTAGCAACATTATGAAGAAGAGCACACGCAATCTTTTTAATGCTGTTTTTGACACGAGATTGTAAATTCCCTGTTGCATGCAGTGCAATAATATTTGGCTCGCATGTTCACAAGAGCCTCGTCTACAGATCAGCAATGTTTTCCTATGATGTTCAAAAGTGTTTCAGGGCCCCTTTAAGAGATGCATAAGGAATGTGTAAGGTGATTGCACCAGCATGACCAAAACAATTCATTGTCCCTTTGCCTATTGCTGACGTGTACGAGAAAGTAAACTCATAACAGTTTAATGTACATAGTTGTCTACTTTTAAGGGGAACACATAATATTCAGCTTGATATGATCTCAAGATTTCTTATACTCTGTGGAAAAAAAGTGGCGAATATGATGTCTAACGGTGGTACATAATTAGCAGGAAGTTATTCTGCAGGCTTTCATTCCAAATTGAAGGTCCTGTCGGACTTTGAATGCGTATTAGTTCCTCCTAAGAGTCGTTTACCCTGTATCTCCACTTCAAGGGTTTATGGAGCACAAATCCGAGAGCACAAAATGCGAGAAAGAAAAACAACAAAATTTCGTAGCAGACATTAGTCTATCCATCAATAAAAAAATATTTAGTGGATACTTCATCGTATGATCATATTTCTAACCTCTATTCCTGGCCGAGCAGATAAGTGCAGCAAAATTTATTTTTTCGTGACTTCAGGGGGTATTCTGCAAGTGTCCACTTGGCATACTTTCTATTTCGGCCGTCACTGATTGAGTAGAGCTGTACGCGCGAGAAAGAGACAGGACGGGGCTACCTGTCTCCCTCTGAGCACCCATTGAGCCTTCAGCCACCCATTGAGCACTTCAGCAGCAGACAAAATGGACAATCCACTAGGTGGACACTTACAGAATTGCCCCCCTGTACTCTGCAAACTTTTGTGGTTGACTGTACGTCTGCTCTTTCTTTGGGTGTGCATATGAAATGAGGTTGCATTTCGCATGGTTGTAGGGAGAAACTCATCAGGCTTCAGCATGAAAACAAGATGCTGAAGTTGGAAAGGAGCTCAAGTGAGGGCCAGCAGGTGACCTTGCTGAAGACCATGCTTGAAGATGCACAGTCACGCCAGAATGACCTGGAGACGGAAGTCAGGTACGCAGTTCGCAAGGCTCACGGTTTTCTGACATTGGTTACAGAGGTGGCATCATTGCATGACGGAACTTAAGGTGTCTACCATCAGGAAAAACCTGGAATTTTCAGCTAATTTTTCAGTTATGGAAAATGCAAGGCAAGAAACTGGGAATTTTAATTCTGGTTTATTTGAATAAGGGGGAAATCGGTAGCTAGCTCCAGTGTTTGTGGTTGAGCTAGTGCTATGCCAGAAAGAAGCAAATCAAATAGTGGCGTCTTGAGGGTGTGAGCCTTGCCAGGTGGTCAGAATGTTGTGAAACACATTAGTGTATTCCAACTGAATAACGGCTTACTGTTAATTGTTGTTGAAAATTATGGGCTGGGGCATAGTAACTTGGCAAGCTTTAAAGCACCAAGTTTTCCTTAGACCTGAACCTCCAGCGTCGTAAATGGACAGGAAATTTTCATAAGATCAATCAAGGAACGCCTGGAAAAATCAGTGAACTTCAAAATGGCAACATAGTAAACTTCCTGGAACTTCTGCTATGTGGTGTGCTCCTTTGGGACATGTTTTCAATAATCGCAACTTCATTGTTTGCATACTTTTTTGCGCAGGGAGATTTTGTATGAAGTTGTAGTAACTATTGGCAAGCTATCTTACTGTCAGGCACCCCAGTAGGGCAGAGTACTGCAGGTAGGTGGACACTTGAAGTGGTGAACAGTGGTCTAGCAAGGTTTGTCTCGGGCTGGAGCCAATGTTTTGACAAGCGGACATGTCTTTGTTGGGGTAACAACTGCATAACAGTTGCTTGGCCTGCTTAGCAACTGTTCAAATAAAGAAAACATGTCTTTATTAAAAATCTTGGAATGGGATACAGTGTCGTCCCCTTGTTTCTAGCATGTGGGGGCACAGGGAGTGGGATGGGGAAATGGTGTGTGAAGGGGAGGTTGGTCAACAGCTTCTTAGCAGTTGTTGCCTTGACGAATGCAGATCTGACGGAAAGTAGCGGGGAAAAAAAAAAAAAGAATAAATGAATGACAGCACAGAGCGCTTCGTAGCGCTCTGTCCTATTGTTCCTTCTTTCCTAATTTTTTTGAGCTGCTTTCCATCATGTCTACACACCAACTAGCCCAGCAAAAAGCATCTTGCTTAAAGTCAAACCTCTCTGTTGAACTACTTTGGGGACAAGTCTCCTGCTGCTTAGAAGACAAGTTTCAAGTGTTTAGAAGACTTGTCTTCGTCCTGGTATCCACAACACCTTGCTGAAGACGAGTCCCCTTGAAAGGTTCGCCTTAGCCTGAAACATCCCTCGTTTTATCACTGTTGATCACCCGACGATCTTGGCATTCCAACTCCGTGAGTGAACTCCAAGTGACGTTGCTGACGGTCCACCGGGGTTGGCGTGTGATGCAGACTGCTGAGCCAGCGCAACCTGGAGCTGGAGAGCCAGCTGGAGGACAGCCGGGAGGCAGCGTCAGCGCACGAGGGGGCCGAGGCACGACAGCAGCTAGCCCTGGCACAGCGCCGCTGCAAGGAGCTCGAGGGCCAGCTGCGCGAGCGCGAGGCCAGCCTCGAGGCCATGGCGACACGTCTAGCCGAGTCCTGTGAGTGCAGGCACCCCTTTTCACTCGGCAGTAGGGGTGTGCAAATAGTGATTTCTGAGACCGAGTCGAATCCAAGTCGATTAGGGCAGGAAGTGAATCGAATCGAATATCGAATACTTCTCGAATAACGAATAGTTTGACTGCGTTTGACTGAGTTTGACGTGCTTGGACGTCCATTTCCACAGAATGTCATTCAAGTAACTGTCGATTTGAATAGCATGTTTCCTTCTTTCTTATAAGTGTATGTGTCATAACAAATCAACGGCTTTGATCTTTTTTGCTTATGCTTGTAAATGCACAAATCCATTTAATCGATTGATTAATGAAATAAAAGGTGCCTATTAATTGGGTTAGGAACTTTTAATCGACGCCCAGCCCTAGCAATAATTCATTATGATTATACATGTGCACAGAGGATTGATGCATTCAAGAAACTATGATTGTTTCAAAGTTTAGAAACAAAGTATAATAAAGCCACTAGGACGTCTGCAGCCAAAAGCAGAAAGATTAGACAAATCCATGTACTAAACATCATTTCCATGGTAGCAATTCAGTTCTCTGGCTCTGTGAGTTTGTTTTTCTTTCTATCTTGTAGCATGGACAGTTTTACGCAATTGCCACAGTTTTCCGCAAAGTTTCAAAATTTTTTCAAATTTTAGATATCCCTAAGAAAACAAAAAACAGCAGTCTTGTGATAATGTAGTGGTGCTGCCATCGGTTTTGGCCATTATTCTACAAGTAGCCAATAGTATGAGCAAAAAGTTACAACCTCTGCTACTTCAATATCCTTTACACTGTATATGGCGTTCCTAGTGATAAATCTTGTTTTGACATTGTAATGTTTGTTTTAATATTCTGCTAATTGAGTGTTACCAGAAAGAGTGTTTACACAGCACTAGTTATGCTACAAGTCAGCACGAGTGAGCTGGTGTTAGGATAGTGCGTTAGTTTGCTTTTTCTGGCTACCTTCGATGGCATAGCTAGGGGGGGATACCGGGCACAGTGTCTCCACAGACGTGCGGTACATTTGGCTTCAAAAACGACGAAACCAAGTGGACGCACCATCACACACCTCACTGCTCAATTGGCTCTACAGTGGAGGCAGGGTAGCGTTTGGCCTTTCTGCTGCTGTCATGAGCTTTGTATGCACAAACAGTAGCATTCCTGCTGAGCAGCTGTGTGCGTACCACACCGTATGCTTAGAGTAGTTTGAAGAGAACAGACAGTAAACTTCAATCTACAAATGCTGACGTTTTTTCTATGTTTTTTTCTCATCTCGTGCGCCATCAAGGTGTGATACCGCAATGCCACTGCTGGCGCTTATCATCATCATGCCAGTGTTGCCAGATGCCTGGTAACTGCCAGGTCAAGGCCCCGACATGATGATGAGGCACTGATATGACGATGAACGGCGGTAGCGGTCGTCATTGCACCAGTGTTGTGAGACACCTGGTAGCAGCCTGGTAGCATTGTTGCCTTGCATGCTGTGTTGCACCAACATGTTGCCATCACGTATCATTGAATGCCGTCCGGGGAGCTTCAGCGCAACGCTGAACCTTATTATCACTGTGAAGGTTTGGCTTTTCGTATGAAACTGCCAATTTTTAAAAATGGCTTATTCTTTGTACCAACTTGCGAGCAGCTTTAAAAAAGCAAAATTGTTCTCTCCATAGGCGAGAGCCAGTCCGAGTTGACGGAGCAGCTCGAGAAGAAAGCGGAAGAGACGAGGGTCATGGAAGAGCGATATCAGAAGTACCTTGAAAAGGCCAAGAACGTACGTAGTGAATTTATGCAATGCATGATAGTGATGATTGCGGAGTTAACATGTGAAACAACTTAGTTTCAGAGCAACATAGATGAAGACAGAGACATCAACAATGTAGTGCACTGAGTTGTTATCGTGTTGCACTGAAGCTAACACGTACAACTTGCACCAACTCCCCCAATGTGTGCTAATGTTTGTAGAGGGGGAAATATGTGCCATTCTTCATTACAGCAGTGTGTGTTGCTGTTCCTTTGGCTGTTGATGTGTTTGTATTTATTATGATCGCTGTGTTATGGCTCAAGAAGAAGTTGTCAGAAACCTTCATTTTTATTTTGTCCCAGTACTTGATGTAATACTATAGGTGCTTCATAAGCTCCTTGTCATAAGAGCGCATTTTGCATTATCAGCTCTCACTCTCACCAAAGAAAAAGGAGGTGGGGGGGTGCTGCAGGACACAAGCACTTCTAGGCAGACACTAGCCAGCGCAGTCATCACTATAAGTGCAGTGCCTCTGCTGTCATCGTCTCTGTACCAAGGCTGCTTTACAAGTTTTAGTTATGTGTGCTTTCATAAAGATCAGTCTTGCAAAGGATTAGCTTCTTTTTTTCTCTCTCTTAATTACATCATTGCGGCTTGATTAGCAACTACATTGCCCAAGATTTCATATTCATTCGCAGGTGATCCGCACGCTGGACACACGATCTCCATCAAGCGCCGAGGTGGTTGCGCTGCGTAACCAGCTTCAGGACAAGGCCAAGCACATTAGCCAGCTCCAACAGGAGTTGGAGATGTTCAAGGCACAGTGGGAGAAGGAGGAGCGCCTCATCAGCACGGCCTTCTACAACTTTGTGAGTCACTGGCATTTCAACATCGGTCATGTTCATGAACTGTGCCAAGTGTTTTATAATAGGGGACCAGGTATTCATGCTCACCTAAACTACTTGCTGATTGTCGCTCAAATTTTGCTCAGAGGCAGCATTTGTCAGTGGGTTCTGTTTCATACCATGTCTGCAAGCATTATTTACCTGTTACATTCACAATAGAGCCAATGTGTACGTCATCTGCGCCGATGCCACTATATAAGAAGAATGGTGATTTTGCTGCAAAGGAATGGTGGTGCCATCTGTCAACGCAACAGTGAAACACACCTTTCACCGTTAAAATTTCCATCAGTGAAATTTTTTTGGTTATGTTTACACTGAAACCCAAGGAAGTTGTAAAGAAACCTATCATGATTACAAAGCAGGGATTGTGAATAAAGAGAATGACGAGGGACTCTTGGCCATGAAAATTTGAAAGGAACACAAGCACTCGATCGCTAGTCTAACGTCAATATAAATATATAATTATATGATTATCAGATATAATAAAATAAATGTATAATTCAGCTAGCTGTGTTTTATGTTAATGAGCATTCTATTGCTACTAATAACGAAACCTAAAATGCAAAATCAGAAAGCACTATCAGTTGTTGCAAAGCAAATATGCTCAGGAGCTCGAAGTACGTGTTCCAGTAGCAAGAATGTCAAAATACTCAGTACGAGTAACTTGAAACAGCATATTCTGGACGTGAGTAAGGATTTGGCCGCTGGCTTGGCTTGGCTGGCCTGTAGCCAGCGAGCCAACATGCTGGTCCCGTGTGTTCAGACCAATTGCACGGCTGCATATTAACGATGGTGGAAAAAGCGCTTGTAATTTAGCGTTGTTCACATGCCATGTGTCAGCACGTCAAGCTGCTGACAGATCATCAAAATTAACAGAGCACCCTTTGCTGGACTGTTGGAAGCGTCACATATGCTTGCGTCCTTTCTTCTTTTTTTGTTTTGCCGATATCGGCACATGTGCTTATAATGAATATAGAATATAACGAAGGTTTTTGTGTTGGCTGTGACTTTGTTATGACGTCGTTCAAGTGTAATCTGTTTCAGCAGTGTTACTAATTGAGCTTTCTATTTAGGTTTCAGTTGTATAGGGTCACTGTAGACATTCTTGAATCCCAATAGGAGTCATTGGTATGTTACTGAACCAAATGAACTTGTCCTGTAATGCTGGTTTGCAGCAGTTAATAGTAGTGTTTTGCACTGTGCGTATCAACAATTCATTACAATGGTCCGGCTGCACTTCTGTGTGTGGCAGCAATGTTTCTGTAATAGAGAAACAGCTGCCTCATCTTGTTCCTTTACTGCTAGTGCAATTATCAGATAGAAAACAAAACCTTTCTCTCTCTCTTTCTATCCTTTTCTCTATTGTTCGCTCATCAGGGTCGCCGGGATAAGCCAAATGCGCAATTTTTCGATTGGAGACCATGGAGCGTAAGTTTCAAAGCCAGTCACAGTAGTCGGCATTCGAGATGTGCTTCTGTACTATGGTGGCAGTATTATATATACAGTCAACTTCCTTGAGTTTGACCTTGATGGAACTGAAGGAATTGATCGAATTATCCTGCGGGTCAAAACAAAAGAAAAGGCAGTATTTAGTCTATTATAGCTGCTTCCTAATTAATCTAATCTGCACACAGTCACTATGAGTTCAAAAGTAGAAAACAATGTGCATCCAAATCTAACACACACTCGATTTTATAACGAGAGAAATTCATCCTGCAACTGACTCTCGCAATTAAAGAAAGGTGACGTGAGGTGAAGCGCACAGAGTTTACTTTCATAGGAAATTTATTCGCAGTTAATATTCACAGTTGTTACTCTCAGCTCTTTATTGCTTTTGGCCACAACATTTCGTCCCCTGTGCTGTGATGTTCAGGATTTCTTGAACGACTCCATAACTATCGCGAACCAGCTCTCATTTCTTCTGAGCCATTGTAGCAGCAGAGGTTAGCAGCACCCAGATAGTTCTGGCCTTGCTGATGTTTTTGTGTTTTATTGCTTTTGCCAGAGCTCGCGACGTCCACACACTAATGAGTCCATGCGCGATCGCATGATCTGGAGCGTAAGTATTTGCAAAAAAAGGCCTTTATTGGTAATTCACGACATGGTCAATGATGATGCTTCATAACGATAGATGTTATTTAGAACATTGCAAATTCTACATTCTTTATTGCGGCTGCTTCCAGGAGTGAAGGTAATAACTACGATAGGGCCTTCAATTAGAGTCCGTGCTCACAAAATTTGCCTATGTAAGAGTGGTTCCCTGTTGACTAGTGTTCGAGCTCATGCCACTGCTGAGGATGATCAGAGTTGTATCATGGTGATCATGGCACCGATAATCACCAATCGCATGCAGAACTTACAAAAGATAATTTTTGCCAGTACCGGTTTCGCATCAGATACCACACTTAACTTTGCTTATCGGTGTTATGAAAAACACTACCGTACAATAAAACTGCCTTCAGTGTGTTAACGCTGTCATTATATTAAGCCTGGTCCAAACACTGCGTCATATTTCGTTGGCTAGAGATGTGCTAATGCTTCTGCTAAAGAGCCAGGCACTCAAAGAAAGATAAATACATCAGCTGCATTCAAATCTCTACCACAACTGCGCGAGAAATATCTGTGCACAATCCTTACATTTTCCTTGCAACATTTTGTGACTGGGCTTGTGTGTTGCAGGGAGCGAAGTCGCAGCAGAGGTCAGCTGAGGAACGCATCGTCCAACTGACTGGCGGCCAGTCTTTTCTGGCAAGGCAACGTCAGGCCACTTCCAAGCGCCACAATTTGCCTGGTGTTCAGACGAGGTAAGCCTCCAGCAGCCCGTTCCAGAAATTAGGCAGTTGCATTAACGCTTTGTCTTTTTCCATGGCTTCGTTGTGTCTAGTTGTGCAGCTTGAAGACCATTTAACTGGTGCACGACCGTTCCAGCACATATTCGTTACTTACAGTAAAAGCTCGATGATACGATCACGGCTAATACGAATTTCCGGATGATACGAATTTTTCTGTGGTCCCGGCCGAGCCCCATTACTTTGCAACGTGCTAGAGAACGGTTGTTACGAATCGATTTTCAGCCTGCGTCGGTTGATACGAATAAACGCCGCCCCACCGACGGCCGCGAAAAAGAACAGCGCGCAGTCACGCGCTTTCTCTCCTTCTCTTTTGGTGCGGAGGCGCAGCGCCGGACAGCGCGGACTCCGCGACTAGGCGCGAAGAGTTTGAAGCGGTGGCGCTTTTGGTGCTTTTGTACTTCTCCTCCTTTTCTGCGATGAAGTGGCTGCTGCGCTTCGGGCCGCGTTCTTCGTGTTTGCGCCATTTTGCCTAGTCGCAGCGAGCTATGTCTCGCAAGCGGAAAGCACTCTCCTTTAAAGAGAAATTAGACATTCTTCGAAAGGTCGATGAGGATCCCAAGAGGAAGCGGACGGAGTTGGCTAAGGAGCTAGGCCTCGCAACGTCAACACTGAGCACAATTGTTGCACAGCGAGACTATCATGAAAAACGTGCTTTCGTTCAACGTCAACGCGAAGCAAGCGAATTCGAACGCGCTTATTTCGAACACACCGCGCACCGACAATGCTCTTAGCAGCGCGCCAAATCACGCGGCGGCGCCTCCGACCGGCATTGCTCCGACACCGCCATAGAACAAAAGCTCAGGAGAGACCCCTCAATGCCGCGCGTGAAGGAACGGAAAAAAAAAAAAAAAAACGCGGCGGAAATTTCACCCTCTCTCAAATTGCAAGGTCGCCGTTTCTGCATCGCGCCGGAACAAGCGTGTACGTGCCGACTAGAGTGTTCTAGACAACCGTATTCTAGCACACAATAGTGCCGACGTCTCAGCCACGCGGATAAAACGGCAGTGAACCCTTCTCTATTTTCTAGTCACATGTTGACCTTGCACGCTGCGGCAGCAGCGCAGAGGGAAGCAGCGGCGGAGGCACAGTCGGGCCAACGAAACTGCCACGCCTGCAAACGCTCGCTTCTCGATAACGGCAGAAAACGAAACTTCAGGGGGCGGCTAAAATAAGCTGGCGCCAGCACGGCGGCGGGCGCGCACGGAGTCGAAGGTGAGAGAGCTACGAGGGAGTTGAGAGGGAGGGCGAGGGGAGCCACCGAAGCGGCGGAGTTGACGCGGCCAAATCCGCTTTCCTGCCGCCCTCCTCCCTCACCTTCGACGGTCTCCGCGCGCACCCGTGTGCCGGCGCCGCCCGCTCGCTCCCTGAAGCTTTGTTTTCTGTCGTTATCGGGAAGCGACCGTTAGCCGGCGTGGGCAGTTTCGTGGCCCGCGCTTGCTATGCGCTTGCGCGCCGCGATATTTCACGACTCGCACCGTTCGTGCATCGTGCTATGGTGCACGAATACTTCAAAAATACGTCCTTTTAATTCGAACAAATTTTCGGGCCCCTTCGAGTTCGAATTATCGAGATTCGACAGTAGTTTTAATTGTGTTTCGATGATACGAATTTCGGCTAATACGAATATTTTTCGTGACCCCGTGATATTCGTATCATCGAGCTTTTACTGTATTGGCACTGTTTTACGCCTTTGATTCCTCGCTGCTCATGCTCACTGCATTTCTAAACTTTTCGAAGTCAACCTTTTCCAGATCTGTCGCATCCCATGAAATCCAAAGGCTTGAATGATGGTGCAGTTGAAACTCTACAGGCGCAAAGCAGATTTTTCACTCCATGCCAGTCTTTTACGCACACTACAAGTTCACCCATCAGCTGTCAAAGGTTTCTGGATCAAGTTACCAGCAAAGAGCTTGAATTTCTTCTCAGCTAGGGCACCTAGCCCGAAATTTAATGGATTTATTTATTGTTCTTTTTTTTTTTGGGCCAGAGTATTTTGCCATTCGAATTCTGCAAAAAAAAAGGGGGGGGGGGGAAGAGAAAGAAAAGCAATTGCACCTCTCTGATTAAAACAGCTCATCGCATCCTTGAACATGAGCTGCACAGGATGCATATAGCTTGAGTCGTAAGGATGAAAATGGTGAGAGTAACTGGTTTGGGGTTATATGACCTATTTGGTTGCACATGTTGATTGAAATGTGCTACTGGAATGAGAACGAAGACATTGTTTCTTTTTAATTTGTGTTCTGGTTATTCGAGTACTGCATTTCATCAAGCTATAATTACAGCTGGCATTGCTTAGAATCGGCCTGTTGAGCAGATAGAATGATCCACTAGTACACTGGAAGCCCACTGAAAAGATTTGCTGTATGCTGAAAGTACTTAATTTGCCACTAAACAAGCCTCAAATCCTCTAGATCTAGCAAAACTCTACCACAATGGCTGCACTGGTGTTAACAAAAGTGTCGTGGTGCCAGACAGCTTGTATGCATGTCTCCGAACGTGCTGTTTTTGAATTTGCTCGTGTTATTAAAGTTATCATTTTCACTTGCATGTGTACAGTTAGCATGCCTCATTAGCTTTGCATAACCCTGTGCTGCTGACATGCTTGTTCTAGGTGTTCTAGTGCTGCATGACGGCAAGTGCATGACGACTTGCACTTCGTGTCCCAAAAGCTATTTTACTGAAGCTGTGATCACGAACCACAGTAGAACCTGGTTGATACGATCCCATTTCGTACGATTTCATGGTGCCAACGTATGCGATTGAGAACACAAAAAAATACCAAATACAGTTACTCTTCTTTATTACCCGTCGATATGTTCGCTAAATAACACAATCTTTTGGCACCATCATTCTGTACATCGCTCAAGTGCGATCGTATGATGCGTTTTCCAGCCGCTAGATCCCACATGGACAGGAAAAGGCACGAGGCACGCGTAATCGTAAGTAGTAGGTGCCCGCCACGGTAGCTTCTCTGCAGTACTTGCCCGCCAGTGTCACATGAAAATGTTGGCATGTACTCAGTTTGCCCTTGCAGTACCGGCAAACCTACTCAAGGGTCGTTGCACCTCGCATTCACAGCTATTGCCGCCAATCCTATCGCGATGAGTATCTTCGCCTATGCTTCACAGCATGCATGGCGTAGTGCCGTTGGAAGCGTGCTGCGAACTTGTAATAGGCGATAACCCAAATGCACCCCCGTTCCCTGTTGTAGGTGGCGCGAAGTGAGCATCATATTTTGCTCTGACGGCATCATATTCTGCCGACGCCCACCACCTTGATTTCGTTTTGGTTTCCCATCGACATTTTAAAGCACTACACAATAAGAAAACGCAATAGCGTGTCGGCATCTCAAAACTTCCCGCAACAATCAAATGCTAAAATGCACCGCCTGAAGAAGCTTATGACCTAGGCAGAATTTGAGGAGCACAAACGTAAGCTTGCCGAAGTCGCAAAAATGACGTGCATCTCAGTCTTCCCGGGTCCCACTAGCTCTGTACGCATTGGCGTCTCGTGCTGCGACTATTTGCACGCTTCGCATTACATAGATGTCAACACTGAGTCTGCCAAATTTTTTAGTGACTTCGGGTCATGTTTTCCCGGTTAGTAGTACGTTTATTCTCGAATTTTTTTTTTCTCCAAAATGTATCAACAAGGCTCTACTGTACTAAGTCCATTTCATGCATGTGCCTTTTTTGGTACATAGAAGACGTTCAACAAACTGTCCACTTCATACATGTGGCCAAAGTTGCAGGGCATTTCAACAAATGTTTTCGAAATTTCTTGAAAGACCCAGTATACTTTATGCTTTTTACATATCATGAGCTAATTGGCTTTGATTATTTCATTTTTATTTCTTGTAATATTGTAACGATAGAGTTGGCTAGGAGAAAAAGACTGCTGGTTGTGCTAAAAGAACTGCTAGAAACTCTGGAAAGTGGTCACCTCGACATAATGGGCGGAAATATTTTTGAATTGTTCCCCCTTATCATGTAATCGTCAATGTCATACAAACTGTACAGCAGCATCTGTTCCTTTTTCATTTTTAAGATTTGCATGTTGCGTGCATGAAAGTAGGCTTTTGGCTCTCATATTCAACCGCGCATTTTTAATTTTTGCATCCTGCCCCATAGTGCCTTTTTCTTTTTGTTTTTCTGTGCTTGCAGTGAATTCTTTGAGTGAGAATGTCATCAGCCTGTGTGTCTTCGACATAACCGGACAAACAGAGGGGAAAAAAAAGAGCATGAGCACTGTCCTCGTTCGACACACCGTAGCGACCGCAAGTGCTCGGTCACCCACCTGTCCCACGCCCTCTGCTCGGCATGATGGCCTGCTGCTCGAAGACTGCATACCTACATTATCGCGCAGCTTCTTAGTTCCCTACCGCATCTCTCTTTTTATTTCCACTACACCATTTTGTTGCAGTACCATCACTGCTTCTCTGTACGCAGTGTGTTTGCTTGTACCAACATTCCATTGCCTTGATTAGTGACCGGTGCCTATAGTCGGTGACAGTCTAAGAACGCAGCGGCAAATACATAGCTACAATTCGAAGGTAATTTTGTAGATGTGCCAGCTAATTACTATATTTACTCAATTGTAACGTGAACTTGTTTCTGGGAAATTAACTCAAATATGTCATGAAATTGGAATCGAGTACGAAACCAAAGCTGCTATAGGTAGTGTCCAAATCCCAGCTCCCAATTTTGATGGCCGATCATTGCGGTACTGCGGTTGCTGGAAGATCCTGCAAGTGCCGGAAGTTTGTCATAATTGGAGGCCTCGGATGGCGCCGCCAAGTGATGCCTGGTCCATTGTCTTGAATGCAACACATGTTTATTTTTCCGAGGGAGAGCTAATCGCTATCTCTCTTTTACCATAAAAATGTGGCGAGGGAACAAACAGGTGTGTCGCATTTTTGTAAAGTATGAAAATCGAAGTGCACATTACAATTGAGGGCGTGTTACAATCGAGTAATTACAGTACCTGAGCTTCTTTCCATGATGACACAGGGAAGGTGAAATTTTTTAATACTTTACATATCTCAGAGAATATGTTTTGTAGCGTAAAGGATGGCTGATGTTTGATTTTATGGAGTTTGTTCTAAGCCCTTAAGTTATAAAGTATATTGTGATGGGTTTGGGAATGCTTTACTGTGTTGGCAGCCATGTCACAGCTGTTGGTATGGGACATGTCGTATGACCTGTATCCTTGTTGTCATCTACACCCCCCGCCTTACCACAGGGGGATTGTCTCCGACAGCCTTGTTCCCGGCAGCGTATGGGGGTATTTAAAATGTTTGCTACCTTAGGAGGTTCATACCACACATTGTGTGATGCAATAACAGTTGATGTATGCCCACGCAAACAGCACTGTTGAGCCGCCACTTATGTGCATGCACAAAATTGCCATCATAACATTGAACCCTTGTTCCTGTGCAAAGCACTTCGCTATGTAGAAGCAGCATCTACCATTTTGTGTGTGTCTATTAATACGACCACAGTGGCTACCCATCTGACATTTCCAGAGCATGTAAATATGACTCCAGCCTATTTTCATTTTTTAGTTCAGTCCCGCTATGTAGCCAAGCAGTGGTAAAACCACTAAGGGGTGAAAGCACTTTTGTGTTGGCTGTACTCCTAACTTCGCGAGGTAATTATTTTTTTTTTTCTGCCGGGAGCACAGGCTGTCATTGCAAATGCCCATAACGTGTTTCAACGTGTTCAGCCACTGAAGGCCTTAAGTCTTTTTATACGAGTGGAAAATTGCTCACTTGCGAAGGATGTCGCTTTTAGTACTAGAGTCTCTCACATCCACAACAAAGTAGTCCAGGTGCTGTCTTTCTTTAGTTGTGCAACAATAGACATCACAGCAGTGGGCAAACACAACAAGCCCCACCCTGGAGCAAACGTTTTGAAAAAACATTGTTCGCCCACTTCTGGTCGCCATATTCACGAGACCCCATTTTATGTGAGGCATAGCTTTTAAAATGTTATCAATTCTTACTGTACTACTGCATCTTGCTAACTACATGCATTGCAGTGAAAGCTACAGGACGCGTCAGCCAACTTGAGTAGAGAACCAGAACTTCGACTTTATAACATGATTCGACTATGAGTATACCATGATTATCCCATGATTTATACTTTAAACCATGAACCAACTTGCCCAGCAACGAGTGTTGCTAAACTAGAACTCCTCCACTGTCCGCACAACACTGATTGAATGCAAGTCGCAAAAAGATGCAAGGCGCATAATGGGCAAAACCACTTTCCATTCTCGGAACACACAGCTGCCCACATAGCCTATTGGCTGACGTGAGCCTTAGCCTTTGCTTTAGCTTCACTGTGCAGAGTTGGCAAGACGGCATATAGCATCTTTCCGAGTGTTCAGGCGACACATTTGCCAGTTTGAACATCGAAGCAGTCTCAGGTTGTCTGAAGAGCTGCCGAGCGTATAATCAGCCTGTGTTCACTGAGGGCCGAGTCATTGCTTTTATATAATACGATTTTTAGTGTTTTTAAGAAGAGTGAACTGAGGAAGTTGGCATTGGTTCATGTTGAAAAACCTAGCACATAGACAGACAAAGAGATAGGGAAGCGCGTTCATGTTTTGTGATGTTCCCCATGTCTTCATCCATTTATGCTGCTAACTTTTTTTGACATTGGCGTTCTTGTATTAGAAACTGTGGATGAGATTTCAGCAAGCACTGCCAGTGTTTTGTACTTTTGAGATGCAGTGTTTTCTCTACCAAAGTGCATTTGTATGATTTGTTGCTGCAGTCGTAAGGTTTTCTTTCACATTGCGCTTTATTTTGCCTATAATTTGTGCCTCACAATGCCCTTCCCTGCTTTGCAACTGGTTTTATTATTGAGGAAATGACAGCATAGGCTCTGCAGTGGTGAAAAGTGTTTATGCATATTTGTATATATTTGCGTTGCATTTGAGATAGCTTCTCGATGGGGTGATCTGCCCGGTTATTGTGTATGCAATATTTATAGAGAGAAATAAAACTTACAAAAGCTGCTTTTCTCTTATGTGAAGTTAGACGTAATTTGTGTGTGTATCCTTTCGTAATGCTTTAAAACATTTTTTCCTTTCAGGCCTCGGGCACAACACTGAAGTTGGTCCGCTGTGTGTAGCTACCAAGCCACTGGTTGTGCACATTAGCTTTTCTGCAAAGTCTAGTCATGTTCAGAAAGTACAAACACTGTTATTGTGGAGATATCCGCCGCCGTTGCATTGGTGTCTCCAAGGACACTATGTCGAAGTGCACGCTAAATTCTGTGCACTATACAAACATTTCGTTTGAGCTTTTCATTCACATTTCATTCACTGCATTAGAAAATATGCGTCATTCACCTGGATGTGCAAGCATCTCTCATGCACACACATGTTCAGCTTATCGCACACACACACACACAAAAAAAAAAAACAGACACAGAAGCTTCTTTTCTTTATTTTAGAAGGGTCAATTTTGTACTGCTTGAACTTTACATCAAATTGTCACATGCACACAGCCTAACATTGGAGGCATTTCGAAAGTGTTCACTGCAACCTGGGGCCGTATTCTGAAACATTCCAATTCGGCGATAGTTCGCCTAGGCGAGAGTCCATTCACTAAATCAACCAGCTGCTTACCCGCGACGTCAGCATGCACTACCAACAAGCACACTTGAACGCTTTGCAACACACGAGAGAGTGCACCGTGCGAGTGGCTCGAGTGTGTTGTTTTCGAATGTATCGGCCGCAGTACAATACAGGCGTCTTCGTTTATTCAATATATGCTGGAAGTACCCAATGACACAGTGGCATCAAAATGACAAAATGACGTAGACCGAAACTACTAGAGGGCGTAATTTATTTTCCGGTTTTGCTCACATCCAGTCAGCGCGTGCCTGAAGGCAATATTGTCGCCTAGGCAAACTATCGCCGAAGTGGAACGTTTCAGAATACGGCCCCTGGGTAGACTGGTGGGTCATGGCAGTTGCCTCTCTTGTGTGGCCTTAAAAAATGCAGGCCTTCCCTACGGTGTGGAAGCCACGCCTTTGCAAGAAAACAAACTCCGGCACAAAGTTCTGATTTTTTTGAGACTGCAAGTCTCGTGGCACCGGCTCACTAGACGGTTGCAAAGGTGTGCAACTCACCGACGAGTTACGATGCAACCGAGTGATATGACGCACTGCACGGCTCTGCAGAGAGGCAAGCAGTGCCTCCTTCGACCAATTTAGCTATGCTTCAGCAGTACTTCTCAGCAATTCCTGTTGTGAGAAGTTGCTTGAAAAATACCCCTCCGCACCAGTGTCTTCGAGTAGGTCCTGGAAGTACTATATTACGTAACTAAAACTTGTGAGTCGCCAAGAAGCATTACTGAAGAGCATGATGACCACATTGTTTTAGAGCACACTCGAGCAAGGCGTGCCAAAGATTTAAATTTCGGTTGCAGTGCCACAGCGGAATGAACAGGCAACACAGCCAGCAGCACACGTGTTCATCAGTTATGTATGATGTTGCATTCCAATCCCAGAAAATAAAGAATCCGTTGAAAAAACAAAGCACTTGTCCTGAAGGTTGTACTGCTGGCGTGCGACTGTCACTTGTCGAACCGTGGCAATACAGGCAGTATTAGGTTGCCAAAAGAGGAGTCCTGAGGTATGAAGAAACCGACGGAACTGGAATGCGCGTGCTGAAGTGCTGTCCTCTGCGAAGTGGTCAGCGCATGGGCGTCCGTCGCGTTCGCCGTCGTCTGGAACGCCCAAAAACGCGCGGGTAAACAAAACCGTTCAATCAATAAAGCAACTTCAAGATCAATTATATTTCAATAAAACTGTTACTGCCTAGCTACTCGTAGTCCCTACGGCCCTCGAAGAATACACGTCAAGTATTTCAGTGCCGCAAACACAAGCTACTGTAAATCTTCCTTGTTCTATTACTTTCTACCAACGAACGCTAGAGCTCGCGTACCACCTTCTCCACCAAAGACTGGTTTACGCTCGAGTCTATATGAACTAGCCCTCTATAGCTTATTCCGTCTGATCTAGCAGCAAAACGTTATCGCAATCCTTAGTCGAGTTTACGTACTGGACGTAAACGTTTAGTCGGTTTACAAACGAGAGACGCGCTAAGAAAACAGCTACTTCGTCTTCTATCCAAACGTACCGCAGCAGGCAGTGTCGGTGGGCTGTAATAAAGAGAAAAAACAAAACGTTCGTGTTATTCTCATGTTTCATCGGACAATAACACTCGCTTGCCGAGCGCGCAATTCTGGCCAAACCTTGCGTTCACTTGGCCCTGCTTGAGGAGCAGCTGCTTCTTCTGTTGAAGCTCTTCGAGAATCTTGCGGTTCTGAAGCTCTGAAAAAGAATGAAACAACGATCGTGCAACTGGGATTGAGAAACGCCTCGATGGCACGATGACATTCGTCGATTAGTAGCTCGACGTGACGCTGAAAAGCGTTTTAGTTCTCGCGATACCTTGCCGGGCGGTCGGTGGTTGAAAAGCCATCTTGTGCTGTTTTCGGTTTGATGTTGTTGTTGATGTCGCTGGCGAGCCGGCGAACGTATCGACCTTGCTACGTCTTTCACGAAGTGATCATATCGTTGTGTTTGCGTTGTGCACGAGAAACTCGTGCATTCATTAACTGTTGCAACCATGAAAGGGCATTACTAAGTCTAGAGACTCGTAAATAAACTTATGTTTGAAAGCAAAATTATTATATTTTCGGGTAAAACCAGATAAAACCGATAAAACTGAATGTGCGCGCTGATAGCTAGACTCGGAGCATGGAATAAACACGTGTCGCTAACCATGGTGAGCAATTGGCGCGCTAAAGAGATGTCCGCTAGTATGGAAACTGAGCAAAATACCGAGCAAGACAGCGCTAATAACGCGGAAAAAGGAGAGAAATTATGCCGTTTCCCTTTGTCGCGAGTCAAGACCATCATGAAGCTCGATCCCGATGTCGTGCTCGCTAGTCAAGAGGCGGTGTTCCTTGTCTCAAAAGCTACAGTGAGTAATTGCGTCTCGCTCGTTCGATGCGTTCCTCACTTGTAGTGTACCGTCATTCGGTAATTTCAGGAAATGTTTGTCGCCGCCTTGGCAAAAGAAGCTTACACATATACGCGACAAGCAAAAAAGAAAACTATTCAGAAGAAGGACGTAGGTGCGTACACACTCCGTTTTGCTTCAGCGCGGTGAGTTAGCAATGTACTAACCGAGTGTCGTTTGCATATGTCGCAGAATCTTCTGTCGAAGCCGTCGAAGCATTCGCCTTTTTGGAAGGTTGGTGTCAAAACTGTTGAACTTGAAGTTGTAAGCAGGTAACAGTAACGAAAGTTCAAATTATGCGTTAACGATTCTTTCAGGGACTCTGGACTGATGGGCCGTTGCACTTCTGGCTGCAGAACTTTTTGTAAATAAATTACGTGTTTTTAACGCTAGAAACACTTCGAGTATGATTTTTTAAACATATCTTACGTTATTCTTACAAATTTGATAAATCTTTGATGCTTGCCAATTCTGGTCTTTTTTCGTCTGCAACACAAAATGCAGTGCGCTGTGCGGAGCAGCTGTATCACGTTTGTATAAGACGTGCTGTATTGTTGCGATAGTTAAACCGTAAAGGAATTCTATGCTGCATTTCGATTCGCTAATGCCATGCAAAGCACGACACTGTCAACTGCGGCAACTGCTGACAGGCGGAATGGATTCAGCACAAGTGACGACGACCCTTCGCAGGTATGGTTAATGCCGTTGATTTGCATCCCATGATTCGTCACTCGTGCCACCATTTTTACCCGTTTTTAGGTCATCCTCAGCCTCGCGTGGTCATCAAGAAGGTTTGGAGCTGCTTATTATGACAGCAGCACATGCAAAATGTACCTTATTCCTGACCAAGATGATCTACCACCAGTACACTCCCTCTTGTTCTCAGGTAAGTTGCTGTTTATTCCACACAAACTTTTGTTTATTTACTTATGTGACCTCCGTCCTACGCCAAGTGCTGCAAGAAGTGAGACCGTCTTGTGTTCTGCTAAGTGCCAAATCCGATGAGAAGCTGATGAAAGCCATTAATGATTTCCGTAAGTGCCAGCTCAGCTTTCACAGCAGTGTGTATGAACTGAAATGCCCAATTTGTTTTGTAGTGTCGTCTGATAATGCCTCGTCGGATACGAGGTCCTATGACAAGGAGGTTATCCGTACCCTTCCTTTCAAGGACTTTGGTATGAAATTAATTTATTAATTTTTAATAGTATCACTCATGCCTCTGTACCGAATCCTTATGCTTCCAACAGCATATGAACCCAGCAGGCATAGGCTTCTGTATATGACACTACCTGACATGCCGAGTGGACTCTCTGACGAGGCACGCTTTGTCTTCATGGCATCCTTAGTGGATTTTAATGCCATTGCCATGGTAAGACTTCATTTCACATGTAATTTTGGTTGGTGCCTTGATCATTTTAAGAGCAAGTAACCTTAAGTAGTATGCAGCTTTATGCTACAAGTGTATTTTGCGAGTGCATGTCAAACAGCACCAAATATGAAGATTGGTGGTTAAAACTTATTGAGGGGACATTCAGGAAATTGGATGCATGTGGTAAACAAATCATACTCTGTTTCAGTAGTTCCATGCAACAGAGCCAAGGCTATGTGACCAGTGAGCGCCGATTCTTGCACAGCGAGATACAGTGCCGCAGTTCGGAACTCGCTGGACGGCTAAATGGCCTTGACAAGTGGTCTTGTCGGCAGTTTATTGCACGAATTTGCTTTGTTCTTTAATAAAATATTTATTGAAGCTCTCTGTTACTGAAAACTGAGTTCTGCACTTGTTCAAATAAAAATGTGTAAAGAACAAAAAAAATCAATGCAATGTTGCCATACAGACATTAATTGGCATTTAAAAAGTACAAACAATGAATTGCTTTTACAGTGTCTAAATTTATTTTTGTAGTGTTGTGGCACAGCCACAACACCACAGAGGGTAGTGCTTCGTTATCCGCAAAAATGGTGCCCGCAGGCTCGCTTGTGTGATATCGTTCCAAGCTGCTCTCTTACATGAAGAGAATGAATAAGTTGCCATTTAACATGCTTGGAACAGCGCGGAAGGGGTGCGATAAAACTGCTCGAATTCTAATCAAGAAAAGGGCTGCATTTATGAATGTCAACGAGTGCATCGTGTGCAAGTGGATGTTACAAGGGGGATCAAGAGATGGCGCCACCATCCAGTGCAACACGCTGGCTGAGTGCTCTTTCTGATCCCTCCCTTACGCCAGCGCTGCCACCGTCTTTCTCCTCTGTATCTTGAAATTTCTTGTAGACGCACGCCTTTTTGGCGTCAGAGTGAATATGGAATAAATTTTCTACCGCTGCTATCGCAACAGCTGGTCTCGCTGCGCAGTTTCATTCTTAGTTTCAGCGCTCGCCACTGGCAGGCGACAGGGTGCGGAAGAGAGCCTTTAAGATTTGTTTGCCCCCACCCCCCCCCCCTGATTGTTCGATGAAGCCTGTAGCTTCCACAGTGCTGCACGGAACTACTGAAACGGAGTATAGTGCATGTGTTACATAATATTGTCATGAATTTCTCAGGAAAATGTTCATTGTACCTTTATGTACATTTAAAAATTGCCACTCCTGCATGCTGGAAAAGAGTTCTTCTTTCATGGTGGTTCCTTTTTTTTTTTGAAATTTACAACATCCATCATATTATGGATTAATCTAAACCACTACCAAATGGCTATTGGCTGGGTACTTTCAAACGTCCCTGACAAGCAGCATACAGGAAGTAGCAAACAGCAGAAAAATAGCGGCGCATTGGAAGAAACCAACTAAGTGGGCACAAGACGAAAGAAGCTGCAACAATGCAGTATGACAGCTTGTCATTGAAGAGCCACAGTCGCCACTAGAAAAGCCTTCAAAGTAGAGGACAGCTGTTTTTGTAGTGCACTTTCATCTCTAGAGTAACATTAAAATTTCATTAGTAAGTGTTGTCGGGCCCCTCTAGATGCTTTTTGAAAGGTACACATATCGTAGTGCATTGTCCTACATAGTATTTACCTGTTGGTAACAGTACACCGACACTTTTATGGATCAAACAAGGCAGCAAGTTACTCTTATGGACACGTGATCACTTTGTGTGCTTTAGCTGTCATAATGACTCTGTGGCTGGGGCGTTCTGTTGATGAACACAAAGTCGCAGGTTCGATTCCAAGCTGTAGCGGCTGTATTCCAGTGTAGGCAGAATGAAAAAATGTTTATCTACTGAACATTGGGTGCATGCAAAAGGACCTCGAGGGAGTGGGTGGAGTAAAAATGATTACAGAGCCTTCTACTGCAACATCTCTTCTGTTGCTTTAGGATGTTAAAGCTCTCCAATCAATCAGTCAATCAACCAATCAATCACTTTGTGTACTTTTTTTTTGGCTCGGTGGAAACTAAACAAGTTTGCTTCGAACATTTCAGGTTAGGTCTGCCGGGGCCTTGTTAAACTATCTTGGTCAATGCAAGCTTGATTGCCTCCAAAGCTCGCAGGACGGCCATCTGATTCGAGGCATTGTGACATGCAGCTTGTAAGTGGTGAGGCAGTGTGATGTTTTCTTGATGTTGTACGAGCCGTGCTCGCTGATTTAAATGCCTGTGCTTTTACACCTGGAAATTGCGGCAGGCTTCCGTAGAACCTGCACAGAGCTCCCGAATGAGTGGCTCTAGAAACCATCAATATGTATCATTATATTTTTTTTCCTAGAATTGTGTTTTTCTAGCACTGGGGGAGCCTTCAAGTTAAGCGAAACACATTGCAAAGCATTTGGCACTTTTTTATTCAGAGTTCAAGAACTTAAGGTAATAGCTGTCCTCTGTCATAGGCGAGTGTATTTGTCATGTTCTGAACAACAAAATTGTTAGCAAATAGCATCATGAACAAATAATAAAGTGAAAAGCAAAAAAAAGAAAGTGCTAGCAGATTTTCAGTAAACAAGGCTTAGAGGAGGCATAGCTGTATGAGTGGTAGCAAGAGAATCGATTGAAGTCAGCATATTAAAGACGATAGTCTTTCTTGGGGAACTTAAACGCTGAAAATTTGGTCTGTCTGTCTGTCTGTTTGTCTGTCTGTCACCCGATTCAGCCACCCGGCCAAAGTTGGACCACTTGCTTACCGCCCACACTACTTAAACTGGTGCGGCTGTTCATACTTGTGAACGTTATCGATCACAAAGTAAATATTACAGATATCTGAGGCGCAACATCACTAGGTAAGTATTAGGAGGTGTGTGCCTTTAATAGAAAATACACAGATACGTAACTCTAAAGACCCTAGTTTCTTAAGCTGCGCTGAAAATGCCATGCTATGCGCGCCGACGAACGACGTTCCCCGACTGCGCGCCGACGAGCGCCCTCTGCCATGGAGGAAGGAAACCCTCTGCACAAGCTCATGTTTCCCGATGTATTGCCAGATGGCGTCCATGTCTCGCGCAGCGCCTCCTCAATTTTATCAATGCCAGCCAGATGCGGCCGATTCAACATAAAGGAAGCGCTGTCTGAGGCAGGGCAAAACATAAATGGCCGCTTGATGAAATAATGCGGTAAAATGAAATCTGTTCAAACAAACCTTCATGCCAGGACGGAAATGGTATGAGAACAGCATCACGGGTGGCCGCGGATCAGACCAGCACTCATGTAGTACGGCCGGCAGAAGACTATCGTCTTTCGACAACATTTGCAGCGAAGCACGCAGATACGCGGCAAATTTTATATCTAATAACTCTTCCTCAACTTCATATAGGCACTAGTGATAAAAAATTCATTTGGTTATTGTATTTCTTCAGTTCCACTAGCTTGAACAAATTAATCTCATAGCACATGTACTCCACAAGGAAGACTGTTAGCGGGGTACACTTAGTTGTGCACCACGAAGCAGGGACATTTGACTAGCATGTGGCAATCAAAAGATTACAACTTCTTTTGTAATACAACTGGCTGATTGAAAATATTGCAGCCACCAGACGAACTAAGAGCCCTCACTCATGCTTCAATATGTACAAATAAAAATTTGTAGTTCAAAGTTAGCGCTGTGCGTGCCTCAAATTCGTCTCTGTCCTCGTCTAGTTTTGCTGCAATGTGTTACCACAAATCCCAACCAACTACCCAACCAATGTGATTTTGTCATCTTACACTATCCAGAGAAATTTTAGACATATTTACAGACATGTTACATCTTACAATTCAAAATGTCTCTTATGCTCATCACACCATGCCTTGAAGTTCTTGAAAAACATTTCTATGGCATTGTGTGGCCATACGTGGCTTGCACCTTAGAGTTTTCTACAAAAATTATTAGAGGAAGCTCTGGTGCTACAGGATTTTCAAGTATCGTAGTTAAGCCAGCATGAGCTAAATGGATTTGATTAAACCTTGTCTTTCTGGCTTTAAACAGCCTTGCGACCTTGCAAATATTGTTTTCAACAAAATATTGTGTAATAAGTGCGACGATTTGCAACGGTTAAGCATTTGCATAGAGACTTAATTGCCTTGCTGAGTACTAAACTATGAGTACTTATAAATTTAGACAGATAAATCATCATAAACAATGTCACAGAAACATTTCAAGCCATATACACATGATTTCCATGGTAGCTTCACAATTGCAGTGCCAGGGTTCCCTATGGTAATCTTTGTAGGAAACTCTATGGCTTGCGACACAAAAAAAAAAAATCCCTATGTCTTCATTATCTCGTTTCTCAGCACAAAATTTCCTTTTAGGAAAGATCGCATTCGCGTCAGCCAAACAACACTCAGGTAAGGTGAAACAGTTTATGACCAGTTAGTCTGAGTTCAAGTTCCACGCTATCCAAATTGATTCACTGGCAACTGTGTCTCACTTTTCATGCAACCCACAGCTGTCTGCAGATATTCAAGGAAGAGTGGCATCCTTCTGTCTACAAATTTGGCATTGCTGGCAAGGAAGGTCTCTCCTTGTTTGGTGAGGCGCTGTAGTACTAGTGATCATGGTATTGCTTAGAGGGACACTTACGACTTTACTCCATTTCATACTTAACAGGCAATGCTGCAAAAGCTACACGATGTAGTGTGGGCATAGAAGTGTTGCATTCACAGTGCAGTCTTGTTGGGCAGTGTGTAATGAGGATACAGTATGACGGAGCAGTTCTGTACCAAAATCTATTTATAATTTGGCAAAGCTGCATTTTCTTTCATGCTGCAATGCAATGGTATTAACATTTTTATTATCAGTAACTGACTATAATTTTTCCGTCAGTATGGGAGCTTGTATATGTCGTTTTGTCTTGCTTATGAAAGGTCTGTTCTTAGCAAAAGTGCCACACTGGCACCCTAGAGCACTATCTATCACTTTAACTTGCATTTTTTTTTTTTTTTTCGCTTTCTCTTAGGGCTGTTCAACCACTGCAGGTCAAAGGTTGGAGCAAGGGAGCTGAGGTAAGGAGTTTACTGGGCACTGCTTAGTCATGGTGTTTATCCAGCTAGCTAGCTAAAAGCCTTTATTAGAAGAAATTACAAAGCAAGAAAGTGCCAAAATCATGTTAATCCATACGATAGGCAATGTTTCAGAATTGTACAATTATAGGCTCTGCATGTACCAACCAGCAAAAGCTGAAAGTAGTTGGATGAGCTACTTGTATGAGGTTGATGCATGCTAGCACACTTTGGTTACACTAAGCACTGACTATTGCTGGAATCGAGCTAGCCGCACATGGCATGGCTGCTTTGCTTGGGGATTTGCCCATCCTGACCGCTGAGCTTTCACGAAGCTTCAGTGTAAAAAAATATTTATTGCTTGAAGTTATAAAATAACGAATGCATCATTTTGTTGGATATAAGATGATATGGAAAAGTTGGTGCCTAGCTGAGATTATCATTGAGGTGCCGATACATTTAGGATAAGGTGGCACTGATTATTACTTTTAGGAAGAGCTATAGCAATGTTGTCCGACATACTCTGTAGTGATCTTTTTCTCACTTTTTCATCCGCTGTCTGTGCTACCATGCTTTGTTTCTCGTAGAAGTCTTTATTTCTTACACGAGATGAACTTCATATATCTGATGTATAGATGCGCCAGAATTGTGCACTCTAATCTGGGAACATCATCATCATCAGCCTACATTTATATTTAACCATATTTTAGTATAAAGATCCATTTATATTACAGGTCGCATTAGCTTTCGATAGCACTATCTATATACTCTGCCACCTCACAGACATGAGCACCAAAGTGGGGGGTTTTCATTCCAACTGCGATGAGGTTGTGATTCTTAAGCTTTGCTAGGATGGATTTTTATAAACTGAGTTTTTGTTTGCTGGAATGTCTTCCCAGAGGCAACTGGTATTGTGGAATGCCGTAACCTTTGTTGTTTCTTTTCGCCACCAGAAAGCTCTTTTGCCGACCCACAAGAGACCTAAGTATCCTCCAGTCACGGCAGGCTACTGTCGCCTATTTCACTGTTCCACACAACCAACCCATTGTCAGCAGCTTGCGAGAATGCTTGGCAAACGTCAAGGATGTGTCGGTATGTCTGCTTTAGTTAACTACTGTACGCACTGCACGTAGTAGTCAGTGGTAATTTTCAGTTTTCTTGGCGGCAAGACCATGCGCAGAAAACAGAAATTGCAAGACATTACTGTGCAGTTGTATGAACCTACAACAGTTTCAGTAGTACTGAATTTATGGAAAGAAACAGTGAGGACCGAAACAGATTGTAGGGTTATGCGCAAAGAGCGGTCTACCAGCTCAAGGTTATGATCAGTAACGTGGAAATGTGACGAAAATATATCCAGTCACTAAGATTGGAAAAACATAAGTTACAATTCAACGTATGAAATGAGTACACAGGATCCACAGGGATAAAGAACATTATGCAGCAATGCTTCTGTTATTTTAGGACAGGATTTCAAGCTCTTTCGGCAATATTTTTGTGGCAAACTTGTATGCATTCTCTCAGTAAGCTTCAGTTGAATCTCAGCACTGTTTGTGTGAACAGTCTAGTCAGTGTCTTTGGTCATCCTGCTTCTTAAGTGGGTAAAGACTGTTAGTGCTTCATGATAACAACCTGCAAATGTCTAGCTCTTTGTTATTGCAGAATACTGCTTACTGCAAAAATAATATTAACACCATTTTCTTTCTTTTGTTTCTTTTGGTAGGGGATTCTCATGCGAATGAGCAAAGCGGCTGCCACTGTCAATGAATGGAAGGCATTCTACAAGGTGTGAAATCAGTCTCCTAATACACTAATGCACTCTGTCAGAATGGTTGCCCATTTTGGCAATACTGGGTGGTACACCTACATCAGAGTGACCTCCAATTTCATGGAAGTAGTGGCTGGAAAACGTTACAATTTGGACGTGTTAAGTAATGCATTTTTGTTAAACAAATAACGCAGTGCAGACAAACACTAGAGAAATCAACAGGATCTGTGTTTGCCTATTCCTGCTGTCTTCATCTCCCTTAGACTGCTCATAAAACTGCAGTGTGAGATCATCCTTCTCTCAAAGCAGGTGTGTGTGGGATGACATGGCAGCTTTCTGGTAAATGGGTGAAATAGAAGCATCTAGTGACTATAGCTTGAGAATCTCCCTTGTGTGTGGAAAGTAGTCCCATTCACAATAAAAAAAATCACACAGTGGGTAATAATAAAGACAGTCTCGTCTTATGGAAACAGCTTCGTGTCTTGCATGGCATGCTGACAAATGGTACCAGCCATATGTAGAAAGCATAAGCATGGAGTGGCCAGATTTGCCACCAACACTTGCGTGTTTGGCAAAATAAAATGCTTGTCCTTAATGCCTTGCTCAAACAAGTTCATCAGAAATGGGCAATGTGGAGAAAGTTTCTTGTAGGGAAATACTATTATTCCCCCTTGACTAGTAGAATGCATTGGACTAGGACAAATTTTTATTCATCTGTAAAGTTTGCATTCGAAGGACGCGTGGTACCTTATTGCAGCATTTCTGTACAGCCATGTTGATCGCAATATATCCGTATGTATTCATTGGCTGCGTAATGTTTTATTTCACATTAATTCTGCAAATTATAATGTTGCTCAGAAACAAAAATGATGGCTAAATGATTTGAGTATAGCCTGGAGGGTTATTCCTTAGGCGACTGTATAAACTACTGAACCGAATTTTACTCTGTTTCATTTAGGTAGAATTGTGTAAGGCAAAAGTGAGGAGTGCATAGTTCTTGTAATTTTTACTGCCAAGCGTGAGGTCATAAGTTCGGTTCCTGGCCATGGCCACCACATTTTGATGTGACTGGGTTGCAAGAATGCTTGTGTACAGTACTCTGGGCACATGTTAAACGAATACTCGCATGATATTTTTTACTCTTTTTTTTCGATAGAAGGAAGCTTTAGCTTCCTTTTATCGAAGTTGAGCCCATCGAAGTTGGGCCTGAACCCAACTCCGATGCCGCCTATTCAAATACATGTAAATGCACAAATGTTTTTATTTGAATGACATTTGTTGCATTTGAGAAAGTTAAATTCTTGTGACTGTAGCCAGTGTAATTTTGATTTAGGTTTTCGAATTAAAAAAAGAAAATTGCTGAAAATTTGTAAGGTTGAAAATAATAGAAGTACGGTTACAAATCAGTAATTCGGCATCGAAAACAGATGTCACATTTCTGTAAAATTCATCTGTTAGAACATCGTAAGAGGGAAAAATTTATATATGAATTTGTAGCTTATGTGAATTTGTTACAAAGTTTACAGTCCTAATTACAAATTAGTATATATTTCAGGGTGGTGTATAATATATCAGTTTTGCTGGCTTTAAATGTATTATTATGTTCAGTTTGCAGAATTGTGACATTGTTTTTCATTGCTGTGTTAGAGCTGTAAACTGTATAGTTTTGTTTTTCAAAATTTTGATATTTTCAAGAATTTTTGTAAAACACTGCTAAATAAAATATCCACGTCTAACAGTCACTAGATTAAAAATTTTTCTTTTAAATGCAAGAAACCCCATCAAATTCGGTGCAGTAGTTACTGAGGAAAAAAAAGAAGAAAAGAAAATGTCTGCATTTTATGTATTCAGATAGAAGCCCTCGAATTAAACCTTCCTCTTAGATGAAGGTCCCCGACCTCTAAAACCCAGCAAAACATACCGTCGAGCCTCGGAGCGCCCTAAATCATTTAACATAATTGCTTACAGCCAGTTTCGGAATCATTTCTACTGTGTCGTGATGCCATGACGCAGAAGGTGGTTACAATTAGGCAAACACAATTATCAAAATAGCATGCTTTCGTGAGCATCTACTGTTGTTTGAGACATCATTAAAACTGCCTGTACGTCATATCGGAAAACTGACAACCCGAGAGAAGCTTCTATGTCATCACTGTTGCTGTCATTTAAAAATTATGTTGCCGAGTCGACCAATGTACCACTTTTGCATCGCTTTATTGAAGAAGTGCTAGAAGCACTGGAGGCTAATCTCGACGATACCTCCAGTCGAAGAGTTATTTTTCCACTTGCCAATCTGACAAGTAACTAAAGTTTAGTCATCATTTCAGAGGTTGCATCATGTTGCTAGTAGAATTCCTACAGAAATGTATAACAACGCGTAGAAAAACTGTCAATCAAATGATCGATTTTTATAGATGTGGTAACGAAAGAGTTAAATTCTGATGCACATTTGCATTTGTAGAATCATATTATATGCTCTGCATTAATCGTGTTTGGAATTTTATGCATATTGATTGTTGTGATATGACATGTTGCTATGTATACCAGGCGGTAATATTTTTTATATTTATTTCCTTGAACCTGTACTAGCCTCTATGGGTTCAAACAAAAGTGGAAGATCTCTAGAATTGCATAAGAATGTCAGTAATAAACTTCAAATAACATAACATCAAGCAGCTTTTGTAACCATAGAGAATGCTTACGAAGCGCCTTTTCTTTCTGTTCTGTTGCAGACTTTTGTAAATGTTGTTGCCATCATTGGCATTTGCCACTCCAGCCTTTCGTCTGAATGCAGCATCGACATCCTTGTGAAGGTGGGTGCGTAGCTGCTGGCCTGCCACCGCTACTGTGTCGCTTTTCTCTCGCGGGCGTGGCAGGGCTCTTGTTTCATGGCTGTATTGCATAATTTTCTGTGCAGATGACGTCTCTACAAATCGAGGACCTTCTGAGGATCACTGCCCTCATCAAGAAAACAGTAAGTTGCCATGTTCACCCTCATCAGCATACTTGGCTAAGGCAAAGCGTGAGGTGTGAGCAGCTCAGTGGCTATGGCACTATGCTGCTGAGCACAGGGGTCGCGGGTTCGGTTTTAACAGCGGCGTCCACATTCTGATGGGGGCAGAATGCAAAAAAGCGCTCCTCTACCGTGCATTGGGTGCATGTTGAAGAACCTCAGATGAGCAAGGTTCATCCAGTGTCCCTCAGTACGGTGTGCCTCATAATCAGATTGTGGTTTTGGCACATAAAACCCAGTAATTTAGGCACATGGACAGCACCGTCCGGTTGCGCTACACTTTTTACAGTACTAGCTTTTATGGGTTCGCTCCTCTAGTTATTTTGATGCTTGCTGCAGGTTGTCACTGCCATGCAAGATTTCAAGCTCGGGGCATGCAAACTGGCGGTCTAAGATTTTACCTCTCAGCCACTGCTTATGGCACAGGAGGATACTGAGCCTAGAGGGCGCACTTGAGCCGCCAGCCTCTATGACTGACTGACAAACTATGATTGGCTTACGCAATACTCTGCTGTTTATCCGTAAACCAGCACCAAGGTGAAAGAAATGAAACGAAGCCAGTGGTACGAAGTGAGAGGCAGGATGAGGAGGACAAAATAGCAGTATCTCTCCGCTTCACTATCGGAGAGTGCCACCTTCACTGATGAAAACAACTCGGACTAGAATTGTATCTGAATGAAGTATTCTTCTTTCGAAAGCAGATTGCGTGTATGAAACAATGCCACACTTACTGCACATAACATAGTGCCAGCTATTGCTTCACTTCTTTGTATTGTGGGCGAAAGTGCAACTTCTTAAACACTTTATTCCAAGGACCTGAAAAATCAGACGTGTACTATCAGCATTAATTAAAATGGCAACAAGCCTAAAATGGCTAGGCTATGTGATTGCACTTCCATTTTAGCCTGCATTTGTGTTAGTGGCTTTATACAGGCTGCAAAGCTTAAATTTGTGCAATTGCACTTCGAAACTATCTACAGAATGATTACACATTGTGCTCTGATGTAATTATGTGTAGCAGGGATCACCTCCTTTCCTTTTAGTCTTTAAATTTATGGTCATGGCATATACCAGGGTCACTAGAATGGAGTTATGCCAAGAAATAAATAGGTCCCCGAAAACATACCCATATAAGCACAATGTCTTGTGCAAAGATAATCCAGCGCAAGTGAAACATTTTCTATTAATGTTTGGATATTCAGTTTGGTCCAAGTGAACATGGAATTCGTGCACTGTACCAGGCTATCTATTTTATTGAAAACAGACTTATTAAAGATCTCCAATGGTAGAGTTGCACTTTTGTCACATCAGCTGGATTACTTGAAAAGGCAGACACTTCTTGCAACACAGAATGCAAGATGATGTTAGCTAATCAACAAAACTGTACTAATTAATTCTGTAATTCATTGCTTTAGGGCACATGTCACAATAGTGGAACTGAAGCCAAATACTATGAGGTCGTATTCATTCAGCGAAAATCCTTTGCTTAGCAAATTTCAAGAAGCTTGTCTTCAAAATTTGGGGTGAAATTAATTGATGTTCTATTTACCATTAATCAGCACTGTCGAGGGTGGATGATGCAGCATGATCCCATGTTAGTGGCACCAAAATTCAACTAACCTTCTTTTTGCTTCACCCCAGCTTGACTTTGCGGAGTCACAGGCCGCAGAGCGGTTTGTCGTCAACAGGGGCATTGACAGCACACTTGACGAGAGTAAGTGCCATGTTTCTATTACGGGTTGTGACGCTTGCACACTTCGATGGCGCACGTCATTACAGCCCCTGTATCTTTCAGAGAAGCGTGTTTACAACGGCCTTCCTGACCTCCTGACCCGCATTGCTTATGGAGAGCTTGAGAAATTGGACCCCGAGATCACAGATTGCCAGGTTGTTTACTTGCCACAGGTACTGGGTTTTAATAACTCTGGCTTTTGTATTTTATTGCAATAGCAATTATATGGGCACTCCAGGTGAATTTTTGCCATAGGCGTGAGGTTCCATGTAAAGTCCAAGTGCGATAAGATCGTCCCTTGCGTGCTGTTATCCATTGGTGCAATAGGAAGCTGCGTGAGGGTGAGCTGAGAAGGATGGTGGCTAAATGTGCTGTCCTCCCAGCATGCCCAATGTTGTAGGTCACGTGATCAAACACGTGCTAGGGTGGAACTGGTGTATAGGTGAGCCCCTGCTGAGGGAAGGGTGGGGTGTAGGCAAGCACGCCTCTCCTCCAGTACCTGGCCGTGGCTGCGCATGGCTGAGTGCATCTGCGGGCCACGCGCCGAATCTTGAAGGCAATCTGCGGCGCGTGCAAGGACTGTGCGAGCCGAGATGCCTGGTCGCTTCACGTGCGCTGTCTTCTCACGCACCTACTAGTGTTGAATTTTGAGGTCGCGTAATATCAAGTGTCGGGCACGCATTGAAGCAAGAGGCAGCCGAAGTGGTAGCTACCTGAGGCTGGCAATCTTCCTCACGCCAGCATTGTGGCAGCGAGTGTTTGCAGTCATAGAGTGAGATCTATTCATGTTTGCCTGTGCGTGCATCACACCCTGCTCGTTAATTTAATCAGTAAGTGAATGTTTACTGCAACTCATACTGCTGATAAAACTGGAAACCTACTTCATGTTGTCTAATAGAGTAGACTTCTGTTAATTCCACTCTGGTCAATTCAATTTTTCGGTTAATTCGATCCCGACCGAAGGTCCCGGCTGGCACCCCATGCATTTCTATGGGCCCAAACGTTCGTTCTTTCGATCCTAAAATTGGCATTCACTGGATAATTATAACTTGACCAGACCGCAGGCACGCCCCTGACTTCAATAACGACTACTCTTCGGTGCCAGCGTCTGTCTCAACAGAGCTTAGGGGACAGTGAATGCGTTAAACACACATCATCTCCCGTCAAAAACGCCTATTTCTGGCGCACCCTAGGAAGATTTTCAAGCAATAGCAGTAGCTCACAGTCTGATTACGGTATTTACCTGATTCTAATGGGCACCGTTTGTTTTCCAAGGAATTTGGGCCAAAAATTGCCTGCGTGGTGCAGTCGAGTACAAAACCAAAACTGCCTTCGCAGCGTTCGTACGCTTTACCGCATAACATGGCTGCATAGCCGCGAAGCTGACTTTAGAAAACCGGCGACATTCGAAAGAATTGGTGTGCATTAAATGTCTACTTTGGTTAGAAGCTTTAAGTCATTTCTACGTTAGTTTTATACTTTGGACAAATAGAAAGTTGTCGCACGTTTCGGAGGCATGTTAAACTTGAGCAAATACAGCCATAAGAATCAGCGGTGTGTTTTAGCGTTTTTTCTGCATCTTGATTAATTTGACCCGCCAGATAATTTGATCAGTTTTGTCGGTCCCGTCAGGGTCAAATTAACGAAAATCAACTGTACTTCGCTAACGCTATCAATGCTTCGCCTTTCAGGTGAAATTGCGACAAAACTGTGCTGTCTTGCTAAAGGCAAAGTGCGAATTTTGTTTTTTCAAATACAAGTGGATGCATCACGAAAATCTTGCCATAGTAGTAGGCATTTTTGATGTTGTAACAGTAAAAAAAAAAAAAAAAAATTAGAGGCAGCTTCACACTAAGTGGTGCGAAGACTGGGCAAACAGCAAAGCTGGTGGTCCTTCCCTAGCTTCAACTTTACTCTCCTTTGCTTAACTTGGTTTGGCTTGACTGGTTCTTAGCCAAACTTAGCAGACCCCGAGTACCGGGGTCGGCGTGCAGTCTTCTAAAGGCCACTTTATAATCCGACGTAGCGTTGACGCGCGAGGGCGCTCGGCACAGGGACGCCACGCTAGCGAAAGCACAGCACTCTAGACTGGCGCGAGGCGTGGCCGACGAACGCCGGATACGGTGGCCACGCCTCACGCTGTGGCGAGGGTAACCTGGGAGAGGGTGGTAACCTCGCCGAGCGATGACTTCATGTGCATCGCCTAGAAACGCCCGGTGACGTCATCGCCAGGCCAGTTTTCTGCTAATGATCCATGGCTGAACGAAAAGCTGAAACAGATCCGCTGTTAAAAAAAAATGCTGCTATTACTGCTTACTGTAAATGACTCAGAAGCCGGAATAATGACAACCAGTGTGTTGGCCTTGGCATGACCTCTGAGGTGTGGTTACGTCTTTGGTGCGCTAGAAACCTCAGAGGCAAAAGTCTGGGATTTACATCATATACGCCAATGACCAAATGCTTGTGTCATATGCGTAGATGCCATTTAAGGGCTGTTAATAAGAAAATTAGACAATTGCCTGCCCTGCAGCTTTGCCGAGATTGCTTCAATAGAATATACTACTAACCTAGAGCTCGTTTAGTCAAAGTGAAATTTCGTTGCAATTGGCCTTTGAACAAATGAAGTGTGTTACTCTATGGCGTGAACATATGCAACCACACTGTGTGCTCTTGGGATGTATTCCCAATCTGTAAATATTGAGAATATCACTTTTAGTACCCATTGATTACCTGAAGTTAGTGAGTAGTGGGTGCGATGAAATGAACTCTCTCTTCAGTGGTGCACAGTTCACCACGTCCGTCGCGTATATCTTGATTTCACTGGCATTCTGCCCAAGGATTAGTTAGGTTCCATGCTGGCAAAATTGTTTGAAAGTGTAGTACGTGACTTTAAGCAAGTTATAGTGTGAGGTGCACCAAATTATATTTGAGAGCCTTTGAGTGATTTGAATACAACTCTGCAATGTACAAGAACTGTCAACACATTCTGTTGCTTCTCTTCCACTCTAGACAGCAAGCTTTGTAGCTTCCGCAAGTGTCGCAAGATTTCTTTTTTCTTTTTGTCTGTGAGTGAGTCAGATGATGGACAGTGATTTCAGAGTACAGTTGCATCAAAACATAGTAAAACCTCTAGCTCTTGCCCTCCAAAGTTGCAGAGTTCTCTGTTGAGCTATTGTTATCAGTTTGGATTTACAGTGAAGCTGAATTTTGACTAATGAATATGGCATCGCTTCGGCACTGGGCACAAACACTTGTGAATAACCTAGTTCTTTTCTTGATAAGCAATTTTTAGTCCAACTTCGTTTAAGACATTTTGTACAGAGTACCACTGCACATATTTTAATGAATTCCAGGCACGAGGGCTTTGGGTGATGAACTTCGATGGTATATAGCATAATATGTGGGAGTATAAGTGCATAATAAACCTTTCTTGAGAATTCCTTCCTCTGTGAAACAATTTGACTGAAATACCAGTTCATTTCAAAGGCATTCTAGTTCAAATACAAAGGCATTCCTGCATTTCATGAGTTCGTTGTCAT
Source organism: Dermacentor silvarum (assembly GCF_013339745.2). NCBI lineage: Eukaryota > Metazoa > Arthropoda > Arachnida > Ixodida > Ixodidae > Dermacentor > Dermacentor silvarum. Next base: position 103,322,012 of record NC_051164.1, on the reverse strand, counting down.
GGCTATTTGACTATCATTGTGGTTTCTGTGATGCTGATGTTTTTGATTTTCTATTGGTTTTATTGTAGTGCCCTTTTTTCTTGCATAGTGACCACTGCATATTTTACTATATTGCGTTCATGTAGTATTTCTTTGTGCTGTAATTCCACCAAGGCACTTGGGTGAATATGGAAAAATACAATTGTTAGCATTGTATAGTGTACAGGTACTGCTCGCACGCAGCACTGACATCTTAATGTGAAGTAAAATTAAGGGCCTGCTATGATGAGCCTTCTTATTTATTCCTTCATGTTCTAATGTCACCCTATGCGTATGCCATCTACTGCCATTATCTCATTGTTGAACATGGGTCTGTAAACAGACTGAATGTTTGTTTCGTGTTAAATTTACTGTTGCTAATGTTTGCTTATGCGTCTTTTTGCATTCCTTCCAACTTTCCATGTGACCCGCCTTCCTCCACAAACATGTGCAATCTGCAGAGTTCACCTGAATCGTGCATGATAAAGCTAATGGTGTTATTTTGATCCAGAGCATGAAACTTCTCTACATCTTGTTATAAAATCTCCTTCTCTTATTTAGATTGGCTATCTGCTCACTATTGCACAAGGTGCACCAGGAACTGACCAGCCTGGTCTCCAGTTCATGGTACGCGAATGCAACGCATTATTGCAGCTGACGTTGGCTTGTTCTTTCTTTTAGCTAATACCCTAATTGTAAGTTTCTTGATACACTATGCAGTATGGTCTCATCCTATGCTGTGCACTTTTATAGCATCTACCTGTGAGGCAACAAGACGTGCATTCACTTCTCTCACTTCATTGCAGTTTTCTTGTGACAACAAAAGCTATTTTAAGACAGGAACAATGAAGAGTGAGTCAGCATTGTTTACTTTTCCCTGCCTAGAGATCCTTTCTTGTGTGCGTGGCCTGCAGTGTTTATTTTTTATTTGCAGCTCTTGATGGGCTCTTGGGTGATACCCTTTATGAGATAATCGGTACGTGTCTGGTAGTTCATTACATTGCAAATATTTTTTCAGTACACGCTGTGTCTTTAAAATGATTATTGTCTTGGCTCTAACTTAATAGATAGCACTTCAACGAATTGCCAGCCAAGGTTCTTTCAAGTTTGATACTTATATGATAATTGCAATACTTCAGGCTATGATAGCACTGAATTTAACCTGCTGTATTACTCTGGAGTTCCATAAAGAAAATTGAATTACAGTTTCGATTGCTACAAAATAACAAGATAAGACAAAACAAACACAAGAATCAAGACAGTCACCGTCTTGTGTGATAACGATTGTCCCGATTGTTAATTAAGGGAGGCTTTTTCACCTTATTATCTGCAAACTGTGCGCAGATCATTTTCACGCATGCATGGTACCTGTATTGGGACAGAACATTGTAATGATGATTGAAATGTTCTCTAATGGCTATGGCTAATCTTATCTGATCACTGCACAGATAGGGAAACAGAGATCATGCACAAAGTTCAGAACATGATCCTCGAGGTGGCAGAGTCATTCCTGGAGGCTGTCTCCGTCTGTGGGGAGCTTGATGCGTATGTTGCCATTTGCTTTCACTTGTTTTGCAGCAGCTACACTATATACTACAGTTATTTTATGCAAGTCTCGAAATTTTGTTCTGTCCACTATGTTTTCAAAGTACTAATACCATTTATTTCAAAGCTGCTTCATTCGAATGGAGATTTTAGTTGTTTCAGGCACTCTATTCTAACGTACCCTTGATTGAAACAGGCACCTGATTTTCACGGCCATAAATAAAAAATGAAATGTCTTTGACTGCAACACATTCTGATTTTCATACTTCATTATAAATGCAATGCCCTTGATTATTCACTGAACAGCTTCATGGTAAGTGTGAGAGTAATCACAATCTGTTTTCTCTGTTAAAAGGAAAATTTATTGTATCCAAGCATTGTAGACTGGGCATTACTAATCGTTGCTGTCAGAGGATTGCTTACCACTATCAGCTGTTCAGATCCTGACATCTTTGATGCCATCTGTGACATTTAAAATAATGTATTTCTTAAATGCCCTGCGCACCATGGCAGCCTATGTATAGTTTCGGGAAAGTGTCCCAATAAACCCTCTCCTAACAGAATAACCCGTAACAATATTATGTTCTAATAAACTCCTGCAGGCACAGATCTACAGCCGCTCATACAGCTGTAGTGACATGTGGATTGGATTATAGAAATTTTAATGCCAATGATAGTTTGTCACTTTTAGACTTTGTTTCATTTTCGAATCGGGAGAATACGGTGCTTTCCATAGCAAAGTGCCATGGCTGGTGCAACCTTAAGCAGCTAGAAAAATGTCAGAGGCATTAAGGAATTGAAATATGACTGTTTGAAAATTTGTCAACGAAGTTGCGTAACCAGACTCGTTAATTACAAAGGTGGCGAGCATTAAATTCAAATACGACTTGTAATGACTGCACAATACATGCAGCTGCTGTACCATGTTCGACTGAATGCGCTAGGAAGTGCCTGTGCCACACAGAGTTTTGATAAAACATGCTTTCACTAAGTTGCAAAGTGTAGTTTTCAGTTAATTTGACCTTACCTTGCTAACATAACGAACATGCTCAAATGCATTGTAATTGCATCACTGTAAAACAATATGAGCCTCTTTCTGCAATTCTGATGTGCCTCCTCTGTTATTAACTGCATGGCCAAACATTATAAGCATGTACAAAGACCTAATAAGACAGCCTGTCATGCCAATATTTCTTGACCGATGCACATTTGAAGTAATGTGTGCGGTCCATGCTTCTTTTCTTAACACAGAATTTTGAAGCTAGGATGTCATTACTTGTGTAGTGGCCGCGGGGTTCAGCTGTTGAGTTTGCAATGTTCCAGCTATTCTTTCTCATAGCAGCCACATTCTATAGGGTCCAGCATGTAGAAATGCTGGTTTGCTGAGATATAGGTGCACATTGAAGAACCTGTCGTACTTAAACCAATTCATAGCCCTTCACTGCAGATTCTCTAGTAGCCTAGGCACAGGTTTAGGATCAGAAACTCAACAGTCATTATATATTGAAAATTTCAGACTACTCTCCCTTGCCCTGGTTGCACGTGAGCACAACTATGTGCGGCCCACCCTCAACAGCGAAACTTCCATCATCATCAATAATGGAAGGTAAGATATAGACAAACTTTGTTATAACGAACAGGTTCATGCGTTAAAGTAGTTTTATACATCAAGTAATTTACTCTGTCTGAACTCTGATATAACGAGCATTTATAAGGAGTTCATTACACATGAATAAAACAAAGCTGCGCGACAGTGCTGAAACACCCCGTGGCGACCTCGCTCTCACAGCAGCATGTGCAATGCAGCAACCCCGATAGGGTCCAGCTTTTATAGGGTTGTGTTTCGTATTGCACCTTTCCAGGTTCCATCTGAACATGCTGACAAGCATGCTCAGCTGCATGAGTTGAACAAGTCATCCTAAAAAAGCATATGCTGAAAAAGAAAAAAAAGTAGTTGGGGCTTGTTTTATTGCGTAGTTTGTAGGCACTCAATTTTCGATACCTCTAATGTTGTTCAGTCTGTTTTAGAGGACTCATTTTGCTTGAATATCACTAAAATGGTTTTTCCTGTTTGATATAGAGCATAATTTGCTGTACCCGTGTTCTTTGTAATCAAGTTTGACTGTCTGCACCAATGAATAAAAAATAACCTTTCTGGAAGTGCCCTGAAACAGTTGGCCTGCTTGCTATATGCTCACTATGTATTGTGTGCAGTATAGGCCATTAGTGAAGGAAGTGGTGAAAATAAAGTGCAGCTATGTAGAAGCTCAGCACAAACTTCTTGCCAGGCTCAAGATAACCACAACGCGCAGCAGAAAGCAGCAAATACACTGCCGCAAGGTGTCGAAGGGCAGAAACGAAAATTCTATATTTTCGTATATTCAGTCGAATATTATGCTATTCGATATTTGCTTTGACTCGAATTTCAGTATTAGAAGTTTAGAAGGGTTTGAAACGAACTAATATACATATTTTCTGCGAATAAGCTGCACCCCCAATTACACCACCCCGGAAAGAAAGAAAAAATCTGCGCAGTATAACCCGCAAAGTTACTGCATGCAGCGCCCGAATCTTTGTAAAAATAGTCGCCAGTCTTGGATGCACGAATCGTCCACGTCATACCTTCGGCCAGCTGCTGTTTCCCACCTCTTCGGCAACGCTGACAGCGTAGAACTTTGTCCTAAAGGTGGTTTCACGGCGGTGTGGGCCGCACTGTTGTGAAGCGGCACCTCAGGTTGAAATTTGCATATAACTCGCAACCCGATTTTACTGTTAAACTCAAATAAAAATGTTTGTCATCTGTACGCTTGCAGAACAGAACGTGCTAAGCTCACATGCAGACGGAAAGTTTAAAGCTGTATTTGTGCAAGACAACAAACTGCCGCTGTTGTGCACTCAAGGTCGCAGTTCACAGCATCGCGATGACGCAGGACGGGCGAATGCGAAAAGTTCCCACGACCTCAAACACCACAAAATTTCAAGTAGACTGAAGAACAGTAAGCAAGAGCCTGCAAACAAATTTTCTGTAAGAAATGTCGAACTTGCATTTCTGTATGAAAATACTGTACTAATGATAATGGCACTTTGGAAATAAACACTCCAGAGATGAACCTGTTTACTGTTTTGCAAGTAAAGAACCTACTTTTCTTAGTTTTGTTAATATCTTGCTTTTATGTCAAGGTTTTATGCAAATCCCACTACTATTTGAACTATTTGCTTCGAAATTATTCGGCACTAATTCTATTGACTTCGACGTCGCTTCCAACCGAGAAATTTATATTCACACAAACCTATCAAATAGTGGTGGCCAATTTTAGCCAAGACTTCGTCAGCATATGTGGCACAGAGCACAGTGCCTGTGAGAGTTTGTAGAAAATTATATTGTCACATTGTGGTGACAGTACGAACAGGGATATGGCAAATCGCTGAGTCATGAATCTAACTCGTTATGAGGCAAACTTCTCAGAAAAACAAGTGATACTTGAAGCACAACGGTAGTGATGAGCAAAGTCAACGATAATCAAAATCAGCTCTGTGGTTCAATTGCGTCGGCTGTTTTGTACACAAGTGATTGTACATTTCAGCAGGATTGCTGGTGCTCGTGTACATTCCAGAATGTACACTCCTATTCACTTTGCGTGTGTAATCTGATCGGGCAAGATTCTTTCACTATAGAATCCGTGTCAACATTCTTGAAAGTTTGATACATGTAGGCACATCTTGCTCCGAGCAGTAACATTGTAACAGTGATTAGATGGTGAAAAAATGGTGACCAGAAAATGATAGTCAATGTGTGCGTGTCAGTATGAACTCATTGCACCTTTTGAAGGGGCCACCAAATAGTCAACACACGGTGTGATGTAAACATCAAGCATAAAGTACTAAAAAAAAAAGAGGAACACAAGTCAAATGCAGTGCCATAAATATGGGTAGGCTGTTGCCAGTACTATAACAGTAGCGTACCCAGGATCTCGCTCTGCCAGGGGGGGGTTGACAGTTTGCCAATACCATCTAAGTAGCACTAATTTCAATTTCTTCACGGGAAATTGTCAAAAAATGCGCTTTTTGTGAGTGTGCAGACGATTGCGCGTCTTACATCTTAGTTTCAGTACTTAAATGCGCAAAGAAAGAAAAGGGGTTAAACAAAAGAGGGGGGTTAAGTCGGCCTCAGGGGGGGGGGGTTACAACCCCCGAAACCCCCCCCCGTCGGTGTGCCACTGCAGTATACCTTCTTTCACTCATCACACTAGAAACCTCATTACTTTTTTATTTCGTGCAGGCATCCTCTGGTTGAGAGTGCAGGCAACAGCTTTGTACCAAATACATTCTCTAGTGGTGGCCCTCACTCTAAGATCAAGGTCATCACCGGTCCCAGTAACTGTGGGAAGAGCATCTACCTCAAGCAGGTTTGTGGGCACATTCACCTAAGAATAAGCAAATGTTGGACTGAACACTTTCTTGCTTCGCCAAGTGAACATCCCTTGGTACTGCTGTGCATATTCTGTTTTGCTTTTAGTAAGCTCTTCCGAGTTGTTAGGAAGACCATTGGTTAACATAGGTTGCACAACTACACCCAGTAAACAGGGTCTGACTGTAAGCCTCATTATTTGATTTGATGATGGATGACCATGCTTCTTGCTTGTCCATCGGCCATCTGAGTTCTGTTAACATTTATGACAGTAGTTCATGAAATCAATAATTCCTTTCTGCAAGTTTGTTGTGCATTATGTGCCCGCCTGCGCAGTGTTTTTCTTTTTTATGTGATAGAATAGTAATGCTTACAACTTCATGTTGAATGGCTTTGTATCTCTTGTTGAATGTAAAGTATTTGACAGTAGTTGTGCTATCAAAAATATAAAATGCATTCTGCCATTTGTCATAAAGAGGTGTAGGTCAACTAGCCGCACACTCCATAATATTTTTAAGCAGGTCTTCAGGATGAATAATTTAAGGCCAACTGCAATGAAGTTTCACTTTGGCATAATTTATGGTTGTACAAATATTTGAAAATTTTAAACATCAGTTGAATATTATATTTTTAATATTTATATTAAATTTGAAAACCAAATACATGTATTCAAAGCGATCGAATATATTGCTTGCTGTGATGGCTGCTCGATTTCGTGTTTACATAGCACGCACCTTTTGTGGCGAAATTTAGCGCTTAAGGTTAAGTTCAGCCGCAGGACCACTAAGTTACAACCTCTTGGTGGCATGGTGCATGGGTTTGCGAACAGCGAGGGCGTAACTTAGTGCAACAAAAGGGAATGGAGGCGGCTGTGAATATGAGTCCAACTGCAATAAGAATGCTTTTATAAGGAATATAGATCCAATGGACCAGTCCCCTACATCGGTGCCCGTCTGCATGTTCACTATGGTAAGGTGCCACTGAGCGATGGACAATTTGCGATTGGCGTTACCATGATGCCCGCTTGCGCCACACTGTGCTAAAAGGCACTGGTATATTAAGCACTGTTATAAAGGCACTACATTCTTAGTTTAGGTTATATATCTATTTCTTTTTGTTCACACAATTTAAGTACTGCCTTCCATGTTCGCACCCCGTGTTATATTCATAGCTGCGTTATATTCTTGCAAATGAATTATTTCAACAACATTGAGTAGGATATCTTGCACTGAAGGAAGCAGTATAGAAAGGGCTTGCCACACATGCTGTACCGCATGCAGGTGACACAAAAAAAAAAATGAGGAAAAGAGAAATGCGCTGTGTTCGAGTCTGCTATTTCGTAACGGGTGCTCAACTTTCAGACGTTCAAAGTATTTCCACAGTTTTTTCTAAGCAATGGTTTCGTTGTTCACGGTGCTGTGTTGAACTGCCTGCGCAGGCTATGAAAGAAAAAAAAAAAAAAAAGGAGACGTTGCGCAGTCCCGGTATGCTTGACCATTAGTGGCAACCATGAAAGTGGTAGAATGCACAAACATAGTTTGCTACCGTGGTAACGGCGCAATCAGCACACCGGAGTGGCCAGAATCCATGAGCATAGAACATGTAGGTAACCATGGAGTGCAAGGTTCCGCTACATAGGCACTTTGAGCTCTTGCCATTGGCAGTGAGTTATGTCAGTGGGTGAGAGAAATGGGGATAGGAGACCGCACGAAATTGGAGTTGAGGGCATGCACTTTTTTTTCTTGTATTTTGAAAATTCTCGGCTGAATAACTTTGGACTGCGTACCTCTATCGCTGCCATTCTTGTTGCATTTATATCTCCAACCATCAATCTACACAACCCACGACCGAAAAACGGTTGCTTGAAAGGTGTTATGGCATAATATGGCATAAATTTCAACACATTGCCTCCGTGCACTCAACATTGTCATTGGCCGTTGGGTGTAAAGAAACTTAATCTCACCTTGACAAAGACTGGAACCCGACTCCACTGTTTGTGAGAACATTCTACCCTGAAACTACTCCTGCAACACGCAAGGGGATGATACAAATTGGCATAAACCAGTGTATTTGCAGCTGGTAAGCTGTGTAATACATTCTCAGCTGGTTAAAAAAATGTCACGTGAAAGCAAACATGCAGCGTGTAAAATGCCACTCAAATTATGTTAGCTGCTTCTGCTGGATGTCACAGAAATGTTGCACATGAGATGGCCAAGCATAAATGTGCTGAAGCCGCAGTCTGTTGTCGTGGCTATGGTTTTAATGAGGTATTCAAGAAAAAAAAAAGAAAAAAGAATTGCTGTGATAGCAGTGCATGAAGAGACTAATTGCAATGTACAGTTTGTACAGAACTGGGAAAATCTTGTTTGGTGTGAGTTATGTGCAAGAAAATATGGTGTTTGTACCCTAGAAATAGTATGCTAAGTGCCAAGGGCGAAGTCCAGAATGCTTGCATGAAATTAATCAGCATTTTTGACTTGTAGAGTTTAACAGTGCACAGTACACGAGAGTCCATAAGACTTCGACATCTGTATCTTTTCACAGGTTGCCTTGATAGTTTACATGGCTCACATTGGAAGCTTTGTCCCAGCAGAGTCTGCACAGATTGGAGCTGTGGACGCCATTCTCACTTGCATGTACTTGGAGGAGTCGCTGCTACATGGGTTGTCGTCCTTTGGTATGCAGCTCAATCAGGTACATGGTGCAGCCACTGCTTTCAACCGGGGTTGAGAGCTCAGTAAAAGAAATTGTTCAGCTTGTTGACATGCTCTAAGGACAGGTCAAAAGGCGTTGCAATAATGCCCACGTGTGTGACACATTTGGTTAGTCACAAATGTTTGTATTAGGCAAGTTTGGTACTGCTGTGGTACCATAGCTGCGTGTACTGATTCTGGGCCAGACACAGCAGACGTTGCAGATAAGACTAATACCCCTGTCACACTGGGCATTCTAATGTCATTAGATTCAAATGATATTCGGTGCAGCAAATCCCATTCGACCCGTGGTGGTGCAACACAGAAAAAATAATGTCATTTGGTCATGATATCAATAGCGATATTTCCAATACAATTGGCAAGAACAGTACAAGTTATTGGTGAGTGTTTGAAAAGTCAATCTATTTATTTGAAAATAAATATGAGGCGTCACTTCACTGGAATAACACGCATTTAAACTTCTATTTCAGAATGTCTGGCCACAATAAGCCAAGACAAGGCTTAGCCAGCTTAGTAGCCATAGCCGATAAATTGAACACAAACGATACGACTCACATGGCGGTGCTGAACGACGACGCTCAGTTTTAGCAGGTGAAACAGATAGTTGCTATGTACCTTGCTTTGTGCGTGCACACAGGCGCCCGTTTGTTTACAGTATGGCCGACTCTTAAAGCAACTGCGGCCAGACGTCACTGAGGTGGAGAGTAAAAACATTTTGTGATAGCTTGCCCTACAGCTTTTCTCTCGTTAAAATTACATATGCCTTAAAACACGCAAAAAGAATGAATGTATGAAATAATTGCCTTTTTTACATGAATGCTTCTCAAATTACGAACGCTCAATTTCATATTTTTCCTTGTGTCTGGGGTAGAGAGCACACATTCGCTTCGAGTGCGAAGCCGAACGAGTTTCTCGAACTCATTCGATTGGGGAAGTCATTCGATTCGAATGGCTTTAAATATCGCTGTGTAGCAGCTGAATAATGTCATGTGAGGCTAATGCCATTCAGTTCGAACCACATTAAATTGTCCAGTGTGACAGGGGTATTAGAGGAGAAAATGAAGATAGACGGGTCATCTAACTCGTACTGGAGATTACAGGCGGTCTCATGTTTGTTCGGCAAGGATTGTAGGATTGTGGAGCAAGGAAAGGGAAGCGTGGTTTAGCAAAGCGTAGAATTTGAGGAAGTAACGAGATTGTTGCTAGCATAAGCATAACTGCAGTTGGCATAGAACTGGGTAATTAGTAATACATCTCTTTATTAACACGCCCCTCAGTAACACGCCCCTCAAGGAAACGCTCGCCCGCTTTCTATGGGTCCAAAGGAGAAACCTAACGTAGAAAGGACAATAAAGCCCCCCCAAAGAAATGTAGATATTTAATGCGCCCTGATATTTTACGAAGAAAAATGGGCAAGGGTCTAATATGTGTTGCACAATGGCTGCCGGTTTCCTAAAGTCAGCTTTGCTGCACGGTAGTTTAAAGCCAGCTTTGCCGCAACGCATGCGTGTTAAGTGGTAAAGCATACGAACACCACCGCGAAAGCAGTTTTTGTTTTTTATCCGATTGCACCGCAGGCAATGCTCGGCCCAATTTTCTCGAAAAAAAAAAAGGTGCGCTTCAGAATCTAGTAATTACCATAATGTGACATTTTGAGCTATGGTTATTGCTTGAAAAGCTTCCCAGGGCAGGTCAAAAATAGGCATTTTCGACAGGAGATGACGTGCATTCAGTGCTTTCACTGTCCCCCAAGATCCGCCGAGACAAATGCTACCGCTAAAGGGGGTCACTATTTGGGTCACTGTTGTGTTTACATTTTGCATTGGCGCGGAATACGACAGTCACCATAGGGGTCAAGCATGTGCATGCTGACGGGCTAGGTTCTAATTATCCGACGGAGGCCAATTTTGTGTGTTTGTACAAACGTGTGTTTGTATACGTATGTGCACACTACCTTCCATCTGATACAGAGTTGAGTTGGCATCCGCAACCTAAGCCATTTCTGATGTCCTCCTTTTTCAAGCAGTTTTGAACAAACTACCACTTATACAGGTGCAAAAAATCAGTTTCGACTGTGAGCTTTTTAAAAATGCAAGGCACTACACCAACTCCATTTCAGATTCTGCTGATATGCACTGATATGAACACTGTTAATATTCACACTTGAAGCTCGTGATTTAGACTGATGTGGTGCAGCAAAGGGTGTTTTTCAGTTGTTTTGCAATTAACTTACCATTGTAGTTGTGCAGATGTACAACTGCAATATTACTGACCATTTGCCCCTTGCATTAAGCCACACTGTACACATTTGAATTTTATACCATTAGCTTGGTTCATACATACTAATCTGAAGCAATCTGAGCTATGCTCTTGAAGCTCTTAGCTTCTGTATTCGTTTACTCCTATTCTGAACATTAATGGTACTGTGCACCCCCTCCCCCACTTTACCATTTTGCTTTCTTAGGCTCAGAGTAATTTTATGCATGAACTTCTTTTTTTTTTTTTTTGCTGCTCAAATTACTCTTAGATGTCCCACATCTTTCAAGAAAGAAGTGGGAAGTCACTTGTCATTATGGATGAATACGGCAAGGGGACCAAAGTGGTAAGTGGCATTGGAAACAGTAATCTAGGTTATAGTGCAGGCATCATGATTCATGAAACCTCAAAGGCAAAACTAAAAGCAGAACTAATTGAGCTCTTGACTTTGCCTCCCTAATTGTCAGCCGTAATAATGTGACAGTGCTCTGCGGACTGGCCCACAAAAGTAAATCCCAAAAAACTTCGAAACTCCTCATTTATAGTTATACATTCGATTGGTTCCTACTACGCTCCAACTCGGTTTGCAGCTATGCGGAGCCCTCTAGAGATAAGAGGCGTAGAAAACTTGCCCCAGCTGAATATGCTAGCTGCTCCCAGAGCAATCGGTGTAGCCACGTTTGAAGTTTATTTGTAGCGCAAGAGCAAAAAAAAAAAAAAAGAAAGCATACATCTTAGGTAGTACATTAGGTGGTCCCAAAGTAGAACTGTCCGGGGGACCTCCTGTTTTAAATGCACACGATATATTCACATAAACAGCAGCAGGATACATCCAACAAGCGATTATAACTTTACACAAATCAGAATGTTATAGATCGTGATCGAGTTTCTGACGGATCTCCACCGCACTCTCAGGTTGAAGGTGGGAGGGCCTTTGAGCACTCCAAGCAGAAGCACAGTGCTCTGAATAAACGAGGTGAATTTGTTTCGAGAGCTCAATTTCGATGAGCCAAATGTGAACTGCACCGTGAGAGCACTTGAAAGCGACCAGTCGAATGTACCATTAAATTTGCTCAACCTTTGATTCTTAAAATGCCTGAAGTGAAAAATGGTTCTGGTCGATAAATGAAATGGGAACTGGAATTCAAACATCAATGCACTATCTTTTTGTGGGGAAACAGAAAATAAGTATTGTGAATTAACGAACACAAAGTGTATAAGATTTTCGTTTGCGGGGGCAAAACAACCACACCATTGGACTTCACACTCAATTTGTAGTATGTTGCATGGTAAACTTTTTAGTCTGCAGCGTTGCATACCCTTTCTGAAAGCTGTTAACCGACGTTTTCAGGTAGATAGTGGGTCAATGTAATTCTGCCACATCTTATTTTATTTTTATGTTGGGACAGTCAAAGTGAGCTATATTGAACAGACTGGTGCACTAAAAATAGATACTATTCAAGCAATTCAATATACCCAAACATGCTTGTGATGAACTTAAACAAACTTTTTTGATGCATATCTTATAGATTTGTTATTTATTGTGGAAAAAAGAAGCCAGGAAGGAATCCATTTATTAAAAACAAAACTGTACAGGCAATAATATTGTCTTTGCCTTAAAGTGTTCCTGAGCCTCACTAAGAATTGCATTCTCAATGTGTGGGATTGTGTAGACATGCTCCAGTCCACTTGTTTCAATGTCTACACAGCACTGGTGCTGCACATCCACTGCAATATTGAGTCTTGAAGCGTAGGGCGAGGGGGCTCCTCTCACCTGGCAGCAAATTCTCCGAGTTCAACATATACAGTGGAATCTCGTTGATATGATTCTGCATAATGTTTTTCAGAATAGTAAGCTTTCATTTTTCTTTTCCCGGTCAGCATCCCATAGGAGGAATGTGTTTTCATACGGTTATTGCGATCGCGTTTTCACCTGAAATTGGATAATACGACTGCAAAAGTTCACTTTTACTAGTATTTCTAAAACACATAGCTTAGCTAGTACACTGGAATATTAAGCGAACATTCAAATGACCTGTGAACGACCTGTGATCGTTCACAGGTCATTTGCCGTACAGTGCGGCCGCACCGACTGGTGGTACACCGCTGCTTGTTTGAGTGAGGAAATGCAGGAACCTTTGCTATTGAGTTTGCCACCGAGTGCACCTATTTTCATGCTTTTTGGAGCTGGCTATGTATAATACGATTTTCGGATAATACATTTTATTTTCCGGTTTCCGTGAAGATCATATCAACAAGATTCCACATACATTGTTTGTTATAAGGAAGTTACTTTACATGAGTATCAGTAAGCTTTGCGTGTTCGATAGAATATTTTGTTATATTCGTGTTCGTTATATTCATGTTCGACTGTAGATGCGTAAGCATGTTGTGGGCAGGCGAGTGGAAGGTTCCCAGTGTAGTTCCTGTGATTATCAACATGAAATTGCTATGCATGTTCTATCAAGAAGCAGTGGAAAGCGCAAAGGCGAATGCTAGTGTATGTAGTGCTAGTGTACCATTGTTTCAAGATTGTATTTATTCAGGTTGGTTGATAGCTTACAAAAAGACAGTGCTACAACAGAACATAGAACTAAGGAGTACATGTACATACCAAGCGCTGTTAACCATTGGGTGTACTTTCTTATCCACTCTTTGTGTACATAACAAAAGTGCATACAGAGCAGCTAAGGAAAACACAGAATTGTAAATTATGCTGTCATGTGACAAATGAGCAGTGGCAGTGTCAAGACAAACATTTTTTTTTTTTCTTTTTGCAGCGTGGCATTCTTACACAATCTTCACCTTTCTGTAAAATTATGTGCATTTCCTATACCTCGCATTCTTTTTACTTTTTATATCGTTTTATAATGCTGAACTGCTCAAGCAACAACCTTGACCCTTGTCTAATGTGGCACTGTTACCGTTAGTTCACCTACCTACTTCAATCACAAGAATCTTTCCTCAAGATTGTTTTTCTTTTCTATTTTTTTTGTGTGTGTGTTTGCACTTGGGAGGAATTGTCCCTTCTACACATATACACTAGCAAAAGACATTACTTTCATGGGCAGACATACAGGACATAATGTGCACAAGATGCCTAGAGCCTCTCTTCATACTTGTTCACCTGGCGTTGCATAACTGAATGGACATCCAGTAATCACCAATTTTTGATTTCTTTTCTATGTGAAAATGACCTATGTGGGAACATCTTTGGCAAGTTTCAGCCATGTGGTAATAAATCTCTAGGTTCCTGTGCAGTTTATTACATAAATGGGTCACCTGTTCACATCAACAAAGTGCATAGAAACCGCATGGCTGAAGTTTGCCAAAGATATTTCTCAGTAGGTTGTTTTCATTTATTAATAAAATCGTGATTCATGGCTATGCTTCTTTGGAAAAAATTAAATTTTTTAAACTCTGATGTCCATTCAATTAGTACGCTGCACTGAGCGGATGTCAATTGAAAGAAGGTGCCAGGCGTCTCGTGTGCCTCATGTACCGCATTTTTGAAGATGGCTTGATCAGCATAGGTGGGTGGCTAGAATGCATTGCAAGACACCCTCATCATTGCAGGCCAACGGCATTGGACTTCTGGTTGGCACGATCGAAAGCTTCATTAACGACCCAGCAACTTGTCCCCACACCCTGCTGGCCACTCACTTTCACACACTACACAACCACCTCCCAGCCAGGCCACACGTCACGTACCTGGTGAGTTCGTCGTGTCATGCAGTAGAAGTAGGTGCTGGCACCATTACGTGAAAATTGCCGCATTTGCAACACCTTTGTGTTGTCTAAGGTAAACTAACCCAGGAAAGTGAAAACAACTTAAGAATGATGAAATATTAATTGTAAACACACTCAAAGTAGCATTTTGTTTGGCTGTCAGTCTGCAAAATTTCAGGGAACCAAGTGTAGCAAACAATGGCCACACAGTAACAGAGGTATGCATAGGAAAAATAACAGAGGTGCTTAAAGCACACTAAGGGGTGCAAGTTTTCACATACAAAAGATCAAACTTACCACAGAGCAATAATTGTTTTACATGTAAGGCACTAGGTATATAACGGTTAATAACACAAGGGCGCTTACTTGTGTGCCCCTGTACATGCATTTGTATTCACTATTCAGTTCGCCCTTGGAATAAAATCCTTGTGTAAGTGGCACACGTGTGGCCTGTTGCCCCTTGTTGTGTGTTTCCATAATGCAGACTACTCTGGACTCATTTTTTCCACACCAAATATACTCCTTTTCAATATTGATGCTGCACCATCTTTCCAACTTCTACTATCTGAACTTGGGTACATGTCATAGAAAGAGTCGACAATAATTTTAATTTGATGTCTTGTTCCAGGAAGCATCCTGACATTGCTTTCTTGCTTGTTGTTCTTATTATGGGTACAGAAAATACTTCCGTATGTTTGCTTTCCCTTGCCTGGTCTTTTACGTGTAGACATTTCTGACTTCCAGAAATTATTTGTTTATGCGCAATGATTGTGGGCCATGTTATGTGCCACAGCTACAATGCTGTTTGTGATGCAGTCACCACCAGGTGTTTGAAAGGAAAAATTGTCATCCACCCAATATATAATAGCATGAAGCTACAAAGGAAATGTTGTACAGGTTTCTTAGAATGCTTTGTAGTTGAAGAAAATTTGTCCTGCTCTGGCGATCGAACCCGGGACCAACACATTTCCGGTGCAGTCGCTCTACCATATGACTCGGAAGGGTTTGTGTGCGAGCTAGTTGGTACAGATCATTCATATTTAAAACAGCGCCAAAAAAACACGGACAATAGCGAACACAGGGACGAGCACTCGTCCCGTGTTCTCTCTTGTCCGTGTTTCTGGCGCTGTTTTAAATATGAACTACCATATGAGTTAACCAGAAGGCTAGCAGAGCACGGAGCAAGACCGAATTACTCGACAACTTGATGGACACTAAATACGGCACATTAGTTCTATGCAAGCAGAACTGATTCTTCAACTATGAAGCTTTATTTCTGAGGAATCCATATTGGTTTTCCTTTGTAGTGTCGTGCTACAGTTGAGTGGATGATAATTTTTTTTTCCTTTTGTGAGCCTTCCTCCACGTTGTGGGGTTCTGCAGAACTGATCTTCCAAAACCGGGTGTGCTTCACCATCTGTGCAGACCTTTGAAAGCATTCGCCACGAAGGTGAACTGGTGTACTTGTACCAGCTCAAGGAAGGCCGCGCCAGCAGCAGCTATGCCAGCCTGGTTGGCCAAGCAGCAGGCCTCTCGAATGACATTGTTCGACGACAGCAGCAGGTGAGGAGCAACCTTGCGCTTGCATATGTCTTTGTTTCAGTTTGGAACGACATAGCTTGGTAAGACGAAATCTGCGAGTAGAGTTGCCACCTAACCAAATTTTCTATCCCAGTGTTGGCTGCCAGTACTGCCCCCTTACTGGCATGCCAGTTGCCTGTTTCCTGGTTCTCGCCAAGTAAAAATTAAATTATGGGGTTTTACGTGCCAAAACCAGTTCTGATTATGAGGCACGCCGTAGTGGGGGACTCCGGAAATTTGGACCACCTGGGGTTCTTTAACGTGCACCTAAATCTAAGTACACGGGTGTTTTCGCATTTCGCCCCCATCGAAATACGGCCGCCGTGGCCGGCGGTTCTCGCCAAGTAGGCACATTATAAGCTGCACCGCAAGTGGACTACTGATTGTCGCAAGTGGATTGATTCTTAGTTTTTTAAAGGAGTACTGACAGGAAACGTTTATTTTTATTGCTTTATTGAAATTATTCTCAAATGGGCGTCCGCGAAACCTACGCCCACAAAAAAAAGGGGGGGGGGGGCTGCGAATATTCGAAAACTTAGATATATTATCGAATTGTCATCAAATTTGATTAAAAAATACTCGAAAATGTTCGAATATTTGGTTAGATACGAATGTTCGAATCAAATTGAATATATTGCTGGCTGTGCGGAAGCAAGCACGGTTCTTAGCATTTGTTTTTATCTAATCTAATAATATTGGTGCAATATTGTGCTGAATTTTGTGATAATTTCGGGCTGCTGGCAAATTTTCACCTGTAACTAAACACTTAGCCACTAAACGTCTAAACTTTGTGGGAAAGCCAGCCTCTCAGTAGCAAGGGACATGGGTTTGCGGACAACAAGGGTGCACTTTTTTGCAGCGCCACCCCAATTTTGACCTTATTGCTTGACAGCAAGTGTGTTGAGTGGCGACTGGCACAGGGTCAAATGCCTCCGAGTTTACGGGTATCTGGTGCGGTATAATAAGGCACAGGTTGGCGAGGACAATTAGTGGGAATCAATCAATTTTCCAGATTAACATGAGCCAAATGCACAATATTTTATTATAATTGCTTGCTAGTCTAGTTCTGTAACATTTACAATGTAATTGCAATGTTCCAGCATATCACATTAACCCAACTTGCTAATAAATGCATGTGCATATCATTATTCGATATTCGATTCAATATTCAAAGCTTAAGTATTTGTATTCGATTCGCGTTCGAAAATTTTGATGATGACACGCCCTTTACAGAAAAAAAAAAGAACAAAGGCCAGTTTTGCCTTCACTCATTCAGAGTTCCGGGAATTGCTCCCAGAACTGCGGCAGCAATCCGCACAAGAGAACGAAAAAATCAAGGACGTCACAATGTTCCTTGCCAATTTTGTTTGTCAAAAAGAAAATAAATCTTTGAACCACAATTTTATTTTGTTTTAATTCTGTATGTAACAGTACCTTTCAAAAGAAATGCAATGCCTCCCCCTCTTCTTGTTGGTAATTTTTTTTTCTTCACAAAATTGCAACACTTAACTGTTAGGAAAGCGTTGGAAAGGTGGTCTCATTTCACAGAGCGGGGCGCCTACTTACAAGGCAGTGGTTGTAGTGAAGAACTTGAAGGTGTCATTTCATTAGCCAGCCATTGTACTTCTGCAATTTGCTTTGTTTATCAGTGATGTGCCCCGGAACCAGAAAAATAACTGTTGAAAGCACAAAGCTTTTCTTATTCTGAAAGGTTAACACATGGCACATACAGCTTATTGCCAAGTGCATTAGTACATTTGCTTCTTCTTTTCTTTTTTAACCGTGGTCTCAAAAGCGTGTAATTATGAAATTAAGAAGATTATGTACAGTATGTTCTACTCTTCTTTTAAAAAATTGTGCCTAAATAGTATTTGACCATTGATTACAACTGAGGTTAGGGAGGATAGGTGCACCTCACTCGGCGGTGGCGTCATTATAGCTGTGAAAAAACATCTACAATCTAGACTACTTCACAATTCATCACGCATAGAAATTATTTGGATTTCGTTGAGCTGGGCTTTTAACGTGGGATCCGCTGCCTGCTGCTGTAACCGAGCCTGGGCTTGGGCTGCCTTGAATGCAGTATCCGCACGGCAAGCGCGAGCCTGCTCCTGGCGGCGTTAACAGCGTTTCTTGTCGAAAGCGGCCTGTTCCGCCGCTGACCGAACAATGCGTCGCCTTCCCATCCGTCTGTCTAGTGTGCACTGAAAAGGAGACCCGATGCAACGTGCAAGAGGCCCTTTCCTGCCCTTGCCCTTCCCCGGGCACGCACCCACTCCTGATTGGGTGCTCCCATCACATGTTCGGGCGTGCGCCTCACGTGTTTCACCGGCGGTCTATTCTTAGCTTTTCCCGCCGTTTTCCTTCACTTGCGCGAGACGGGCTTTTTGCGATCACACTTTCAGCGGCACCGACACTCGTGAGGCAATATAAGCTTCGCCTGAAAACATTCCAAAAATCACACTCATGATGCCGCCTCAAAACATGTGCTTTACAAGACACGTGAAGCATTGCATCAACAAAAAGAAGTGCCTTTACACTAAGGCAAAACGATCGGCCTCCGAGGATGATTGGAAAAGTTACTGCGAATAGTCAAAACTTTGTCAAGCAGAAATTGGAACAGCTAAAGAGAAATTCTTTAACCATGATATTCCAACGTTACTGAGAACCAATCCTAAAAAATTCTGGAAAGTAACCAACACTAGTCCTCTACAGCTACTCTTATATCTATAGTAAAGAATGGTGAGATTCTTTTGCCCTCACAGGTTGCCACAGAATTTAATCTATTTTTTAGCCCAGTGTTTACCCACAAAATCCCTATCCCCCCAAGTGCGCATGCTGGTTCTATAAGTGCCACCATGGATGACATTTTGGTTATGCAAGAAGGAATAGAACAAGCTATTGACCGTTTGCCAAATAATTCAACTCCTAGTCCTGACGGTATTTGCCCCAAACTGCTCAAACTAACTAAAACAATAATAGCCCGCATTTTCGCTGCAATATTTCAGCAGTCTATTGTCACAGCTGCGTGCCTGATGCATGGAAAATTGCTCGTGTTATACCTATATTTAAATCTGGAGACCATTCTGCCCTCACAAATTACACTCATCTCATTAACAAGCATACCCTGTAAAGTCCTTTAACGCCTAATTTCATCTGCAATAATAAAGTACTTAGATGAGCACAACTTTTTTTTCAGAAACCAGCATGAGTTCTTGCGTGGACGTTCTTGCGAATCACAGTTATTTGAACTGACGGCTGACCTTCACGACGCTATACGCAACCTAATTAGAATAGACGCTGTATTCATTGACTTACCAAAAGCATTTGATAAGGTGATTCATAATCCTCTTATACTGAAAATGGATGACCTTAATATAAGCAGGAATGTGATGAACTGAATTGTCAATTTTCTAGGTAACTGACAGCAGTTTGCTTCTGCAAATGAATCTTGCTTCGCACTAATACCTGTAAAATCTGATGTGCCTCAGGGATCGGTGCTTGGACCAGCTCTGTTCCTTATTTACATTAATGATATAAGCAATAACCTTACTTCCACTGTCCGGTTATTTGCTGACTGTGCTATTTGCAGAAAGGTGAATAATTCTGATGATACTAAGTTCCTGCGAACCTTGATTAAATCGCTAAGTGGTGTGAAAAATGGCAGATGGGGATAAACATCTCCAAAACAAAAGTCATTACAATTACCACGACCAGTTTAACCCAGACTTGCTTTTACACTATTAATAATGTGGCCATTGAAAAAGTGTCCACAGTAAAATATCTAGGCGTTCACATTTCTTCAGACCTGACGTGGCACCAGCACATCGATTACAGAAGTAGCAAAGCGTCCAAAACCCTTCGTTTTGTCAGGCGCCACCTGCACTCCGCAAAACAAGCGACCAAACTTTTAGCATACATTACTTTAGTTAGACCGCAACTGGCATATGCCGCTATCATTTGGAATCCGCATCAAGAATACCTCTCAACAAACTCGAATCACTACAGAATAAGGCTGCTAGATTTGTCACGAAAAAATATTCTCGTTACTACTGCGTAACTGATATTAAATTTATGTATGCTCGAAAAAAGAAGACTTGTTACACTGCTATCTCACTTACACCGACTATATCATAATCCCTTGGTATTCACAGAAGCCGGCCTTTCGCGTCTTTCCCCGATTAGATCACCCTTTTAAGTACAGCCAAAGTTCACCTGTGCCAAACTTATGCATCAGCCACCACTGTTCCTTGCCATCTACCATTGGAACAAACTGCCAGCTGAAATCGCTTCCGAGAACAATCACGATGCTTTTGTTAATAAAGTTAAGTGCTGGATGCACACTGATACATATAATAGCGTTTCGACGACCTGTATTTTTATCTTGTATTGCAAACTTGTATTTGTATATCTGAATCTTGTATTTGTAATTTTGTATATTGTATATTGTGAACGGTTTCTTCCTTGTTACTTGCGGTGCTATGTATAATGTTCATTCATTGCTTTCTTTTCAACCCCCCTGTGTAATGCCTGTAAAGGGGCCTTTAGGTTATGTGAATAAAAAAAGTTATACTATGAAGGCCTGTAGAATATTTTTTATGCATGGATGTCTGCCTAATGAATCATGTCAGCCGTTTTTACCCATCATTGTTAAAGAAATGTTGTAGCTACAGTGCATTTATTACCAGTTAGGTGTTCTTTTTAAGAGCGGTTCATACTGTATACTCAAGATGGGTATGTTCATTTGCAGTGTCATTGTGGTAATATTGCTTGGCTGATTGGTGCACATTAAAGCAACAAAAAGAAAGATGTCCGAACTTAATCAAGTGCAAGTCAACAAATTATTGTTTAACAAAGGTTGTTCCAGAAGCTGGGGAAGTGAGCAGGCATTTATTATAAGCCGAAATTAGTTTTTTTTTTCCACTGCCAGGACAGCAACATTGAACAAAAGATTTGGCTGCTTGGTCAGGAGTACCCAAATTCCGTCTGTTTCCCCGCAGATCACACACGCCTTCAGTTCAAAGAGAAAGTTGCTACCCCAGCTGATGACTCGGAAGGAGCCTGTGTGGAACAAGTCAGTGAAACATCATCAAGCCTTAAGTTTTATGTTGCATCTTAGTAGTGAAAATGACTCACTGCAACCTGTGCCTGTCTCCATCCCTTCTTATATGCAGAGCATTGCCTTTGGTCCAGATGCTCTTGGATACTGACCTCTCTACTCAAGAAGGAGCTGAAGAGCTCCTCAAAGATATGGCCACAGCTCTCAACTGACTTGGAGTTCAGCGAAACCTGTATATATCCTTCAGAAGCGCGTAGCCACAGCTTTTGACAAGATGCAGAGTTGCACCATGTTTTTTCGTGTTGGCAACTGTGTGAAGGATGTTTTCATAATTGCAGTATGCTTGCGAAAAAAGGTTTAGAGGGCGTTTTCGAATATGACATTGGGAACAGCTTCACTTTCTCTCTTAATACCTATCGGACAATAATCCTTCATTTTATTGGGATAGCAGTATTTGGGCCATTTGTATATGCTTTATGACATTTACAGGTGGTCCTTACCTATTTTTGCCCCTTCATGATGCCCCTTACAAGGAATGTGCGCTGTAAAATCTGTGTGATAATTTTTTTTTTTTCTGGTCAACAAATCTTGTTCAATAAAGTATACTGCAGGGCCAACAGTTCTGGCATAATATCTAATATTCTGACTGCTTCGTACATGATAAACGAAGTCTCAACAAGATTGGGTGCTTTTTTAAAGGAAGTGTCAAGGTTTTTTGTTTAACTGGAAAGTACTGATAATTTTACCTAAACTAATAGTTGATTACCTTTATGGGATTGCGAATATAGTCAAACCTCGTTACAACGAAGTCGCATCGTACACGAAAATACCTTCATTATATCTGATATTCTTTATAAGCATACATGCCAGTATCTGCAAAAACAAAATCGCAATCAGGTCTATGCGTAAGAAGTGCAAATGGGGCGCCTCCGACGTGCCAACAAGAAGTCTCCTGCGGATTTCAATGACCTGTTGACATCATGCCATGCCGATCCGAGGCACGGGAACCGCAATAAATTACGTACATGTGCTCTGCATCGCCGCGAATATGCAATCGTGCAATTGGTGTTATCATGCAGGATTTGCACGTTGTCTTGCCAACTGCATGCGGTCCAACCAAGCCAAGCCGCTGGCCAAAACGTGCACGCCGCCGACAGACCTTTTGGTGCTTTCGGGCACTGTAGGGGACCGCATGTGGATTCATGCTCTGCTACTACGGCCGTCAGTCGAACGTGTGTCTCTGACCTCGTGCTCAGTCGCCGATAAGGCCTACGAGTACGAACATTAGGCTTAGGCCGCTAGGCCTAACTAGCGCCACTCAGCTGGCAACCACAGTTGTGGTTTTGTGCCATCGACATGCCGGCAACTTTGTTCATGGCCACCATGTTTGCGGCATCGCAAACATCACCTGAAAGATTGTGCGGTGTATGAAATTTCGGTTATTGGCACTGTACAGCACGACCATCTTTAAGTTTCCTGGAAATTCTAAAAATCGCCTGTTGCAGATAACATAATTCTCGAAACTGGTGTTTATCTTGATACTGGTGTCATACTGGAGATTGATTTCTGGTGGATATGTCTTGCAAACTCCCCTGCTACAATTTGTTAATTGCATTGTGCTGTAATGCAATTAAGAAGGTGAGTTGTTTTTTAATTAGTTTAATGCGTGTTTCGATTTTTCTTGCTAGTAATGTCTTTCTCTTCGAATAATTCAGTCAAGGGCAAGAAATATGCCATCTTCCACAGGCAATTTTTTAAATTCTATTGAAAATAAAAATGATCACCCTGTACACTGGGTCCTAGGGGTAAGTAGTGGTGCGGCAGGAATCGTACAGGTCCGAAAAATCAGGTGTCTAAGAAATTTATTGGCTATTGTATTTGATGTTTTTGAAGCCAGAGTATGTATACATTGTGAGGCACATGCAAACAAAAATTTGCTTTGCTATAAGCAATGCCATGCTGGATACATTTTCAATTTTGTTATACCATTAAAATACTGCACTGAAATAAAGCATGGCCAATCAAATTTATTTTCCGATAATTCATTGTATCTATGTTTGTTATATTGAGGTTCAACTATCAGTTTTGCTCGAAGGTGCTTAGTAAGCCAGAAAGAATAGAAGACGTACTGGTGGCGACACCAACTTGGAATGCTGCCATCACCTGCCTGAGAAAGCTACATTTTGGCAGCACCATTCAGCACCAATCAGCTTGCTGATTTATGGGGAAAAGAAAAGGATGTACATTGCATTTGAAAGCAAACCAAAACTTAACCTGGCAACATTTTTGCATTTTTATGCACAAAAAGGGCCCATAGTCATGAAAAACTGTGAAATCTCTCATGTAACATTAGCATTATTGAGTATCGCAATTTGGCCGCAAAATGCAGCGGAAATCTTGCTTGTGTGGTTTCTTTTTGTTTCATAATAAGCCTTTTTTCTACTAAATGAAAAGCATAAATAAGTTTTGGAAAATAGCTATCATTCCGACCAAATTGACTTTAACTACATGCTACAGCATTGGGTTACACAGTTCTTTAAAAAAGGAAATACCAATATACCGTTGAGATACAAAATACTATTACACAGATCCCACTACAATATGGGAATCTATGTTAATGCAAGGTATTCAGTTGCACAATGCATATGAATGACTTATATGTTTTCATTTTTTTGTGTGCTTCACTTGTGTATAGCCCATCTAATTGCTCATGCCGACAGTTGTGTCTCCTTGTGGCAATTTGCGATTGCTCAAGACAACATGACACCATGCCAGACACATATTTTGAGCGATGCGTGAAATGTGAAAACTCCTAATGTTGATGCGTGAGTGACAACAATTCAAGACATATTTGTTACTATATTCTTGGCGGCATCGTGTTCTCACTCTGCTTTGGTTTCGACAGCGGTGTGAGCACACTTCCATTCTCGTTTTGTTTTTAGCTTCCGTTTTCTCTCCTGTTTGTTTTGACTTGCAGTGCGACGACATTTAGCAGCAGTACGACGACACTTGTGTGATTAAACTTCTCCCATAGTTTGGGATCGCTTGGGGCCACAGTACCAGAATAACTGCATGCCCTCCGAGTGCCCAGTATATCAGAAGTAGAATGTATAATGCTATCTGGAATACAGTGCACAACACAGAGAACGAGGGAGAACCTGCTCACACGCTTGTGGTGCTGAAGGACGTGGAGGCTACCCGGACGAACAACTACAGAACAAAACCTGAGGAACATTCCTTAATTTAGCTTTCAATTTATGTATTAGTGATTATTGCATACTAGATAGGTAGAGGGGAGCAGCACATTTTGCAGCTATGTATTCAGCTATACTACGTAGATTGTGTTGGGTGTCTTCACTGATGGAAAAAAGCCCATCCCATATACTTTGATGAAAGTGATATAGAGGGTGTCCCAGCTAAAGGTAGCCAATGTTTTAAAAACGACAGAATGTGCTAGGAGGCTCAAACGAACTCAGTGGTGTTGAGGATTGCGTGTCCTAGTCTGCGGTATTTTTTTTTCGTTTTGCGAGGTCAATTAATTAGTATAAACTAATTGCCTAACTTTTAAATATTTGCTTCACCAAGAAAGTGCTAATAAGAAAGTTGTAGACCACATTAAAAAATAGCCGACAGAAGTGTTTGCAACTAAGTACCATTGATGTAGCTTCTTGTAACTGCCTTTAAAGAAAGCCTGCAATATACAAAAACAACCATGTGATAGCACCACTATTTCAACGCTCCCAGACGATCGATCAAGAAACTAAATCCACATATCTGTACAGCGGTTCCAGGACGGGATTGGCGTTTCAGGTGGCCGCAAGGTACGCGCCAGCAACTCTCGCTAGTAAGATATGATCGTGAACGAAAAGAAATGACAATTGCGTTTTCCTTCCCGATTAAACAGTTCTGTGGTCAACATTTAGTCAAGCCCGAGCTTCTTTCTTTTTTTTTTTTTATTGCCTTGCGCGTTCGGGCTTCATTCCACAAGTGGAGCGAATGATGTGTTTATGCCACGTCACGCCGAAGCATGACACACCTTCATCACCGCCGCTTGCTCTGTGCGCCCGATCGTGACAGGGCACGCGAGTGAGTCGAAAAAAGCATGCAAACAATGTCCTTTACTGATCAATCGTCTGGGGGCGCTGAAATAGGGGCACTATCACATGGTTGTTGCATTTCGTGGACTTTCCTTAAAGGCCACGAAATAAAGCAAAATGTGCTGCTCCCCTCTACCTATCTAGTATGCAATAATCACTAATACATAAAATACATAATACATACAATTGACGCTCCATCAATGGTACTTAATTGCAAATACTTCAGTCAGCCATTTTTAAATGTGATCTACAACTTTCGTATTGGCACTTTCTTGGTGAAGCCAATATTTAAAAAGTTAGGCAATTAGTTTATGCTAATTAATTGACTTTGCAAAGCAAACAAAAATAGCGCAGACTAGGACACGCGATTCTTATCACAACTGGGTTGGTTTGCGCCTTCTAGCACACTCCATCGTTATTAAAACACTGGCTACTTTTAGCTGGGACACCCTGTATATCGCTACCAAAGCCTTCACACCTGTTCCTATACAGTACATAATCTTTGCACTAATACATGGTCTGATTGTAAAAAGCATCACAAAATATTGCTACCGGTGCTGCTGCTTGTTTCTACATTATCTTTAGTCTGTAAACAGTTATGTTAATATGGACAAGCTGTGAGGCCAAAATCCTATTGGCAATTAGCATACTTGTCTTAAAGCTAACCCCTCCTGAATAATGGGCAGTTTAATATTTGATTAACTGCTTCTACCTTTTGTTTAATATTTCCTGATTGTCTGTCACCAACATATATTTTTCAAGCGTCTCTGCAGTGAAGGTTTCGAATTCAGAGCTTGTAGGTTGTACACCTCTGCATGTTTTTCATGCTGTAGCCGTCACCATCCCAGTGCTAAGCTGTTTTCTACTGAAGCAAGCTATCTGCGTTTTCTTTAGTGTCAGTCTGCCCATTCAACGTGCCTTGGCTTGCTTAATCACTAACCTTTCTACTTACTCACTCCTGATCACGCAACAAATTATAGCTTCGTTGCTCAGCCCAGCACTTACCGAAAGTAATTTTTCGTGTATTGCTCACTCATCCCAGCCTGTGTGCAGCTGGGAGAACCTGCACATTGCTTTGTTGTAAAAAAAAAAAAAAATTGGAACTGTGATTTCTGAACCACAGTGAGTTACCACAGTAGCTACAGCCACTGAGTGCCCATAGGAACAGTGAAAGTAGTCACAAATATGTTTACAAGTATATGGCATTGAAATGTGTAATTAGGGTGTGTGGTCTCCAATTAGCATAGTTTGATCCACTAGCCTGGTCCCAGCATTCCTTGGTCATTTGGAACTTATCTTACTACACGGATTGTCAACCACACACTTTCTCTGGCAGTGCAACCTAGAGCACTCCATCGAATTATTTGCAGTCGATGAAGCCATCACTCCTGATGGAGGCACGTAGGGTTGTCACACAGGTCACTGAAACAAAGTTTAGCCAAGAGAAGCTCGCGCATGTAACATGAAACATTTACAAAGCTGATTTAATGCGTTCGAGTGCTGATGCACGAGCGAGGGGAGCATATATATATATATATATATATATATGTTGTCGTATACTGTCTGAAGCTTTTTTCTTGTGAAGCCGACCTCGCGGTCAGGACCCGCCTAATGCAAGGCAGTGGCAAAGCCTGTCAGCTCAACTTTAAAATGGTAGAGCTCTTAGCGCCACCTGACGGCTTGGGTAGCTCGGGTGCGAGATGAAGTTTCATCCTCTTTTGGGCTTGGGGACGTCTGCACACGCGGACCAATGCAGAAGTCGGGTTCGGCTTCGGAGCGTGACGCCGACAATTAGGGTGAACACGATCGTTCGTACGCACATCGGTTCACGGGACGACACCCGTGTACAGCATAGGCATTAGCGCCTGGCAAGTGAAACTTGCTCGACTCCTCAATACGTACCTTATCGAGCAACTGTTTGTATTTTTGCCCGGTGGTATTACTGCACAAAAGAAGCAATAAATGCTCTTCTGTATATTTGCACTCATGTGTGGTGTCATTTGTTTCTAAGATCTATTTTTTTTTTTTTTTACTTATATCTGTTCAAACAGTCCTTCATCAACATAATTCTGAATAACTGTCACCTAGTCGGCACGCTTTCTGTCACGTTTAGCAAAAATGCTCCGAGGAATGGAACAATACACTTCCGCTATATTTCTAAAGTTACAAGTGGTCGTGACTTGTCGCTTCGGTGTAGACACGGCCGTTTTAACTCTTTTCTATACCATGGGGAAAATAGGTGTTTTTTGTATGTTACGGCAGTTTTTTTCTTTTTTTTTTTTTTTTTGAAGGAACTGCTGCACTCAATATTTCATGTCATACATAAACAGAAAGCAAAATGAATGCACTTTTCACGCGCAAAAGTTTTATTAACGAGATGTAGGTCACAAAAAAAGATAAATTGTTAAAATTAAGATTGTGCGATAAAATTGGACAAAGTTTGTTAAGACACGATTGGTATCTACTAAGCAAAAAAAAATGTTACGAAAATTATGAGATGTACAAAATGCACTGCCGTCTATTAGGCACTATCTCCGAAAAAAATAACTTTTCATTGAACAGGTATTCCGCTACAAAAATTTAACTGCAAGCACTGTAGTTGGGCGTGCCGGGCTGCGGCCGCCGATGTTCCGGGCTGGTTTGCTTCGTCGTCGCTTTCTGACTCAAAGTCCGACGAAAAGTCAGCGTCCTTTGACTCGCTGCTACTCGATGTATCGATAAGATCAGCCGCAGAGGCAGCGGAATCGCGATATCTGCGATCTCTCGAAGCGCGCGCGCCGTTTCCGGAGCCGGACACTTTTTTTTTTTTTTTTTTTTTTTCCTGCTTTGACGATCGCGAAACTTCGGAGCGCGTTTTAAAATCACCGCTTGGTGCGAAAAAAGCGAACTGCTTGGAAAACAAAAATATAGTTTCTCCTCTTTCACGTCCGATGGCGCAGTTTATCCGTGACCGGCGCGGAAGGTCTCGAAAGCGGCGTTTCAAGCCATCGATATAGCGGGCGGCCATTTTTTCGTTCTCTGACGATCGCGAAACTGCAGTTCTAGCCACAGTAGCGAAACTTCGGAGTGCGTTTAAAAATCACCGTCTCGCGGGAAAGAAGCGGACTGCTTAGGAAACTAAAATATATAGTTCTCATTCACGTCCGAAAGCGCTGTATGTCCGTGAGCGACGCGGAACGTCTCGAAAGTGGCGTTTCAAACCATCGCTAACGATGTCCACTGGGCGCGGTACGGAAAGAGTTAACGTATCGCCAAAGCAATAAATATAGGGGATTCAAATCTGGTGACTTGGCAGGCAAAGCCGCAGGTCCGAGGCGGTCAATCCACGTCCCTAGAAAGAAATGTTCTGTCAAGACACCGAGCTTGGCGGCAGCTATGCGCCATAGCCCCGCTCGTCTTGCTAGAACCTGCAGATATGCCGCACATGTAAAAGTCTCAGGTGAAGCCACTCGGTGGGCCACTTAGCAAGAGTTTTAGCTTGTTCATAAATTTATTACTGTTTACGTACAAATTAGTGGAGACCTACATGTCCAAGTTTATACAGCTACTCAGATTTTTGAGAATGGCAGCCCATAAACAAATGTCATGAAACAAAACACCGGCAGCGCATGCCTTTTATGTTAAATCTTCGCATGCTGATATATTAGAAGTGCGAAACCAAGAAATGCTCGAGCCAAGAGAGTTTTTTTTTTTTTTTTTTTTCTACACGCGGACACGGCCATCGGAGACAGACCTGTTTAAAAAAAAAAAGAAAGAAAGAAAAAAACATATTCCGACGTCTTTTTTTTTTTTTTTTTTTTTTTCCCCTGCGTGAAAAGCAAGTTTCGGCTGGCTGATGGGTGAGCTCTTGAGTTGCACGTTCATGATTTGCGATAATCTTCGATCGCAGTGTTTGCTTAGCAGGTGCGCGACCATGCACTCACGTAACACAAGCTAAAGAAACTCCATAATACGTGTTATTGCGATAGCAATTGCATAAACACTCCAGGGCTGGTATTTTGTAGCGATGCCTTTAAAGTAATAATGCCTTTTCGCGCTTATCGCGCTTTGTCAGTGGTCAGAGCGACGGTCCGCTCGCGTTATCAACGTTGATATCGTGAGCGGACCGTCGCTCTGACCACTGACAAAGCGCGAAAAGTCATTATTACTTTAAAGGCATCGCTACAAAATAGCGGCCCAGGTGCAATTCTGTCGCCGCCGTGAGGTTCCGTCGTTCCTGTTGCGTCGTTTCGCTTCCAAGCGCTGGCCGAACGTGAAGAGGTAAAGATTCGATCGACAACCTCTGGATTAGAATGCGCCGTGGCATAGCAGATGGTCCACTGAAAACAGCAACGTAAGACCACGAAGGTAAACGTTGCTTCGTTATCTAGCCTGATCGTCGAGGCAGGGCAGCTGGAAAGGATGTGTGCTTCTCCCCCTTTCATTTGGCGAGCATGGTCACCGTTCACCCATAGAGAAAGGAATTCAACAAGAGGGGACACTCCCATAGGGCCCAGCGGCCGAATTGACTGCAGCGTGCCAAGCGGTCGGTGTCGATCACTTACATCACTTCCGGTTTCGGTTTTGGGCGCGCGTATTTTGAACACAAGCTAGCACGCCGGCTGCGACCCCCCCCCCCCCCCTCTCCTTTTATTTATTTTTTTGCTCTGCGTGCAGAATCGGTGTATTATTTAGTAAAAATGATTGCGAACGATCTCGTAAAGTCCCATCGAATCTGTGCCACGTGCAATTTCACAAAGTAGACGCAAGACCTTTTGTGCAATGAGGAAATATTTATTTTGCTCTATATAAAAGCTCGTTCCGCGCTTTTTGTACGTTCATCCAACGTTGTGACACCAGCAGGTAAGGCAGTAGTTCCTGTACGAAGCTCCACCGGACGGCATCAGCTGAAAAAAAAAAGTAAATTAAAAGCATGTTACATTTGCAAGCACGTAACAGCACGTTACAAGCATGAGTCATTTTGGTATTTAGATATAGGAATACTGCGTGTAGAGGCGAAACGTGCGAAAGCGGTGAATGGGCGGCATTACAAACAAAAGCAATTCGCTTTTACATACATGGCGTAGAAAATACCCGACTCATCCCAAACACATGAAAACACCCGATTTCCAAGCGTTGCCCCCTTTCCAGGCATTATTTCCTGCACTTTGGCACCACAAATACACGGGCAACTTCGCGTTTTCACAACTTGGCCTCAGGTTATGCGACGGTACGTGACATACACAGAGACGGACGCAACAGGCACTCAAGACAAATGCGTGGGTGCAAAGCCTGTTTTCAGTCCTTTAGAAGACGGAATTTTCGAATTACAAGTGTGATATGTTCCTCGGCGTTATCTTTCGCGCGTTCTGCCGGCGCCAGCAGCACACTCCCATGTTATCACTCTTGGCAATCGCCCATCGCGTTTTCAACAGGCGTGAGTACCGAAAGAAGGTATATGTTGGTGCGGGGCCACAAAAAACGTCACAAACTTGACCCTCTATAAGATTCATTACACGCCAAACTAACTTTATCACCACGGCCGAGCTGCTTATCGCTAACTGCGTCACAGCGCGCTGTGCGGCCAGCGTGCCTCAAAAGTACCCCAGAAAATAACGAAATTACTCTTCAGTAATGTCTGGCGTCAGAGAAAGCGGCACAAACTTCTCCTAGTAAGATGCACTGTATACACTGCGCACTACGACCGAGTTGGTTCTCGCTAACTGCGTCACAGCACGCTGCGCGGCCAGTGTGCCTCAACAGAACCGAAATAAGTTACAATAATCCCCTAGGAAGCTTCGGAAACATGTCCCAGCATGATTCATTAACTCAAATTAACTGCGCCAGGACGGCCGAGCTGTTTTTCGCTAACTGCGTCTTAAGTCTCGGTCCCGTGCCGTAAGCCTAAATGCGTCGTAGACTGTGAAACAAAATTTCTCACCTTGCCGTAGTCCAATAGTGCAGTGGTGTCTTGTCCCAGTGCAAAAGGAACGTAAGCATACGCCGGGAGCCCACGAAACCAGGCTTTACAAAAAAAAAAAAAAGGAACAGACGGGTCGCCGCGGGCGAGCGCTCAAACGCGCGCGCGGCCGCACTCGCTGGCTTCGGGGGACTGTCTGGCGGATGACGCATGCATCTGGCGCGTCATTGACCTGTGGCGCTGTGGCTAGGTAAGGCAAGGAAAATAAGTCGCAAAGCTTGAGTTCATTTATACGCAAAACGTTTTAGTTTTCGCGGCAAAGAATTAAAAAAAATAAATCAATGCCTGTTAACTTAAGTTCACTTTCTTTTTTTTCGATGGTCGCGGCAGCTAACGTTCGGTGTTAAAAGTATAGCGTGACGTAGGGTGACGTGTTTCCTGTTGCCAGTTTTTGCCGAGTGTCCCCTCTTGTTGAATTTCTTTCTCTATGGTTCACCGTTCAGATTGCGCTACGACATTTCATGCTTCGCCCCAGTATCGCCGACACCGGCCGCTAGAGAGGCGATGAAAATGATACACCATTCCGAACGACAATGGCTCCCTTATCGTCGCTCGTCGGAGAGATATGCACTGCGCTTTGACGATATCAAGCTCTCAATTCGCGCTTTTCATATCGATCGCGAACGTGTGCAGTCATATGCAGAGCATGCGCACTTTGATATTTTCACAACTCGGACAGTCTCCTCTCATGATAAGCGATCGAAAGTGTCACGGCTAATGTATACAGCGTCTCTTCAGTTTTGCTGGTTTTGATGCTGCCCGTCCCAAAGCTTCACTTTAGATGGCGCATAGATCGCGCGCAAACTGCAATGCACGGTGCCTATAGTCACGTGACTGTTCTCGCTTTCGAACTTACTCCCCAGATTCTAGTAACGTTGCCCCAGATCACCTCAGCTAGTCGTAGCGGCGTATGGCTTCGTAGTCAGTTCTTTGTTCACCGTCGCCTCGAATGGCGGCGATGCGCCTGTCCACGACATGCATGCAGTGGGCGACCAAGCGTGTGCGCCGACCCGTTCCGAGTAAGTTTCGAAGTTTCTTGTGTCGGTGACACCGGGTGATACAGTGTCTTTTGCCTCGTGATGGGTTTGCTGTTGAGAAAATTCAGCAGTGCCCAGAAGCTCTGTGTTCGGTGCTTTTCGAGTAGTGCGGTTTGAAAGAGTGAACGTTCGTTTTGACTGCGGTGAACGTATGCCCCGTGCGGTTGCCCAGTGGCACTCTGCTGCTGAGAACGAGGGTGCAAGGGAACGTTTAAACCCATAATTTGTGTCATTGTACGTACGCCACCCGAAATTAACTGGCTACCGCTGCAATTCACTGTAGCATTATCTGTAGCAACAGATACGGCCGACCCGGTGTCTATATCCGCTGGAGTCCACTCTCCTCTCTCCTTCAACTGAACCATGTATGGCGGATAATTGCGCTTATTCCCCAGATACAATCGAACACTCAGCATGTCCTCTGCTCCGGTAAAATTGTTCTGTTTAGCTTTGCACATTCTGGCCAATTAGGTGTCCTATCTTAGAGCAATTTAATCACATTGCCGTAATATGGCGACTGTTTTGTGATTGATGCACTTTGCCATGTCTGAAGCACTATGGCCTACTGCGTAGCGCCAGCTGTCCCCTTCCGAGGCGACGTAGTTTCCTGGCAAACCTTGCCTCCTTGTTGCCATTTGGCGTCCAGGGGGTGGTATTGGATACTAATCACTTTCGTGCGATGTAGTACACGGCGCGTTCGATGATTCGATTCGCTTTTCAAAACCAACCGTCGTCCGAGACCGCGGCCCCAGAAGAAACCATGGTTTGAGCAGGGCGCTGCCTCCGCGTGTTCTTCGTTTGCGACGTGACGTCCGCGTTGCCACTGGAGGACAATCACGACCGGTCGTTGTTGACATTTTCCCTGTATAGCACCGCTTTGGAGTGTTCTTCGACAGCTTCTGTGGCAATGGCGCAAACATTTTCACATGGCATCTGTTCATTACCGTCTTCAACAGCTTGCATCGGATGCGCTCGAATGTCTTTAGCTGGTCACTGTAACTTTCCACGCCAGCAAACTCCTCGAAGCGCTCAATGTACGTAGGCTTCCAGATTACCTTTTGTGTCCGGCGTCGTGCCTCGGTTCTCTGCTCGTCCAAGACCGCGTGGCTTATCTAACCATCCTCATCGCGACTGTTAGACGCCAGACACACCAGGCGCAAGAAAAAAGTCATTCGGCAGCGACGGTGGCTTGCCGCACCAGCATGCATACAAAGTGACATGGTACCGCTACCAAAACGCAGCCTTCTTGGGATGTCGTGCAATAACCTTGTGGAATGCAGTAAGCTGATCAAGGGCCACAGTTTGTGCACCACGGTTCGATGCATCCAACCACACCTCGCATAGTGCCAATATCGTGTTCGGCATAGATACCATGGTAGCCTGAAGTTAAAGTGCCTTATTGTTCCATATATTAAACGTGCATTTGAAAACGAGAACATGGGACAGCTTAGGTGTAGGCCTAGCTGTGCTGAGGCGGGATGCGTTTAGGGGGGAGGGGGGTGGGGTCAGGAGACGGAATATACTCAGACTGGCAGGCACTATAGTTTGAATACGCGGGATGGCGTACACGTGTATGGTGCGAGCGTAGACATGGATGACAAAGTAGTATCTTTTCTTATCAGCTTAATATCTGATATGGGTTGTATTTGGACCCAAGATATTAAACTTATTTTTGGAAGTTGGCGGAGTGCTTGAAGCCTGCTTCACCTCCGCCGCAGGTCGGCCCGGTATCGCACTATCTTCGGGATTTTTGGTCTATGGACATCGATCTGCTGGAAACTAGTCATATACAGCTTCGCTGTAATAAGCAGCGTAGCATGCAGATTTTCGGCACATTCGGGGAAATGATTCGGGAAAGAACGTACATCTTCCGCGTATACGCCTTTCGAATCATTACCATACTTATGCCTAATCACCGCTATAATCCTTAGGTCGTATGCTTAACGGGTCCGAGTTCCGCATTTTTCATGTGATATACGACGTATGCTCAGTGAAGACCCGCTTACGTGTACTGTCACTGCGCGTCACTTGTTATTGCTGGAATGCGGCGCAGTTCCATACCTGTTTCGCGTAAGGTGGTCGTCATCCGCGCATCGCCGATCACTGTCATTTTTTTTTTTTCGCTTCTGCAGTGTATTCGTGCCGTCGTGCGGACTTATGCCTAAAGCGTTCCAGCGCTGAGAACAAGTGATAGTAGCAGAAGCTGCTAAGTTCGTAATACAGGGCTGAACATGTGTCGCCGGACGCTGCGATCTTCCGCTGGCCACAAGCATTATCTCTTTTCTTTGCATCTCAGAGCACCGGTTCACCGCTCTAGACCAAAGTGTGGACGACTGTACGAAATTGCCCAGTGAACGTGCTCGGAGGCGTGCCTCTAGAATATGTGCCGTTAATACGAATGTGCGAAATATGTCTGCGCGACGTATGCAGTCTTACAACGTATACAATGTGAATCGTTCCGGACTGCTCCAGAGTCGCCTGTCTACGGGTATCTTCTGGTTTCGAAATATGTCGGCAATGAGTGCCGGGAGCGTACATGTGGCAAGTGTGGCGTATGTCGGTACCTGAACTTACACATCGTAACAAGCGCTACGTGAAGCGCTACGTAGCAGCGCTACGTTGAAGACGCATCCCTCCTTAAATCTATGGCCTGTCTATTTTCGCACTGTGCGCAAATATTTTCTACCTATCTCTTTCAACGTGGCGCGCTCTTTGTTAGCCAGGGCTACTTGCTTATATTTTGAGAGCAGAATATCAGTACAAGTAATCAGACAGCGTATTCTTCGGCTGTTATCAGTTCTATTTTCGCGTAGCCACGCTGTGTTTTTTTTTTTTTTTTTCGTGAGTGCGTGAGTGAGCGGTGAGGCAGCCATGGGACACAGATGCTTAGTCAGTAGGCAGAATTTTTCCGTTCCTCCCCCATCGCTAAGTGACAGTAGCGGCCGGGATTTGATCGCCTGCGCCCAGGTTTTGCTGCGCAAAGCCCGAACCACCGCGCTGCTATAGTGGTTACATTTAGAAAAATAAGAAATAATCGGGTGCGATGACTCTTTTTATAACCCTTTGCGACACGGCGTCCTCGTTTGGGGACTCGAACTTCGGAGGCGCGTCCCACGCCACGTGTTTCTTCAAATGACCTAAAACTCAGTGTGCACATTCGTGTCCGCTTCCTGATGGGACAACTAGCGGTCAGTTAACTTCATTGTCCTGCGTATTGCTGCAGATGATCACTTTGCTGGAGACACTACCATATTAGACAATCGTTCGACGTGCCGCGTTCCAAGACCAACGTCAAGAGTATTTTTTTTCTCCGGTCGACACGAATACAACCGAAAAAGCAAGTGTGCATGCGTTTCGGGCCTAATAGTTGATTCTTTTTATGCAAGCATTGAAGCTGACGGATTTCAGAATAATTAGATAATGAGTTATACGCAAATTTTTTTTTTACTGAAACTCGCACAAAACAGCACATTGCTTCGTCTTCTTTCTTGGAATGTAATAGTGAGCGTCTTGAAATGATGCCATGCGCATTTGACGCATTTGCAGACAGTGCATCATAATTCGTGTCTGAAGGGGATGAATTTATTCACAAGACATTTACAGAAGTGTCATTTACAGAAGTGTCATGAAACATAGGTCTCTCAATGATCTAGTAGGAAGTGAAATGTCCGCCGTTTTCTAGCACCTTATTGATGCGTGTGGGCATCGACTCGTACAAAGATTCAGTAATCTCCGGTCGACCGCGCAGGCTTTCCCGTTCTTGTGCGATCGCTTGCCACAGCGTATCGGCCGTGCGGCCGCGGTTGGCTCGTGTGGACAGCCGTTTCTTCAACATGCCCCAGACATTTTCTATGGGATTCAAGTCGGCGCCACATGGAGGCCACTCAAGCTGGCAAACAGCATGTTCTTCTAGCAATGACTGGACGATACGTGCTTTATGGATCGGGCTGCGGTCGTGTTGAAAAAAATAGCAGCCGTCGCTGAAGGGACCGTCCAGCGCATACGGAACGAGGTGTCTAGTGATGACGTCGCAGTACCGTGACGCAGTGAAGGGCCCTTCCAGACGCACAAGGGGACCAAGGCCATCTTTGCTGATTGCTCCCCACACGCTCACGGAACACCGTCCACTGGATAGAACACTCTGTGTGTAATTAGGCAGATATCTGCAAGAAATAGCATACAATTGGGTTCCAGCGGCGCGTCTAAAAATGTTGTGATTCCTCTTGCGTATGAACTTTATAATGCTGTTATAGAGTTGCAATAGAAAACGTGCAAACATCATTAGGTAGTACTGAAAGACCCACTGGCAGCTTTTAATTAGCTTCAGAGTAAGTAGTACTATGAAACAATCGTTAATGTTTTCAACATAATACCACTACAGAAAAATCTCGTAATGTCCAAAAGCTCATTTTACGTGAAACATGTTGTGATGCAGAATTAGCTTCGTGAATTAACTGCCAATACACTGTAAACACACCTGCAGTTTAGTGGACGCCAAACCTGCTTCCGTTGGTCCCAGCGCGTGGAAAAAGTTGACTCGTCGCTAAAGATGACATCGCCCCATTTCTCTGTTGTCCAATCTTTCATTGCTGTAGCGAACATGAGTCGTTCTTGTAGCTGGCTGTGAGAGGCAGGGCTTCTGTGCTGCTACGAAAGACTGCAGGCCAAGCTCACTCAGCCTTCTTCTTACAGTCTCAGACGATACCGTGAGCGAGAGCGCTTCTCGGATATCCTCTGCACTTTGAAAAGGATCAGCCACGATGGCGGCCGTAATCAGGCGGTCCTCTTCCTCAGTCGTGGCCCTTGGACGCCCACTGCGCTCCATATCTGTGAATCTGTCATCGTCGCGGAAAGCTTGAATAATCCTATTCACGGCAGTCCGGCTCCTGTTGGTTCGGCGGCAGATTTCGCGCTGAGGTATTCCCTCTATAAATAAACGCACAATGTGCCTTCTTTCGTCAAGTGGAACACGCAGCGGCATCTTTCCAAATAGGCAATTACCACGTGGCCTGAAGCAAGTCTACTACGTTTTCAGCGACTGATGCGAAGATGCGCCTATGTGTGAAAGAAAATTTTCTATGCATCCGCTTTTTCTTTATTTTGATGACAGTGAAACACCTCCCTACCCTTTCTCTCAAGACGCAGAAGCAGCAACACTCATTGGACCAAGATGCTGCCAACCAAAGTGCGCCAGTAAACGTCGCGTAAAAAAATCGTCGCAGCGCTTCGTGATACTTATCTACCCACTGGCACACCAGTCGACAAAGGTTGCAGTGATTGCTCCGATACTGCTATCAAGCCAGATATGTGGCGGTCTTATCGCAGACAGCGCTCTGCGTCAACACAACGAACTAACAATGTCATGCACGGGAATAAAAAATTAACAGGCAGGCGAGTACCAAGAGGGCTCATATCCGGGAGAGCGCCCCTGTCGCCGCTAGGTGGCGTACCGCTAGGTGGCGCGGATAGGCAGTCTGGCACGCGCTCGCGTGGTCCGCAAACTTTTGTGGTTGACTGTACATGTGGCAAGTGTGGCGTATGTCGGTACCTGAACTTACACATCGTAACAAGCGCTGAAGGACGGGAACACAGAGACAAGTAGACTGGACGGGCGCTAGACACCAACTGAAGGTTTAATGACACTAACAGCAACAAAAATCATCAGGCAGAATTATCAGCGAAGGGAAATCATGTTTCGTTGTAAATAAGTTTTTCCTTTTGCCTGCAAGGCCAGTGAAGGTGCGCTGACACATTTATTAGCTTCGGTACTGATACATAAAGCTTCAAAGATCTCCCTTGCTTGCTGTGTCGAAAAGCTGCGCAGGACACGTGTGCCCTCAAAGTCAGGCTTGCATGAGGCGGCAGTGCACCGCCGACAGTGATCTGACAAATGTCCGCCCCCCGCCAATGAGTTAACAGCTGCGCGGTGCTCTCTCAATCTGTTGTCGACGCAGTGGCCGGTCTGGCCGACATAGCATCTACCACATGAAACTGGGATGCGGTACACAACGCCCACTCTGCACTCCACGAAACGAGTCGTGTGCTTTGTGGTGCAGCCGGCCTTGGAAGTGCCATTCACAACATTGCACATACGTGCCAGCTTACCAGGTACCGAAAAGGCGACCGGGATGCCACATTTCCCCGCAACCTTCTTGAGGCGGTGGGACAAATCATGAACGTAGGGCACAATCACAGGCCGCGCCTTTTTGTGAACAGGCTGATTGTGGCTTGTCAGACTCCGCGAATTGGTTTCTTTAATCAGGCTTCCTGCAATGGACGCTAGCAATTCCACGGGAAAGCCAGCATTGCGCAAGCGTAGCACTTGGAGCACACAACCTGGTGGTCGCAAGATTTTTTGAGTGCAGCGCGCATGCAGTTTTTTGTAATACCCCCTTTCACAATCTTGGAATGGGCCGAATTGAAGCTTACAACTGGGTTCTTTTTTTTTTTTTTTTTTTGGACCGTGGATGGTATCTCCAGCAAACCTGACCGTCATGCATCAAGATACAAAGATCGAGATACTGGAGGTATCCCTCTTCAGGTAACTCAAAAGTGAATTGAATTGAAGCCCTTTGCCACAAGCTTTAAAAATACCCAGCACTTGGTTCACAAGCTCTTCAGACGTGTCAGGTCGCACATCCCTCAGGATAACTAAGTAGTCATCGACATATCTAAAAATCTTTAAAATCTTGGCTGCGCAAGCGGTGTCAAGGCACATAGAAATACGCTTGTCACAAAACGATAAAGAGAGATTCAGTAAGATTGTCGATGTACAAATGAGTGGAATTCCGAAAGGAAACGGGACCAAAGTCATCGATGCTTTCTCGAACAGCGCATAAAAGTTGGCTTTGCGGGATAGAATTGGATAGAATTGCGGGATAGAACAAGGTAAGGGTCATTCACTTTTTGAAGCCACTTAAGGTGCTTTTGCAGAAATCTAGAGGGCTCCTTGCCATGAATGTTGCTCAGTCACAATCGTCCTGAATGGCATTCCTTCCTTATGCGTTTTTACAGAGAAAAACAAATCCAGGAAGTCCTTTTTTGCACTACCTATGGTCTTCTTTAGGCTTAGCAGGTTCATCTCATCACAAAGAGCCAAGGCTTTCTTCAACTCCCTCCGTGAGCACTTGACCGGCTTGAAATTCTTTTAAACAGCCTGTTCAGCTTTTTCTGAGAAGACAACCTTAGGAAGCACCACAAAACCACCTTCTTTATCGGACAACAATAATGCTAAGTTACTTTTCTGCAAAAATTTAACGGAGATTGATCGATCATGATCAATCCAAACACGGTCGCCGGGCTGGTATTCCATCTAGCGTTGTCGAATATCCGTCCTTTACTGGCTTTGATGCGCAGGCGGGCAAGTTGTCGTGCTTCGGCCTGCTGCAGATAGGTGACGACGTGGAGATTCTCTAAGGCGGTGACGTGCGGCAGCGTGGCGTCGAGAGTCGTCGTCGGGTTCCGTCCGTAAACCAGATTGAACGGCGTAATCTGCGTTGTTTCTTACACTGCCGTATTGTAAGCGAATGTTACGTACGGAAGGATGTCATACCACGTCTTGTGCTCGAAGTCGAGGTATATTGCTAACATGTCGGCCAGTAATACTCCTGAATCTTTGCAAGGGTACGGGACAATCCAAGGTGCCCAGCAGTCGGATGGTCATGAAGGGCTTGTAGAACCTCGGGCATCAGAATGCTCCCGTCCGGACTAATAGACTACGTGGATGTCGAATTCCTGGAGTGAGACTTCGTCACCCGCCGTGGTGGCTTAGCGGCTATGGCGTTGCACTGCTAAGCACGAGATCGCGGGATCGAATTCCGGCCGCATTTCGATGGGGGCGAAATGCAAAAACGTCAGTCAAAAACGTGCGGCGCGTCCAGAAAATTGTTTACTTTATTTATTTAGACTTCGTTGTGCGAGGCATCCTGAAGGTCCTTTAAATTTACCAGCCAACACAAGCCACGGTGGTCGCTTACGAATTTGAAGAACGTGCCGGTACCGACGGAATGTCGTGCTAGCCAAAATGATGTAGGGCATTCTTTTTCCTTCGTAGAATAATTGGCTTCTGCTTTCGACAGCTACCAGCTAGCGTAAGCAATGACCCTTTCAAATCCGGCTTTCCTGTGGACTAGGACGGCGCCTAGGCTACTTGCGTCGGTGTATGCATCGTTTTAGCTCTTCCATTCCTTCAATTTGCGGCATCTCCTACTTGAACTCAGCGTCGGATTTTGTGAGATGTCAATGGCTCAGCGATGCGGGAAACGTTTGACGAAGCGCCTGTAATGGGCACACAGGCCAAGGAATCTGCGCACTCCCTTGTCGGCGGACTGTGGAAAGTCAGCGATGGAAGATGTCTTCTGCGGATCAGGATGGACTCCATATTCGCTGATGACGTGGCCCAGAAACAAGCTCATCGTAAGCGAAGCGACACTTTGCCGACTTGAGAATGAGCCCTGATGACTTGATGGCCTCTAGTACTGTCCCAAGCCGCCTAAGGTGATGGCCGGAATTCGATACGAAAGCAACGTTATCCAAGTAGACGACAGGTCTGCCACTTCAATCCTGCTAATACCGTACAGTGTCCATCACATGCTGGAGCGTCGCAGTTGCCGAGCACAGTCCGAATGGCATGACGATGAACTCGTAGAGCATGACAAAGGCAGTCTAAAGTTAGCTCTATCTCTGTCGACTTCAATTTGCCAGTAACCCGTCTTGAGGTGCATTGACAAAAAATATTTTTCATTGCAGAGCCGGCTTAACGCGTCGTCTATCCGTGGGAGGGGTATACGTCCTTGATTTTGTTCAAGCGACGGTAGTCAACGCAGAGACGCAGAGTTCCATTCTTTTTCTTCAAGACTACAGGAGACGCCCACGGACTTTTCCACGGCTGAATGATGTCGTGAAGCATTTCGTCGACTTCTTGCCTTACCGCTTCACGCCCTCGCGTCGAAACTCTGTAAGGACTCTGGCGGATTGGTCGAGCGCTTTCTTGCGTTATTATGCGATGCTTACCACTGGTTTTTGTCGAATCCTCGATGACATCGAAAATCATGTCTTTGCATCGTCGAAGACTTTTGAGCTGGTGCAGCTTACTCATGGGGAGACTTGGATTGATGTCTAAGGTTGGCTCGGCAGAAGTTATATGCGGCAGAATCCGAGAGGACAAACGCATTGCTGGTTTCCATAATTTTCTCGATGTATGCGATCGTCCTGCCCTTGCTGAGGCGTTTGTACTCCTGGGTGAAGTTTGTCAGCATTACTTTCGCTTTTCCTCCATCCAGTCGCAATTAAGATTCCTCTTGCGACGCAAATTTCGTGGTCTCGCAGTAGATGTTGGCCGCCCTCGACGACGCCTTATACGTCTGCCGGTGCTTTGGTACTGACAGAAATGATGATACTGGAGCGAGGCGGGATGCTGACTTGGTCTTCAAGGCATGGCTACTCGAACTCGCTCGGTCTTCGGATAGCGTTATCGACTTCAGGTCAATGATTGCGCCGTACTGGCTCAGGAAGCCCATGCCGAGACTTGCGTCTCGCGAGCATTGTTGGAGCAAAACGAACGTTGCAGTGTAGGCCCCGTTATGAACTGTAATTCTTTCCGTGCAGATTCCGTTCGGCATTATGAGGTCCTCCAGCTGTCCGGATTTGAGGGCCTTCCTCAACTTAGCGGCCAAGGTTCCACTGACGACAGAGTTTGGCCATCAGTCAGAACATCAAGGTCGGTAGATCCTTGCGTTGCAGTTAGGTCTTGGCGTCGTATTACGGCTGCGTCGCGTTGACCTGTGCCTGGTACGTCGCGTCGTCGGGTCTTCTTTTTTCGTCGTACTATTTGCTACCATGCTTCGTCGGAATAGCGACATGTCGTTGCTACGTCATTGAGATGTAGAAGCTATGTCGTCGGCGGAGGATCGTCGGCATTTTGACGTACAGCAACCGCGCCTCCATCGGTTGCTGCTTTTAGTTTTTTGGGAAGTGGCTAAGGAACTGCCCACGAGCTGGTCCAGTTTACAGTCGACGCTGCGGCGACAGGTAGTGGCCAGGTGACGGCGAACGGGACGGTTGTCGAGGGCTCCTCTGAGTGGCGGCAACATCACGAGGCCGTTCACCTTCCTGTGGGCGCGGCGCGTTTACGGCAAACCCTCGTAGCCCCAAGTCGCGGTATGGGCATCGGCGGCGTGGCCGGCTTCCCCGCATTGATAGCAGAGTGGGCCGTGGTCAGTAGACAACGAATAGAACCATCGGTAACATTCGTGAAATTTTCGATACAATGCAGGCGCGTCCTGCGCCGAGCGATAATTTTGATCATTAATCCAGTGAAAAGTGGTCACCGGAGAAAGATAAACAAGTACATGTGTCAGTATCGACACCGACTATCCCTTGGCGCCGAAACTTCTAAATCGCCAACCAGACGTACGCGTTGCAACGCGTCCGCACGCGCCGCGCTCAACGATGCCTCGCGCCCGACGGAGAAAGAGGGCACGCACGAGTTGCGCGTCGCAGCGCGTTTCGTCGCTGCGCCAGTGTTGCTACGTTGTGATGTTCAAGGTATATTTGCCTTTGCTCAGCGGCCACGTGTTAACGCGTTAAACGTGGAAACGTGTTAAACATCGCAAATAAACACAAGAAGCTCGAACTTCAAGTTCGTTTTTCTATTTTTAAGACACTGCAGGAATCAACTAAACTGCAACTTAATACGAATATTGCGAATCGGGGTAAAATTTGCAGCAGCATTGGCGTATAGCATCACTTAATGCAGTCGCCAACGT
This sequence comes from Dermacentor silvarum, assembly GCF_013339745.2. Lineage (NCBI taxonomy): Eukaryota > Metazoa > Arthropoda > Arachnida > Ixodida > Ixodidae > Dermacentor > Dermacentor silvarum. The sequence goes on along the minus strand of NC_051164.1, from coordinate 103,278,843 downwards.
TTGTACATACTTTTTCGTATAAACATTGGTTGCCACGGCTGAAGACTTCTGCGACTGCCATGATCAACCTCCTCGGACATGCGACTACAAAACACCCGTGACACGCCGGTCAAAATACTCAACTCGCGTTGGCTCGCCATGGTCACGTGGGGCGCGGGTAGCAGCTTCCTGCGCGGGTGTTAGAAACTTGGCAGTGCTAGCATAGAAACAAATTCTGTTAGGGTTTGGCGCCGCCGCACGCGCAGACGTGAGAGGAGCGTACAGATGCATTCCAAAGCGTACGGCTTGTTTGGGCTTGCTTCTCGAACAATTGAGCTCTCATTTTTTTTTCCCGCTTGGGTTGCCACGCGGCATAGCTCCCATTTTCACTCAATAATGTTGTTGGATACCTACATTTTCTCAGCCTAGATTAGATGGTCAATCTGGCGCCCTCTCCCGGTGCCCATTTTGTTTTGTTTGAACTTCGATAACGGTTCATAAGTTAGAAGGGAGTTAGTACCAACTAGAAAACTGAAATGTTCGGGGAATGAGGACCTCGGTGAAACTGTATGAAGCAGGCGATATTCGACGCCATATAGAACGTCTCCCATCTGAACGCCATCTTGAATCGAACACGTGGTTCGCACACCCGCGTGGTAGCTAGTATGCAGGCGTAGTCGTATCCGGAGTGATGTACCTCGCTCATAGGCGTCCGCTTCGTCAATCGGTGTCCACGGCGCCCGCTGCCCTTCGGTCTCCAAGCCGCTTCGACCGGCCGCCTTCGGCGCCAATATGTAAACGTTCTTGTTGGAGAGTAGCAGTGAGTAAATGTCACTCCACGACCCGGTGCAGAGTGAGGGAGACCGAGGCGGATTCTTCCCGAGAGGTGTCATCTGGCTACTTTATTTGTTCTATTCATTGTACCGCGTCTAAGGGAGGTCTTGCGGTGTCAGCCTACATGGCTGTCTTGCAGCCAGAGCTAGCGGACGTTGTAGTTAAGCGTGACAGTGGCACACACAACATGCCTCTCTAAAGTTACCGTATATGATCCAAAGGAGCCGTGTATCGTAACTTCAGACCTCTCGGATGAGTTGACCATTGTGTGGTACGCTATGGCCTCTAGTGTTGCCTGACCCGAATATACAGGAGTGTTATCATCCCCTCTACGCCGTGCGGCTTACGGGAGACTGTGTGCACGCTATAAATATGAATATGAACTGCCTATACATTTTCTCCGTGGACTGTGGGTACACGTACTAGACTGTGTGTGTGCTCCAGGTTGAACGAATAGTTTTCTGGACCGTCGTATATTACAGGATCATTGATCCCTATATATTTTTGCAATCGAGCACATGGAACAGGGTGCGATAGCGCAGTTTTCGCATCATGTGTGAGCGTTGCCTAATTGTGGTGCGGTAACCAGACAACGTACAAATACGCTGACTTTGTTGCGTCGTAGATATCCTCAGAAATATGCCTGCCATCGTTTGATTCTGGAAGCCTACCAGGAAAGAATTGCTGTGGGGACATGCAAGCCACTAAGACCAAACAGAGGTGGAGGGCGTCTCCACTTGCATGGCCCCAGCAAAATCTCCTTGTGGGTATTGCCGCTAGATCGTCGAGGTCGTTACCATAGCCATTCAGTCTGCTGGAACTCCATGCGTCGGGGTCAGCCGCACGCGACTGCACTGCAGCTCAGATGTAGCGCTAGTATCCGTCGAAGTTCATTGCGACAACATTGCGGTCTGCAATGCTGACCTTAAATTTGCATTGAGGGCTGATCTACATTACCCCTGCTACACGGATATCCTTTAAACCGGCTACATAGCCGGAGGGTTGTAAATTTAGCTTTTTGGTACACTACGAGAATTCTTCGGAACAGCACACAAATAATGGACAAGAATAAACAACACAGGGCGCGACAAACGGTTTTGAAGCATCTGATGGAAGATGATCGGAAAGTGCCGGCGTGGCAGGAAACCAGGCCTAAACTTTGAGTGCCTATTGCAGATGTGGGCTGCTATTTAGTATTTAACTGCAAACAAGTGCACGATTTCCTCGACTCTGGGCGGCGATGAAGCTTCCCTTCACATACACGACATTCCCGGAACGTGGACGTTGGTCCGTCTGCGTAGTTAAGCTCAAGTGGATGGAGAAAGGTTTATTACAAGAAAAGCTGAACTACAGATATGTTGTAACTGGTGTCCCTCTTACCTTTGCTATGAATTTGAAGGCGTAGTCAAGTACTCGTACGCGCCTGTCAATCTCGCTGTATAGGTCCCCAAATGCTTTGTGTTGCGCAGTATCGTGAAAAGGGTATAAGATAGCGAGGGTTTTATTGGACATTACCGCCGCTATGTTAATTAACAACTCAGCACAATGAAACTCCATTCTTTAAATACCATTTGTGCTAATAAAACAGCCGCACGCTCATTTCAAATTTTTGTGCGCAAGACAAGTTGCGATGACTAGTCCACATAAAATGAGCAGTTGTTTCATGCTGTCTCCTTTCCGCCATTTTTATTACGGTAGCTAAAATGAAAAGGGCGTACTTTTCTTGCGTGCATGCATACGAGAGCTGGTTCTCTCTTCAGTAAAGTTATACGGTGTAGTTGCACATAAAACAGGCAATAAACTAATGCTACACAGAATGCGAAGAATACACTTATCAGATACACTGCACGAATATACAAAGCGCTTTTATCATCTGCAACGAGGTCATAGCAACCAAAACAATTAAGCGCAGAATCCACTTGCACTGCATTTGCATTTGCCACTGCATTTGCATTTGCCACTGCATTTGCATTTGCCACTGCATTTGCATTTGCCACTGCATTTGCATTTGCCACTGCATTTGCATTTGCCACTGCATTTGCCACTGCATTTGCCACTGCATTTGCCACTGCATTTGCCACTGCATTTGCCACTGCATTTGCCACTGCATTTGCCACTGCATTTGCCACTGCATTTGCCACTGCATTTGCCACTGCATTTGCCACTGCATTTGCCACTGCATTTGCGCCTGCATTTGCGCCTGCATTTGCGCCTGCATTTGCGCCTGCATTTGCGCCTGCATTTGCGCCTGCATTTGCGCCTGCATTTGCGCCTGCATTTGCGCCTGCATCTGCGCCTGCATCTGCGCCTGCATCTGCGCCTGCATCTGCGCCTGCATCTGCGCCTGCATCTGCGCCTGCATCTGCGCCTGCATCTGCGCCTGCATCTGCGCCTGCATCTGCGCCTGCATCTGCGCCTGCATTTGCGCCTGCATTTGCGCCTGCATTTGCGCCTGCATTTGCGCCTGCATTTGCGCCTGCATTTGCGCCTGTATTTGCGCCTGCATTTGCGCCTGTATTTGCGCCTGTATTTGCGCCTGCATTTGCGCCTGCATTTGCGCCTGCATTTGCGCCTGCATTTGCGCCTGCATTTGCGCCTGCATTTGCGCCTGCATTTGCGCCTGCATTTGCATTTGCGCCTGCATTTGCATCTGCTGCAGAGGAGGTGGTGGCTGCCACAGATGCGCTGCAACTGCTGTTGTGCGAGTTGCTTCATCGGAGGAGGGGGCTGCCGCAAGCGCGGCTACAACTGCTGCTGTGCGAGTTGCTTCATCGGAGGAGGGGGCTGCCGCAAGCGCGGCTACAACTGCTGCTGTGCGAGTTGCTTCATCGGAGGAGGGGGCTGCCGCAAGCGCGGCTACAACTGCTGCTGTGCGAGTTGCTTCATCGGAGGAGGGGGCTGCCGCAAGCGCGGCTGCAACTGATGTTGTGCGAGTTGCTTCATCGGAGGAGGGCGCTGCCGCAAGCGCGGCTGCAACTGCTGTTGTGCGAGTTGCTTCATCGGAGGAAGGGGCTGTCGCAAGTGCAGCTGCAACTGCTGCTGCGAGTTGCTGCATGTTCAGCGGCCGCTGTTTCTCCGCCTGCCCGCCAATCCGGTGACCGGACACTGCACGAATAAGTATCCATGTATTTATCCCCTGGTTACGTATACAGGATCGCAGCTAAGATGCCATTGAGGTTTATAGTCACCCTGTTGCATATTTTTATGTTCGTTTCAAACATCACTACAGTCCTGGTCATGTTTTACTGCATATATATGTTATGCCCCCATACAACAATGCTACATATACCCTCAGCAATATATTCCCCCTTTGTCAACTCATGACCATTACTTCTCTTTGGCCAGATTTGGCCCTTGACATATTTTGTCTTGGTCTTTGCTATTGGACCTCGACAAGTACGACTTGTCGTATGTTTGACGATACTGGTACAGATTGGTAGGGCCCAACAAAGCACTGCGTATTGGTTTACCTAAAGATATGCACAACTTGAGTGCCATTTTGCAGTCAATGCAATTAATACACCACAAACAACTGTAACAGTCTAGAAGAGGCATCGAATTGCGTAACAGTAAGAAAATGCCTCTGACGCGACATGCATATCTTAATGGAGGCAGCCTGACACCCAAAGCTGAAATGGTCTAAATGCACAGTGGAACTTACTCTTATTAGAAGCACCCTGCTGCTGCTGGTGCTTCAATTCCAGTCCGTTTGGGTCGACGTTCTCCGAATTTGGCAGCGGCGGGGATACAGGTTGGCTATTCAAACCACTGTGAATGACAGAGTACATCACGGTCAACTCTATGGCATATTCACCAGATAAGAACTGACAAATGTTATTCAGGTAGGGCGAGCGAAAATATAAAGAGAAACTGTAAAATTAGTGTATACTTAGTGTTCCCTTAAAGTTCATAAGCTGAGCTGGTTCCAAAAAAGTAAAATGCGCTTTGAAGTGACAGCAATTGACACGAATGGTCATAGACAAAAAAATTCGTCATTAGAAAATAAATTTTGCCTCAACTCCTCAGATATGTAATGAAGATACATGGTCACCTATCCAATAAACAATTTAATCACATAATGTAGCACAAGGATACAACGACAAAGACGTCATATGCGCTCCTAAAATTGTTAGTAGTACATGGGATGTGGGTGTTTGTATTTTTTTAATATATCGCAGTTACCAACTTATTAGCTGCATATAATGCAATCATCCTTTCGGAAGATTGTTATATTGACAATGCCTTTTTTGCCACACGTAAAAAAGAATGGAGTAAAGGAACTTATTTAATGTCAATAACACTGTCCGCGTCGCCCAGGTGTGCAAAACACAGATGTCAGCTTTACGATGTCCCTAGTCAGCTCCGCAATACAGCTGTGTGGCAGCGTTCTGCATGTTGCACGTGCCTTGGCATGTGCAGCAGCGACGTGGCAGCAGTTGTGCCTTTCTGTTCGGAGCCCCCTTTTCCTCGAGTGTCTGGACAGCGATGCAGCTTGCCCTCACACACACGGCAATGCTGGTACGTGGACGTTGGTCAGTCTGCGACTTGCCGGGGCTCGGAGCACCCCTGCAAAAATTTGGGCCGTCAAACGTAAGCGCCAGAAGCAAGGCTTGCAGGAGATGTAAATTTATATCCTACACAAGTGGGGGAAAGCATACAATTTCACCCACATAAATCGTCAAACATGTTTTGGCAGACGTTCCGCTTGACCCTTCTCATCAGTGAGAAATATCTACATCATACAATACACAGCGCACAACTCTTGTAGAAGCACTAAGCAAATCCGACAGCCCGAATAGAACCAACATCGGAATAGTGTTTGCCTCAGTGCACACAGCACAAATGATTTCCAGCAGAACGTATGAACACGTGTCGTCGTCCCTTTCTGTCCGTGTCCATTTGTTCTAGAACCAACATGACACGGTGTGCCATATGTTCTCAGTTTAGTTCCAAGCTGACGACTTAGCGCTCCTTGCTTGTCAGAAACAGGAAATCTGCTCAAAATGATTTTGGAGCTAGTGACGCCACAAGAGTGTATGCATTTTTGAGCCCAATATGGGACTGGAGGTGCCCGCAACGACCTTTGTTACCCATAGAGAGCTTCAGTGCAGTCTTATGGTGGAAAGACGAAAACATACGTGCAATGTGGCATCCGCAGGAAGAACGTTGACCAAGGGTTCCTCCATGAGGAACCGTCTTCGGACGAATGCCCCCATGGTCGACCTGCACTCGACATGCAAGAAAAACAAGCCAACGTTGTAGCACGACACAAATGTTCGGAGTAAGGTTTTAATCTCTGCCCAAACGTGCAGCTACACTTTAAATACGTAATACGCAATGCGTAATGCCCGGTTTGAGCAACAATATGAAAAATTACATTGAAGCATCCAAAAGGTATGACATTTGGCTAATGCTATTCAAGGCAATCCTCAAAAAATAAAAATATTGCGAGCGTGCAGTATTGAGATGATTAAAATTACATGTACAGTGCTGTCCAATGTAAAAGGAAACAGGCGCGCTGCCTGCAAGTACTGGCCGACAATTACGTCAACGTACTGCACAGGTGTGCAGGAAGGTGCCAGGGCCACTAACCACAAGTCCTCAGCTGCAAGCAGAACCATTGTACACTTACCAGAGGGGAAACATGACCAAGTGCTCTACACTCATGTGTTTCCTTTAAAAGCGAACCGCATTGTGCGTTCTCACACTTTGTTTCTGAAATTGCACGTAGCACTGCTAATAAATGGCAACTAATTGGTTCTAGGAACTTAGACATCCCGATATTGTCGGAAATATTTTTACGTCTCAACACGGCTAACTTTCACCGTATTATGTTTACGTTCCTCCCTGGTGGATTGGGTCCCGTGGCTCCTTGAATATCCCGGCTTTCATAACGGTGACAATAGGGCATTAGCATATGACATATTTATATAACATATAATAGCACTGGCGCGTGAGGTATAAATGCCGTCGATATCTGTAATACTGGTATCGTCATCTAATTCAGGGAATGGCGTTATCGTTGTGTGGCGTCCTCATCAACGCTAACCAATGCTAGGCTGCGATTTTTGTTTACGATGGTGTGGCGAGTCTAGTGTCCCGTTTTTCAAAAGGTCAAAGTAGCTCCAATTTTTGCAACAGAATTGTTTAACCGCCTAAATACAATGTTAAATGGAGCCAGGGCCAGAAAACGAAATTAGTTAGAACGCGCATATTTCAATAATCGAGGTCCCTCATATCAAACAGCATTGCGCACGCCAACTCACTTACAGGTTGTATATCAGATTAAAGATTTAAACCTGTATTAAATTTATACAACTTTCTTTTTCGTCGTCAATGTTGTCCTCGTAATCTTTCTTTCCTTGGCCGCGTGACAGTTGAGGTGTTCACCAACAAACAAGAAATTTGCGAAGACCATGGCCTACAATTCTCTTATTTTGAGCAATTCATCATGTAACTTGTAAAATCGAATAGTGTAAAAGAGAATAGCGAATTGCAAGAGCGAATGTAAAAGATAATAGACGTATGTAACAAATCAAGACACCATTGAAAGGCTTACCCTCGATTGCCACCAGTGCGTCCGAGCCCTTCTGTGTCTTGAGCAGAGGCGCACTCTGGCGAACACTGACGACTTGCTGCTGGAAGTTGAAATCTTCGCAGAACATCATTCCCAGCCACAATTCGCCAGTGTCCATCGTGTTGCGACCCCTTCCGCCCCAGACAGAGTTCTGCAAAAGCAAAAGTTAAGCGAGTGTTTGATTTGAATGTATGACTGCTTTGGAAGACACTCTATACTAGAGCCTGGCTCCAGATGAATTTTGACATGTACCAAAGAACATACTTAAAGGGCTATAACATGCTCGAATGTTATGTCTGTTACTCGTCACTCCGGCATTCACGACTTTTTACTGTCATTAGCCGAGCTCAAAAGGGGCTCGCATTTGAATACATCGAAATAAATACATGGAAATAGAGAAATCCTTATTCTGCATCCACTGCACCTTTGAATGAAGTTTTCTTCCATTTAAAAACGTTCACATTACTGTCTTTGGCGACAAGATTCTCGATTTTGCTCCTTTTCTTTTACAAGAATTCGCACAATTGCTCAAGATTGGAGCAGCTCAGTATTTTGTCCACTTACCAGACGCTTCATATGTCATGGAAGAACCACACATTGCAGCCATCAACCATTTCTTGACGCTTTTGCGTCCCTTTCGGGTGCAACTGCACAGTAACAAAGTCACGCAATGCCTTCGTTAGGTTGAAAACTGCTGGTTTACACTGCTGCAGGTAGAAGATCGTCAGCAGAACGAACACGCTCGTGTAGCGCTTACGTTCGAACACGTTTACGATATAGGCAGCGTAACTAGCAAGTTACGCTGCCTAGCGTCAACTGCAGACACTAAATCCGCACCGAGCTTACCTTTTGGAGTAAAGGGAGCATTGCTGGTTTACACTGCTGCAGGTAGAAGATCGTCAGCAGAACGAACACGCTCGTGCAGCGCTTACGTTCGAACAGGTTTACGATATAGGCAGCGTAACTAGCAAGTTACGCTGCCTAGCGTCAACTGCAGACACTAAATCCGCACCGAGCTTACCTTTTGGAGTAAAGGGAGCATTGCTGGTTTACACTGCTGCAGGTAGAAGATCGTCAGCAGAATGAACACGCTCGTGTAGCGCTTACGTTCGAACACGTTTACGATATAGGCAGCGTAACTAGCAAGTTACGCTGCCTAGCGTCAACTGCAGACACTAAATCCGCACCGAGCTTACCTTTTGGAGTAAAGGGAGCATTGCTGGTTTACACTGCTGCAGGTAGAAGATCGTCAGCAGAACGAACACGCTCGTGCAGCGTTTACGTTCGAACACGTTTACGCTAGGCAGCGTAACTATAAACTTACGCTGCCTAGCGATGTAAGTATAAGTTCCAAGGTTCTAAGTTACAGAACACTACATCCTTATAAGCTTTAAAAGGTGTAAAGTGTATTGGGTGAAATGGTGTAAGTTATAGACCGATTTACACTTTCACCACTTTTATTGGTGCAAATTATTTTAGTGTATGGTGAAAAGTTGAGCGGAACGTAGTCTCCTAATAAATGAATTGTAGGAAGCAGGTTGCACTGCGGACAACTTGCCGAGCACCGAGAGAAGGGGTTACTGTGATCGCGGACCGACCTTGGTAACCTCGGCGAACCTATCACGTGTAAAACGTCTGCTGCTGCAAAGTACATATGCCATTCGTAAATTATGTGCCGTAAAGCAAATAATGAACTGAGTTTTGAGTGTTTCGATTGCTCTTGCATAATGTCCGCCTCTCTGAATAATCCAGCTGGAGGACAAGAATTATGTTATATGCAACCGGCAACTAAAAATTCCAGAGAACTTGTATACATGATCAACCCGTAAAACCTGATGCTAGACAATAAAAACTTATCCATACTACCGTTCCTGACTTTCGTTAGCCTACTTACTACAACATACACGAAGCATCAAAGCTTGCCATGCGTGCGCATGCTAGTAACATAAGAATTTTTAATAATATTCCGGAGAAACTGTGCCGATAATAGTAAAATTTTGGTAATGTAATGTCCGAGTTAAATCTGTCTTGCACTGCTGCAGGTAGGAGATAGTCCGGAGCACGAACACGTTCGAGCACAGGTGTGACCGCGAGGCATCACCAATTCCAAAGTGCTAGAAGTAATATTCACGATAAGCGATCATTCTGGGGACAGCTGAAATACTAACGCTGGATAGTAACACAGAACGCTGCGTATTAATGAAAATTTCGGGGGGGGGGGGGGGGGAGCCTTTGGCCTACCGGTGCTTACGTGGGCGGAGCCACTGACTTAGCCTGGGGGCTTTTGCCCTCGGGCCCTAGTTTCTCTGGACCAAAATAAAGTTCTTGCCATGCCATGCCGGGGGGCGCATTTGCTTCCGCATTTGCGGCTGCATTTGCCACTTCAGTTGCCCCTGCATTTCATCTGCTGCGGCGAGTTCCTTCATCTGAGCTGGTGACTGCAACTGCTGCGGCGAGAGTTGCTTCATCTGAGGTGGTGGCTGCCGCAAGAGTTCCTGCATCTGCTGCTGCGAGAGTTGCTGCGTCTGAGGTGGTGGCCGCATCTGCTACGGCGAGAGTTGCTTCATCTGAGGTGGTGGCTGCCGCAAGAGTTCCTGCATCTGCTGCTGCGAGAGTTGCTGCGTCCGAGGTGGTGGCCGCATCTGCTACGGCGAGAGTTGCTTCATCTGAGGTGGTGGCTGCCGCAAGAGTTCCTGCATCTGCTGCTGCGAGAGTTGCTGCATCTGAGGTGGTGTCCGCATCTGCTACGGCGAGAGTTGCTTCATCTGAGGTAGTGGCTGCCGCAAGAGTTCCTGCATCTGCTGCTGCGAGAGTTGCTGCGTCTGAGGTGGTGGCCGCATCTGCTACGGCGAGAGTTGCTTCATCTGAGGTGGTGGCTGCCGCAAGATATCCTGCATCTGCTGCTGCGAGAGTTGCTGCGTCTGAGGTGGTGGCCGCATCTGCTACGGCGAGAGTTGCTTCATCTGAGGTGGTGGCTGCCGCAAGAGTTCCTGCATCTGCTGCTGCGAGAGTTGCTGCGTCTGAGGTGGTGTCCGCATCTGCTACGGCGAGAGTTGCTTCATCTGAGGTAGTGGCTGCCGCAAGAGTTCCTGCATCTGCTGCTGCTAGAGTTGCTTCATCTGAGGTGGTGGCTGCCACAAGTGCTGCTGCATCTGCTGCAGCGAGAGTTGCTTCATCTGAGGTGGTGGCAGCCGCAAGAGTTCCTGCATCTGCTGCAGCGAGAGTTGCTTCATCTGAGGGGGTGGCAGCCGCAAGAGTTCCTGCATCTGCTGCAGCGAGAGTTGATTCATCTGAGGTGGTGGCAGCCGCAAGAGTTCCTGCATCTGCTGCAGCGAGAGTTGCTTCATCTGAGGTGGTGGCAGCCGCAAGAGTTCCTGCATCTGCTGCAGCGAGAGTTGCTTCATCTGAAGTGGTGGCAGCCGCAAGAGTTGCTGCATCTGCTGCTGCTGCGAGAGTTGCTTCATCTGAGGTGGTGGCTGCCACAAGTGCTGCTGCAGCGAGAGTTGCTTCATCTGTGGTTGTTGCTGCCGCAATTGCCGCTGCATCTGGTGCAGCGAGAGTTGCTTCATCTGAGGTTGTAGCAGGCGCAAGAGTTCCTGCATCTGCTGCGGCGAGAGTTGCTTCATCTGAGGTGGTGGCTGCCGCAAGAGGTCTTGCATCTGCTGCTGCAAGAATTGCTGCATTTGAGGTGGTGGCCCCATCTGCTGCGGCGAGAGTTGCTTCATCTGAGGTGGTGGCAGCCGCAAGTGCCGCTGCATCTGCTGCTGCGAGAGTTGCTTCATCTGAGGTGGTGGCTGCCACAAGTGCTGCTGCAGCGAGAGTTGCTTCATCTGAGGTGGTGGCAGCCGCAAGAGTTGCTGCATCTGCTGCTGCGAGAGTTGCTTCATCTGAGGTGGTGGCTGCCACAAGTGCTGCTGCAGCTGCTGCTGCTGCGAGAGTTGCTTCATCTGAGGTGGTGGCTGCCACAAGTGCTGCTGCAGCGAGAGTTGCTTCATCTGTGGTTGTTGCTGCCGCAATTGCCGCTGCATCTGGTGCAGCGAGAGTTGCTTCATCTGAGGTTGTAGCAGGCGCAAGAGTTCCTGCATCTGCTGCTGCGAGAGTTGCTTCATCTGAGGTGGTGGCTGCCACAAGTGCTGCTGCAGCGAGAGTTGCTTCATCTGAGGTTGTTGCTGCCGCAATTGCCGCTGCATCTGGTGCAGCGAGAGTTGCTTCATCTGATTTCCGTGCTCACGTTGGTTTCGACGGGCATTCAGGGCGCAGGCTCCTTTCCCAAGCGTATCACCCCTGAAATAAGCCGAACGCCAGGCCGGGGTACGCTTGTACCCTTTTGAACCAGTGGGTGCCCGGCGGCGGTGGGACTCGAACCCACAGCCTCCCGCAGCCGAGGCGGGCGTTCTACCACTAGCCACTAGCCGCAAGACCACTGCCACTAGCCGCAAGAGTTGCTGCATCTGCTGCTGCGAGAGTTGCTTCTTCTGAGGTGGTGGCTGCCACAAGTGCTGCTGCAGCGAGAGTTGCTTCATCTGAGGTTGTTGCTGCCGCAATTGCCGCTGCATCTGGTGCAGCGAGAGTTGCTTCATCTGAGGTGGTGGCAGCCGCAAGAGTTCCTGCATCTGCTGCTGCGAGAGTTGCTTCATCTGAGGTGGTGGCTGCCGCAAGTGCTGCTGCATCTGCTGCAGCGAGAGTTGCTTCATCTGAGGTGGTGGCTGCCGCAAGTGCTGCTGCATCTGCTGCAGCGAGAGTTGCTTCATCTGAGGTGGTGGCTGCCGCAAGTGCCGCTGCATCTGCTGCTGCGAGAGTTGCTTCATTTGAGCTAGGTGGTGGCTGCCGCAAGTGCCGCTGCATCTGCTGCAGCGAGAGTTGCGTCATCTGAGGTGCTTGTCCACGCATTCCTGTCCATAGCATGCATGTCCAAGGCCCCGAAGACGAAGTTCGAGGTGCTCCGAATCGAGTGAGTGCCAGGAGGCACACAGGACCACAGGGCCAAAGTCAACAGACCTGTGGTCAGGCACGCCTAGCTCCAGCGCTACCTTGAGTGCTGCAGTGGCCGAGCGGCCTTTCCGCTTGACCAATGTTCAGGGTAGCCCAGTGTAAGAGGGACTAAAGTTTGCAAGCAGCCCTTGGCATTTGAAACAGACCTGTACACATATACGTATAGCAGACGTCTTGGAGGTCTTAGCTTGTCTATTCCTGGGGGAGCTATTCGAGTTAAATATAATCACTGGACGTTGCATTCCTTTTATGGTTACAGGGCTAAGGTTGGGGCTAGTGGACTATATACATGTTCAAGTGCAACACACTTTACACCCACAATAACGAGCGGTGGAGTGGACAGCTTGTTCTGTTGTCCTGTCACTTTGGGCGTAATCATGCACGCCACAATGGTGCCTCAAAAGATGTAAAAAAGATTTAAAAGATCTTGCATATACATCTCGAAAAGCATATGGTTGCACCTGTGCTACAAGTTTAAGGTATGTCACCACCTTTGAAAAGACTATTTTTAAGAAAAAACACATTTTTTTTTCTTTTTTAGATTTCGAGAATTCCCAAACATTCACAAATGTTCTGCAGAAAGAATTATGTTATCTTATTTAGTTCAAAAGTTATAGCCAACTTGCTAACAGCTGGTGCACGGTTCTGAAACCGAAACGATCGAATGTGGTGTGGTAACAGAAACTTTGCTTTAAATTTTCGTAAGGGGGATGCCTGACGCTACAAGCGTTAAAAGTGCGTCTCTGTTGTTCGTGTTGCGCGCGCTTTATGCTGCCGCTGTGAATGCTACCGGGAGCGTCATTTTTATAGCTATTATTTTTAGTAGCAACAGTAATAGCATGGGCTGAACGCTTTTATGAGACGGCATGGCCAAGTTCAAGGTAAAAAGGCGATTGAAACAAGTTTCAATCAAAGCTTTCGAAAAAATAGAAAACGATCGAAAAAAGTTTCACAAGAAAGGTAGCCGGTTTATGCTGACCTTTGTACAGATGAGCTCTTAAAGAAGTGCCTGCACGGAAAATCCCAAAATGTAACGGGAGTTTCAACGGTATGATTTGGCAACGGGTTCTCAAAGACGTCCGCGTGAGTCTGCCCATCCTACTTTTTTGTTTATATGATGTGTGCCACTTCAATGATGGCAACAGAAATACAACAGATATTTTGAGGGAAGCAGGCATCGAACCTGGCCATCACACGCTCGTAGCATGCTGCACCAGTGACCAGTACCGTGTGAAGGCCCAGCGTCAATCAACGGGTGAGGCAACATATCTCCGCAAGAAAAGATGGGCTGCAACAAAAGCCAAAAGAGAGTTCCTGGCAGCTAAGAAGGGCCGTAGCTAGGAACCTATTGGATTGTAACTTTCTAGGCCGTGATGATCTTGTTTGTACAAGGATTGAAAAACTTGATTTCTTGCACTTTCCTGTTGTGCAAACACTTGTAACTTCAAAATCTATAAATAGTTTTCAACGAAACTTTGCATGCTCGTTCCTTCATTACTAGCATGTGCAATGAACTAGGATTAATGAAAACGAATGATAATTTTTGATGTAATCGTGTTTTATTCCAAGCAATGCACACAAAAATGACATTTTTTTGTTTTCTTTGGTATTTTTACTATAACTTGATTTCCAATCATCCGATGGCAAAGATCCTAGTTAGTTGCACAGTCTGGTTAGTTGGCTACGTCTGTGCCAAAAAGTTTACAATTCCTGCACTCCATTCGCTAGTTATGAATGTTCACGTAAGAGCCAAGTTTGGGCAATGTTTTGTCAATAACAAATGCCAGTACGATTTTGTTCACTCTTTCTTGCTTTTGAATATAATTTAAAACGGTCCTTTATAAGGTCAACGTGAAATAAAAATTTAATGGCCAAAAGTAAAAAAAAATTAAAAAGGTGGTGACATACCTTAAATTATGTAGTACCTGTTTTAGTAACGCAAGTTGTAAGGTGGGTGTTTGCTATCGGTATCGGTGTGTCATCACGTAGCGGTTTCACTAGTTTTGTTTTCGACGTTTTACATATTGTGCATATTTTTCAATTACATGCATGTAATGTAACTTCGAAGTAAACGCCAGACATGATATAGTTTACATTCTCATATCCGATGCGCCTGTAGAGCTGTTGTACGGAGTCCGCATTCTATAAACTTGACAAAACTCACTGAATAACAAATTGCTAACCCGCTCTGCAGCTCTATGCTTTTCATTATTCGGAAATTTCTGGAAAGGTGGTGAAACTAAATTTAATTCACAGAATTGGCACCTGAAAGGGATATACTGTAGTTTCTTGAAGCAAACTCGTGCTGACAGTGTTTGTCTTTAATCGTTCCGCTAGATTCGAGAGGAATACAATCTCTCAGCCGGACCAAGTAACTTGACTCGTCACTCTTACTGCATTACTACACTGCTGTGCCATAAAGCTTTGTCATAAATCTCTCCCTCAGTTCGTCCGAGCTATGACGTCTTTGTCAACTTTCCACTCATCGAAACGCTGGCCCGAGGCTCGGGCTTTCCAGTTTCGTCCATTGCTATTTCAGCGTAGTCCGTTCATGTACGGGAACACTAGTTTCAATGCAAAAGGGTGGTGGTTTATAGATATGTGTGCGTTAATTGCTTTGCTGTCGGTACCTCTTTTAATTACTTTTTAAGCGTATATATCCATGACGAAACGTTTTTGCACTTTCTCCACCAGGGCTGTCACGTGGCAGTGGCTCCTCGACCCCATAAAGCTATCTTGACGCACCTCTTGCCAAGGAAACGACGACCATGAGTTTGTCACTTGCAAACACTAGAAAGCTTTGTAAATAAGTAACTGCTGACGCAGGGGGTGGGCAGGGGCCAGACTTTTGTGCAACGAATTACATGCAACAATTTATTTGTAATTAATAAATTTTGGTTCTTTTGTAACTGATCTAATATGTATTTTTACTCGGTAACGCTTTCTATAATTGCATAACTTTTTTTCAGCAACCATTTAAATGGTGGCGAAACACGCTTACCTTATTGGCAACAGAAGCTCAAGCAGGTGAAGCAGCAGTATACAGTAGAACGTCCGCGTTCGTACTACAAAGCAGGCTCGTGGATGCGCCTGTTCAACCTGCAAACCCTGGCACTACGTGCGTTTCAACTTTATGGCTCCATCAGATGTTGGCTCAAGAACTGAGCCTTAGCAGCTATGGCTCCATAGCTATTGCCACTTTGGACATTGATGCCAGGAAATCACCTACGCACAAATGTTTTCAGCTTTTCACTGGTCCTGCCGGGGGTGTCTTCTCCGAGCCCCAGCAACAATGAAGCGTGCGATTCATCTGAGTCCAGTGGTCAACCAATGGCCGGCGCCATCCAAGATGAGCAAGTCGGTCATTGCGACGCCACCATCGCAATTTATGCCCTCCTACTGAAATAACGTTTGTGTAATACAAGTGCGCATCCCTTGTGACTGTATTATTTAATCGTTCTTTCAAAATAAACGTTCAATTGACAGTCGGCGTTCGTGTAATGTGGTCTCCCTTTAATCCTTGTGATTTAGGCGCTGAAAATTAAGTACAAAGTGGCTGAGTGAACCTTATTCTTCTAAGCATCGCGACATTAAGTAACGACAGTCTTTTGCGCAAGGTGTTCGTAAGTTACAACACTTCCCTACCTTACAGTGCGCACATCGAGCGATGTTTGTGTCGCTACTAATGCCTTAACAAAAAGAACGAGGGAAGATGACCGACCAAAATTGAAAGGCAATTCTTAGTGAAAGCAAACGTGTGAAGGGCTGCAGAGGACGCACTGAAATATTCAGGGCAACTCGAGCTATTCATTTCAAAAAATACTGCCGACCTCTGATACGAAGCCTAGGGCAGGAGTGGGTTATACAGTGAAAAACACCTAATAGTTATAATAAAACTAAAAAACTAAAATAAAAAAGCTGCGCGAAAGCAAGACACCAATTCAAGGACGAGGCAAGTTTGATTAAGCTTACAGGATTATGCCCGGGCAGGACGAGGCCAGAGGAAACTCTGGTGGAGGTCCG
Organism: Dermacentor silvarum; assembly: GCF_013339745.2. Lineage (NCBI taxonomy): Eukaryota > Metazoa > Arthropoda > Arachnida > Ixodida > Ixodidae > Dermacentor > Dermacentor silvarum. The sequence goes on along the minus strand of NC_051164.1, from coordinate 103,262,438 downwards.
AAGCAATTATGACGTGCAAATCGATCGTCCAACCTGGGTATAGGGGCGAAAGACCAATCGAACCACCTAGTAGCTGGTTCCTCCGAAGTTTCCCTCAGGATAGCTGGCGCTCGATGGGAGAGCACTTACACCTGGTAAAGCGAATGATTAGAGGTATTGGGGTCGAAACGTCCTGAACTTATTCTCAAACTTTCAATGGGTGTACGGAAGGCCTTCTGGGTTGAGGCCTCCCGCTGCGATGAGAGTGCCAAGTGGGCCACTTTTGGTAAGCCGAACTGGCGCTGTGGGATGAACCAAACGCCGGGGTAAGGCGCCCGAGTCGGGACGCTCATGAGAACCCATGAAGGGTGTTGGTTGCTTAAGACAGCAGTACGGTGGCCATGGAAGTCCGAATCCGCTAAGGAGTGTGTAACAACTCACCTGCCGAAGCAACTAGCCCCGAAAATGGATGGCGCTCTAGCGTCGGGTCTATCCCCGACCGTCGCCGGCAGAGAAGCACGAAATGTGGGGGTGCTAAGCCGCGACGAGTAGGAGGGCCGCAGCGTTGGGCGTGAGCCCGCCTGGAGCCGTCGCTGGTGCAAATCTTGGTGGTAGTAGCAAATACTCAAGCGAGAACCTTGAGGACTGAAGTGGAAAAGGGTTCCGTGTGAACAGCAGTTGGACATGGGTCAGTGGGTCTTTAGGGAAATGAGAAATCCTTTCAGAAGCGGGCGCGTTTGTGCAGCTCAGTCTGTGAATCGGAGACGCCCCGCTGCAACCAAAAGGGAATCGGGTTAACAGTCCCGAACCCGGCTACGGAGATCGGTCCTTCGGGGCCCAGTGCGGAAACGCAAATTAGCTCGGAAAAAATGATGGGAGCCCCGGTAAGAGTTTTCTCTGTAAGGAGATCGAGTCCCTGGAATATGGGTTGCATAATCGGAATGAGGAGCACATTCATCATGAGGAGTGTGAAATTAAAGAAATAAAAAGGAAGAAAACAACTGCAATCAAGTGGTTTTATTGTTCACTCAGCATAGACAGGAATGACTGAAGGTTTGTGCAGTTTACTAGGTCTGCAGACAGCATTTCAGTCAGTGGCCAACGTGGAAAAAAAAAGTTGCAGTGGCTTAGCTCGGCTATGCCAGGATATACGTAGCGTTAGCAAATGTTCAGCTGATTATTCTCAGCTTTCCTGGTTGTCTAGATTGTCAAGGATTAGCTTGATTGTCATGCTTACTGCTGCTCCAATGACACACACGCGGTGTACGTATTATGTGGCACATGTATTCATTCCTCCTACGCTCAACCGCTAATTGCCAGGCAACTATTTCGGGATCCGATGAGTCAAGCTTCTCCGTTCTTCTGCGCTGTTGAGCAGCATTTGCGCTCTCCTTCTCCATGGCTATACCACACTGGCAAACGCCAGTCAGAAGCGCAGCGGCTCCAGCGCAGTGTCGACGGCGGCTGCACAGCGAGCGCGCGCCGGCGCGTCTACCACGGCTACGTCGTCCGTCACTCCTCTGGAATGCGCAGACCGGCGGCGGTGAGTCGCGCGCGGCGGCGGCGGAGTGCGCGAGAGGTGCCGGCTCCGGTGGCTCCGGTGCGCAAGCCGTGTGACATCACTGATCCTTGCGCATGCGCAGCACGGCTCTTGATGTGCCGCGCGAAACGGGCTTGGCTAGGCCAGTGTAGCTAACGCTACAAAAAACGATTTTTTGAATGCTTGTGTTCTAAAGGAATGTTCAGATCGCGTTGATGGACGACTGAATTATTAGATATACGAGTTCTTATTTATTCATAGCTTATCATGGTAAAATAGGTTACATACAGGGTGTTTCCGCTAAGTCAATAACCAATTTTTAACTGTCATGTGGCAGATAGCACATTTCTAATACTTGAGCTGGATTTCTTAAACTGGCGAACATTACTTGCACGAGCAACCTAAATGCATATTCGAGTAATTAAAACCCCGCAGGGGCTTCTGCGTAAGCAGGCGTTTGGTGTGTTGCGACACCACGTACCCGAGCACATGAGGGTTGGACCCTCCTGCGTGTACCCGTGCGCGGCTTCATTTGTTGTAGTTCGCCCCCATTGTTGCTGAATAGGACAATGTCATCTGTAAACCGAAGGTTTCCGAGATATTCCCCGTTGATCCTCACGCCTAAGCCTTCCCAGTCTAAGAGCTTGAATACTTCTAAGCAACCAGTGAATAGCATTGGAAAGATTGTGTCACCTTGCCTGACCCCTTTCTTGATAGTTAAATTTCCGCTTTTCTTGTGGAGAACCAAGGTTGCTGCGGAATCTTCGTAAATATTTGCGACAATATTCACGTATGCCTCCTGTTCTTTTTGATTACGCAATGCCTCTATGATTGCTGGTATCTCTACTGAATCAAATGCTTTTTCATAATTTATGAAAGCCATATAGAGAGGTTGATTGTACTCCGCAGATTCCTCTATTACCCTATTTATGACATGGATATGACCCATTGTAGAATATCCCTTCCTCAAGCCAGCCTGTTCTCTTGGTTGGCTGAAGTATTGCCCTGATTCTATTGGAAAATATCTTGGTGAATATTAATAAAGAACACAGACCCTGTAGTAGTGCATCATATAGCCAACGGTTTCTTTTTCTCTTAAGTATTCGTTTTTAGGCTCCGCATTCCGAGTACTTGCCACTGTCAAGTACCTATTCGTGGCGCAGTGCAAAATAATTGCATGAAATTATACGTCGATCGCATAAGACGAAAATAAACTGAGCGCAATTCATTTGTAAATAGTTTATTAAGCGCGTCGCATCACATAGATGATCAAAGCCCATCCAATACACTCATATGCGTGGCAATGCTCAAATTCAAATTTATTTTCATTTCGAGGATGAGGGTAGGATCAGGAGAAAAGTGACGTTCGATACATGGAAAACAACGAGGACATAAGGGCGAGTTCATTGAACGTAGGTGGACATTAAGAGGAGTAAAATAATAATCCTATACAGAAACACTTCGAAAAGTTTACAACAAAGCATGAAAACGGTTTTACACAAGTCACAATATACATAAACACCAATGCTATATACACAAACTACAATACACATAATTTCCTTAACGCTAAAATCTACATCTCTTTTCAGAATAACGGTGCTTCTCTAATCTCACGCGGACAACATTGCCTAATTGCATATGTTATCTTGCTCTGGAGCAATTTGTTTAGTTACACAGGAACAGTGAACCATAGCAGTTGTCGCCCAAAGTGTGGTCTGCTGAAGGGAATATTGTTAATGAATCCAATGCTGTTAATGACGAGTAGGGTATAAAATGACCTTATTTTCCATGAAAAGATCCAAGAAGTCACGATTGTTATTAAACAGTGATTCCTAAGGTTTATTGCTAAGTAATACTCGCATAGTTTGTGAATGGGGACAATGTTTAAACTGCTTAAATATTTCACCGGTGTGTGCATAGCAGTAGACAATAACTATAATACATAATTGCTTTCTTTTGAAGTCTATATTTCATTAACATTGGTTGTCGTTGTGCTTCCCTATACCAAGAAACAATTGACATGCGACAAAAACAAGATGTTATGCAGCTGTTATGAAGTCACTCAAACATAGCCACAAACGCCATTGCGATAGCAGACAACTCCAATATGACAACTTCAGCAGACAACTACAGTTTTTCAATACTAATACAATTATTTACAGGAGAATCAGGTGGTCATGCATGACAGAACGAGCCTAATCAGTTGATCTCGTCATGCATGGGGTATACCATGTCTCTGTAATCATAATTAGGTCAAAAGAAAAAGAAAAAGCATCCAAATAAACAGGTAGATCATCTTCATTGTGCCGTGCAGAATGAATGTTTAGATGAAGAAAGCACAATTTGTCGCGATACCGACTTCATAGAAGATATTTTGCCAATCATTGCCACAAGCATGGGTATCGACATAATGCGCTCGCTCGTCAGTTTTCAGTGTAGTTCTCGATACACGGCAAAGAATGGTGCACTGCCGATGATGTGATGTTGCGGCCGGTGCCCAGGCTGCTGTTGAGGCTGCTGCTGCTGTTATGGCTGTCTCCATTGGAGCTACTACTGTTGCACCTGTGGCGGTCAGTGCAGCTGCAAGTTTTTCTGCATCCGCGACGGCAGCGACCATGCACTGTCTGTTGCTCTGCCTTCCCGCCGTTCCGGTGACCGGGGACAACTGCATATTTAAGCATCGACACGTTTATTCACTGCCTAAATGTTCAGCATCAGAGCTAAGGTGCTGTTTCGTAGCAGCTGATAGTAATTTTAATTAATGACCTAGGCAGTGTTGTGTTCCCAATTACCCCTGTCTTGCGCTAGCTGATTCCAACTTGCGCCTGCAAGTTTCCTAGCGTCATCATCTCACCCAGTTTTCTGCCGTCCTCGACTGCGCTTCCCTTGGTATCCATTCTGCAACTCTAATGGTTGCGTTCTTAAACCGCTTTAACCTTCGCCTTGGCAGTAGTTGACACGAATGGTCATATACACAAAACATCAAGACCTTTGAACAAAAATGCCTAAGCTCTTAATCTTCATATCTATTATTACAATCCCTACCCATCTACCAATAAATAGTAACTGTCATAGAAACAATTGCTGCGTACAATATATGCATCATATTTAATGCATCGTCAAATATAGTAATGTCTTTGTTGGTACATGTGAAAAAAAATCACATTCAATGTCAGTAACACTGTCCGCTCGGCCCGCTGTGGATTTATTTCATGGTACCTTATTCACATGTGTAACATAGCTGTCCTAAAATAACAACGAAATTATGTGCATGCCTTGGCGCTTGCAGCAGAGACGTGGTGCGATTTCCAGCTGCAGTTGCATAGTTTTAATTGCAGCTTCCATTGTTTCGATGCTCAATGCGGTCGTACATGCAACTTCCCGCCAACATACAAGGCTATCCGGTCCTCGGATTGTGTCCGTAAACAAGTTGCGGGGATTCGAAGTAGGCCTGCAAAAATGCCTTGCAGACACCAGACAAACGCAGTTAATGTTGCAGTAACGAAGTGTAGTCTAGTTCACTGCGGGTGTAAATTTTTGGCAGGGGCATAATTGGGAACACGTTGCCTTGTTACAAATGTTTCGACAAGAATAATCGAGGACCGACGAAAATGTATCAATGAGGCATTGTGGTTGGAAATTGAAGCTACTAAAGGCAATTCTAGTCACAGACTGAAACATCGTCAAAACATTAAAATCCATACAGAACCCCTGTAAACATTGATGTTTAATATCCTGTGTGTCTGGGCATATGGGCATCGAAGGAAATCTAGCAAAACTTTTAGAACTGGTTCTGTAGTGGGCCTCAAGTCATTTTTTTCGCAATGATCTATGAAGCTATTGGCAACGAATCTGGGACACTGAAACGTCAAATCATCTGCATCTGCAAATCTAAATCAGCAACTGGCCCCCATTAACGAAAATGCGACAAGCTGAGGTCATTGTTTGACGACTTAGAATAGGCCACACATATTACACACTCGTACCTGCTAACCGGTGATTTACCTCTGATCTATGGCAAATGTGCCGAGACGCTTAGCGTCCTACATGTCTTTTTGGAGTGTCGGGAAGCAGAGACTGAAAACAAAAGTACTTTGTTTTAGTCTACCTACAGCACGTTCCACTACACCCGACACCTGCTTCATGGCAAAGAACCATTTTGAAGTTTATGACACGGTGTCATAAAACAAGGGCGTTCGTAGCAGATCCTCTTACTGGAGGCTGCTGCTACAATATCTTTTGTAGAGCTCTTGCCGATAGGCCCTTATGATCAAGGGTCCTGCTGAGGCATTAGTGCTACTGACACCCATACATTTAAGTATATCTTTCCCTCGTTGCATACCTCTTAGGTCCATAGCACATCTCAGAATTCATGCGTCATTATCGTAGTTTATACATAGTTTACGTAAATTACGAATGTTTACATAATTACGAATAGTTTACGAACGTTTTAGGCCACTATACAGCCATGTCATATATACGCTTTGTCATTTACCACACCATATCATACCATTGTTTTGCACTTTTTTTTACCATCCATGGCCCTTGCGCCAAAAGCTCCCATTAATCAACGTCTCTGAACAGGTCCAAAGCGAGGGTTTAGGAACGTTCATATAGAGAATAATTAACCAGCACATTTCACAACCTGCCATTTTCCTCATTTCATCAAAATATAAGCTTCGCGATTTATGTAGATTTTTATAAAACAGTGAAAGCTGGCATATAATGTTTTTCATCGCTTGTAGTCACATTAACAGCTTTGCTGTAGAACGAGTAGGCAGTAAGAGCTATCGTTAAAAACAATAGCCTTATGAAACAATTAGCTTTGTTATGAACATGGTTGATAGACCTACCTTCAATGGTCATGAATATCTTCCAGTCTTTGTCATGCTTGAGCAGGCGTACCCTCTGAGGCACACTGATGTCATGGTCAAGGATGTTGAACAGGCCCTCGTGGAAGCTCACCGTTCGCCAATGTTCATATTGTTGGGACCTCCTACAGTCTTGTGGTTTTGTCGTAGCTGCTTTCCCTGCTGCTGTTGTGGTTGCTCCTATGGATGCCTTAATGGCAGCAGCTGTTGTATTGTTGCACCTACATCTAGTGTTGCTGCTGCTGCTGCTACAATGGCAGCTTCGACTGTTGCAGTCGTGGCAACCATTTCATCTGTGGCTTCTGCTACTGCATGCATCTGCGTAGGCTGCTTTGACTGCTGCCACCATGGCAGCTTCGACTATTGCACCTGCGGCAGTGGTGTAGCCAGACATTTTTTTTTCGGTGAGGAGTAGGGGAGTTCAAATGCCCGGTGTGCCGCCCCCAGCTACGCCACTGATCTACGGCAACCATAGCATCTGCAGCGGACATTGCGTCTGCTTCAGCGGCGGCGCCTGCAATAGCATGCAGCTGCTGGTACCTCCATGCCAGCTTCGGCTGATGCATCTGCGGCGGTTATTGCCGCCACATATCTGCAGCATCGGCTGCTGCTGTCTCGATGGCAGCAGCTACTGTTGCTTTCATAGCAGCTCCGGCTGCCTTATCTGCTGCGGCCATAGAGGCTTCAACTGCGGCAGCCATGCATTGCAGCTGCGGCAGGCGCTTCTGCTTTCTCGATGGCAGCTGCAACTGTTCCATCTGCGGCGGCCATAGATCCTGCATCGGCGGCCTCCCTAGCAGCGGCACCTGCAACTCCTACTGTTGCTGCCTCCACGGCACCTGCCTCTGCGCCTGCGCCTGCCACGGCACCTGCCGCTGCGGCTGCGCCTGCCACGGCACCTGCCGCTGCGGCTGCGCCTGCCACGGCACCTGCCCCTGCGGCTGCGCCTGCCACGGCACCTGCCCGCTGCGGCTGCGCCTGCCACGGCACCTGCCCCTGCGGCTGCCACTGAACACCTGCATTTGCATCTGTGCCTGCATTTGCATCTGCGCCTGCATTTGCATCAGCGGTTGCCGCAACTGTTGCAGAGGAGGCGGTGGCTGCCACAGGTGTGGCTGCAACTGCTGTCGTGCGAGTTGCTGCATCGGAGGAGGGGGCTGCCGCAAGTGCGGCTGTAACTGCTGCTGTGAGAGTTGCTGCACGTTCAGCAGCCGCTGTTTCCCAGCCTGCCCGCCAATCCGGTGACCGGACACTGCATGATTAAGTATCCATATATTTATTCCCTGGTTACATATACAGGATCGCAGCTAAGACACCATTTCATATGAGGTACTAGTTGGCACTGAATATACAAGGCCCATGAAGTACGTGTTAAAACATTAGGCAGATTAGCTTCGATCCACTTCAGCGATCCTTCCGCTAAAACACAATGCACAAGAGCCTAGATCTCAAACGAGTCCTACAGCATCAGTCGTGTTTCATCTAGACAAATAAGGTTGACAGCGTTGTACATTGTATGTACGAGCACCTGACAGCTGCAATGACTGAAGACAACGCGCATTTATGAGCATGCATCTTTATTCCTAATATCGACCAGCGTCGTTCTCGGCAATCATCTTATCTGAGCAGAAATATTCTTCCGTTACCGCAATCCAAGGGCCATGATTGAATTCGCCAAACAGGAGCGCGTGAATAGGGTGCCATGTGCAATTCATGCCTCTATATGCACCGCTTACCTAAATTGGTACCCACAATAAATTAAGCACTATCACCACCAGCATATGCGGAATTACGCAGCTTTATAGCACTCCAGGTGTACAACCAGATGGTGTGCCGGAGGTAACGTTTCCTCGCAAGATTAGCACCAAAGTCTTCTTTTACTTGATGTCAGCGATTTAAATCCGATATTACTTCAAGAAAATTTCAAGAAACATTACTACGTGCTATAAAGGTTCCATAAATGTTGCAATGCTTATCGCGCACGTTTAAGAAATAAAATGTTTTCAAAACGATGTCTTCTTTTATCAGCGTGCAAGTTCTTAATATGATTGCCAAAACATTCCACTACTCCCGGCAATGTTTCTTCGTACAGACGCCTTATTCGACGCGAAGTCAATTCTAAAGGTTTTATGTGATGGCCGTACCCTGCACATTGCGTTCATAGGCCCATTTTGCAGTCAATGCAATTAATACACCACAAACAACTGTAGCAGTCTAGAAGAGGCATCGAATTGCGCAACAGTAAGAAAATGCCTCTGACGAGACTTGCATATCTTAGTGGAGGCGGCCTGACACCCAAAGCTGAAATGGTCTAAAGGCACAGTGGGACTTACTCTTATTAGAAGCACCCTGCTGCTGCTGGTGCTTCAATTCCAGTCCGTTTGGGTCAACGTTCTCCGAATCTGGCAGCGGCGGGGACACAGGTTGGCTACTCGAACCACTGTGAATGACAGAGTACATCACGGTCAACTCCATGGCATATTCACCAGCTAAGAAGAACTGAAAAATGTTATTCAGGTAGGGCGAGCGAAAATATAAAGTGAAACTGTAAAATTAGTGTATACTTAAGTTCAAAAGCCGAGCTAGTTCAAAAAAATGCGCTTTGAAGTGACATCAATCGACACGAATGGTCATAGACAAAAAAATTCAAGTCATTAGAAAATAAATTTTGCCTCAACTCCTCAGATATGTAATGAAGATACATGGTCACCTACCCAATAAACAATTTAATGATATAATGTAGCGCAAGGACAACCACAAAGAGACGTCATATGCGCTACTAAAAATTGTTAGTAGTACCTGGGATGCGACAGGATGCATGGATCCTGTCGGCAAATTGTTATACTGAGAATGCCTTTTTTCGCCACACGTAAAAAAGAATGGAGTAAAGGAACTATGCCAATAACACTGTCCGCTTCGCCTGGGTGTGCAAAACACAGATGTCGGCTTTACGATGTCCCTAGTCAGCTCCGCAATACAGCTCTGTGTGGCAGCGTTCTGCATGTTAAACGTGCCTTGGCTTGTGCAGCAGCGATGTGGCAGCAGTTGCGCCTTTTTCTTTGCAGCCCCCTTTTCCTCGACTGTTTGGACAGCGATGCAGCTTGCCCTCGCACACACGGCAATGCTGGCACGTGGACGTTGGTCTGCGTCCGACTTGCCGGGGCTCAGAGCACGCCTGCAAAAATTTGGGCCGTCAAACGTAAGCGTCACAAGCACGACTTGCAGGAGATATAGTTGCTGGCGAAGAGATTCGAATAATGCTAAATCTGATAGTAAAGATCAATAAAACCTCAGATCTTCCAAATTTTATTTTCCAAGTTCTGTTTTTGTTTCACGATAATTGCATGGAGCAGGAACGTACGTTCTGGTTATGCTATGATAAAGCAGATCACTTTACATTTAATTCTGCAAAAAGCAGCAGCAGTTTACCGCTAAAATCCAAGGCTGATGGCACACGCAAGGTCCGAGTCCTGACGCCCGCTTCCATACAATTAAGACGAAATCGTAAAACAGGTTTCAACATCTGCTGCATTGTTGACAAATTTAGATCTTATATCGATATCATACAATACACAGCGCACCACACCTTTAGAAGCACTAAGCAAATCCGACAGCCCGAATAGAACCAACAACATGACACGAAGGTGTGCCACATCTCGGTTTAGTTCCAAGCTGACGACTTAGCTTTCAATGCGGGAATGGGGGTGCCCGCAACGACCTTTGTTACCCATCTAGAGCTTCAGTATAGTCGTATGGTGGAAAGACGAAAACATACGTGGGATGTGGCATCCGCAGGAAGAAAGTCGACCATGGGTTCCTCGAAGAGGAACCGCCCTCGGACGAATGCCCCCATGGTCGCCCTGTACTCTGCATACAAGAAAAACAAGCCACCATTGTAGCACGACACAAAAGTTCGGAGTAAGGTGTTAATCTCTGCCCAAACATGCAGCTACACTTTACGTACGTAATACGCAATGCGTAATGCCCGGTTTGATTTTAACTTGGCGGGCGCACTCACATGGACTGATAAGCTATACCTGCAGTACTGCAATGCCAAACAGCAGTCGGTGAGATGTGTGAACAGCAAGCAAGTCGGTCATATCTGGCATTTACAACAGTCTTGCATAGGAGTCTCAGAGTCGTGAATGTTTAAGGCCACGAAGCAGTGACTGACTGAAACTGTCACTTCCTTTTGCAAACGTCGACTATTATGTAGTATTTATTATGAACGCAAAGCCACAATTTGTTTTAGTGGTGTCGACAACAACTTCTTTCTGGGGTTTTACGTGCCAAAACCAGTTCTGATTATGAGGCACGCCACAGTGGAGGGCTCCGGATTAATTTTGACCACCTGGGGTCCTTTAACGTGCACTACAACAATGATGCACTGTACTGATGACGGCAGGAGTAACGTTTTAATTTTTGGATAACGAAACTAAATTGCTTGTTTCCAGGTGGAACATTTCCAGTGACGATTTGGTCGCTCATACCTATTGACAAATTTTGGCGTTGGGACTCAGTGGATGTGCACAGTGGGCAGACAAGCCGCTCTTGTAGCAACAATATGAAAAATTACATTGAAACATCCAAAAGCTATCTCACTAACAGTTGAAATCACGCTGTGTGCTGTGAAGGATACGCGTCATGGTAGAAAGGAAACCAAACCTACTCTGTTTGGACAGCCCTTTGCCGAGGTTCCGGTCAAGGCAAAACGGATCTGGAAGTGAAACCAGATGCACTGTTTGAAACAATTGTCTAGTGCCGTTTAATTATTGACATTTGTCTAATGCTATTCAAGGCGATCATCAAAAAAAAGATTGCGAGCGTGCAGTATTGAGATGATTAAAATTACATGTACAGTGCTGTCCAATGTAAAAGGAAACACAGGCGCGCTGCCTGCAAGTACTGGCCGACAATTATGTCAACGTACTGCACAGGTGTGCAGAAAGGTGCCAGGGCCACTAACCACAAGTCCTCAGCTGCAAAGCAGAACCATTGTACACTTACCAGAGGGGAGCATAACCAAGTGCTCTACACTCATGTGTTCCCTTTAAAAGCGAACCGCATTGTGCGTACTCACACTTTGTTTATGAAATTGCACGTAGCACTGCTAATAAATGGCAACTAATTGGTTCTAGGAACTCAGACATCCTGATATTGCTGGAAATATTTTTACGTCTCAACACGGCTAACTTTCACCGTATTATGTTTACGTTCCTCCCTGATGCATTGGGTCCCGTGGCTCCTTGAATATCCCGGCTTTCATAACGGTGACAATAGGGCATTAGCTCATGACATATTTATATAATTAAATATGTAATTTATGCCATCGTATACTGCCGGGATTCAATAAAAGTGCCTGATGCCAAAATGTGACAGATCGCAAATTTCGCGAGACCGAGCTTGCCGTTCAAGAAGCAAAAATCGCTTTACAAATTCTTAAACAGTCAGCAGATTCCTAAAAGGATGTCTTGTCAGTGCACGTCTGTGAACAGCTACTCTCAAGAGGATCCACTAATGAATACTGGATGGAGAGCACTGGCGCGCGAGGTAGAGATGGCGTCGATATCTGCAATACTGGTATCGTCATCATCTAATTCAGGGAATGGCGTTATCGTTGTGTGGCGTCCTCATCAACGCTAACCAATGCTAGGCTGCGATTTTTGTTTACGATGGTGTGGCGAGTCTAGTGTGCCGTTTTACAAAAGGTCAAAGTAGCTCCAATTTTTGCAACAGAATTGTTTAACTGCCTAAATACAATGTTAAATGGAGCCAGGGCCAGAAAACGAAATTCGTTAGAACGCGCATTTCAATAATCGAGGTCCCTCATAGTCAAACAGCATTACGCACGCCAACTCACTTACAGGTTGTAGATCAAAGATTTAAACCTGTATTAAATTTATGCAACTTTCTTTTTCGTCGTCAATGTCGTCCTTGTAATCTTCCTTTCCTTGGCCGCGTGACAGTTCAGGTGTCCACCAACAAACGAGAAATTTGCGAACACCGTGGCCTACAATTCTCTTATTTTGAGCAATTCATCATGTAACTTGTAAAATCGAATAGTATAAAAGAGAATAGCGAATTGTAAGAACGAATGTAAGACACACATTAAGACACCATTGAAAGGCTTACCCTCGATGGCCACCAGTGCGTCCCAGCCCTTCTCTGTCTTGAGCAGAGGCGCGCTCTGGCGAACACTGACTACTTGCTCCTGGAAGTTGAAGTCTTCGTAGAACTTCATCATTCCCAGCCACAATTCGCCAGCGTCCATCGTGTTGCGACCCCTTCCGCTCCAGACAGAGTCCTGCAAGGACAAATTAAGTGAGTGTTTGATTTGAATGTATGACTGCTTTGGAAGACACTCTACTAGAGCCTGGCTCCAGATGAATTTTGACATGTACCAAAGAACATACTTAAAGGGATACGACATGCTCGAATGTTGTCCTTTTTTTTTTCACGTTGCAATGAGATTTTACTCGTCACTCCGACATTCACGACTTTGTACTGTCGTTAGCCGAGCGGAAGCTCTAGCTCAAAAGGGGCTCCCATTTGAATACGTTGAAATTTAAATACATGGGAATGGAGAAATCCTTATTCTGCATCCACTGCACCATTTCAACGAAGTTTTCTTGTATTTAAAAAAGTTCAAATTACGGTCTTTGGGGACAAGATTCGCACAATTGCTCAAAACTGGTGCAGCTCAGTATTTTGTCCACTTACCAGACGCTTCATGTCATGGAAGAACCAGACATTGCAGCCCTCAACCATTTCTTCAGGCTTTTGCATCCTGCTCGGGTGCAACTGCAAAGTAACAAAGTTAATGCCTTCGTTAGGTTGAAAACAGTGGCTCGCACCTCCCTAAGCACACACACAGACAGGCACAGAAATAAAAAATTAGATTTATTAGTTAATTAGAATAAAGGACGGGGCTCTGGCAGGGGCGATTCAAGATGAAACGCAGCAGCACGACTTTCGACAGCAATTTTCTCTGCAACAGTGATACATTCGAACGCCGAAAACTATGATGAGTCGCAGTCTTCCCTCAAAGTGAACACTGCGACACTGCTTGCCTAGCCTACGCAGGCTACTGAAGGGAGCTGATTATACTAAAGTTAGTGATGCGACGAAAAAAGCCACAGTCCCGCCCAAAACGTGAAGGATTGAGTGCTATAGCTAAATGCTGAACAGCTATACGAAGTAAGGTCAGCAGTTTTATTGGCCGTGTAAATTGGAGTAAACAATCGCTTACTAACTAAATTAGCAAGTATGGTGTCACGCACGTACAGGAAAACAAGAAAATACACTCGCTGTCAGAACGCTGGCGTGAGCAGCGGCACGCGAATACTTCATCCTGCTTCTCGCGTAAACGCGTGTCCGGAATTGCGCGCTGTGTCCCTCGGTTCACGTAGAACCTTTCTTCCCGCCGTAGATTATCTCCAAGATAGGGCACGTCAACAGCGCCAAGCGCAGCAACGGCCTGCTTGATCTGGAGACGCGTAATCACATTGCTTCCCTCCCCCTCTTCCTAGCTTTCGCGCACCACGCTAGGTAAGCGGAAAGACGGCGTGCATCCAGACACCATCCTTTTCGGCTCACCCTCTCACGTTTTCTGTCGCACCTATACATATCATATGGCGCCGTGGGGCATGACTGCATGGTTCTTATCGCACTCTGAACAGCACGGCGATGGCGGAAATTCGCCTAGTTCAAGCAAAAAAAAAAAAAAAAAAAAAAAAACAGCCACGTTACGGACGCACACATTCCTAACGTCTACGCTCGATCACTCATAAGGAAACATGTATACAATTGAGCTGAGGCATCACGTTTAAAACGTCTGCCGCTGCAAAGTAGCTATGTGTAACATATTTTTAACGCAAGTTTATCCATAGGTATAAAAAGGTTTCGAAGCATTATTGTGAGTACTCTGTACCTCGCACGAAGTGCGAGAAAGAAAAAACAAAAGTGCAGAAATGCGCGGTTGAGCAAGTCTGGTGGCGAGATAGGATGAAGGCCCCGCGTCTATTGCAGTTGTACAAAAAGCGAGTTGCAGCGTCACCGCAAACGTACTAGCGTTTGCGCAATACCAAGTTACAGGAGAGAGAGAGAGATAGAAACAACTGTAAGTGAAAATAAATTTCACTGAGGGATGGTGATCAGGCAGGTGTGCGGCGGCAAGAACTCCTGGTAGCGACATCTTTCAGCCAGAGAGCCTACAATTCTAATACTGCAGTAATTAACGCAGCATATTTTACTTTACCCACGAATTTTACAAACGCACTGTACTTGCACAAAGCGCCAGAACATGTAGCTGCCAAATTTGCTACCAGCAAGGATTGCCAGGTCCAAAAAGTGAAAAATGGCCAAGAAAAGTAACCAAAGATGTCAACCAGCTGCCACCATGGGCGCTCACGTAAGAAAAAAAAAAAGGACATCCTAATCCTCAACATGGAGTTAGCGTCGTCCCTTCCAAATAAGTTCGCAAGGTGACGATATAGTCGTTGCGCGCCACAGGTTGCGTAGTGCAGTGAATGACGAACCCCCAACATTTCCCCATCACGACCCTTCAAAACCAGTTAATGTGGCGCAAAGTAGCCAAACCTGGCAATTCTGCTAGTAGTAGCACATCCGTCCACGCTGCTGCGGTAGCGGAGTAAGCCGTAAACGGTAAGTTTACAAACCGGCTGTTGATTATGAACTGTAGCTATGCCCTTTGCATCGGGCAGGCATTTGTAAATGTCCTTTTATTGTAAATGTAAATGTCCTTTTACTGTAAAAGTAAAAATGAGGAAGAAAAGGGACAAAACCTTCCACTGCTAAACTATAAAGTTACGCTGCCTAGCGGCAACCGCAGACACTACGACGGCACTGAGCTTACCTCTTGAAGTACAGGCAGCACTGCTGGTTTGCACTGCTGCAAGTAGAAGATCGTCATCAGGATGAACGCGTACGAGCACATGCCTGAGTGCGAGGCATCACCGATTCCAAAGCGCTGAAAGTAAGATTCGCAATAAGTCATCATTCGGGGGACAACTGAAATGCTAAACAATGCATTGACTACGCAGCAGTGTGTTCCGGGCTGTTGGCAGCTTTAGTGCAGAAGCAGTGGCGTGGCCAGGAAGTGGCACACCGGGACACGTTGTAAGGTCGGAAGTTTAAGGTTGTAAGTTCTTATTCACTTTTCACTCATTCACTTTTAAAGGTGTACGTTATTTTACAGTGTATGGTGAGACAGAGCGGGACATTGTCGCCTACTAAATTTACTCGAGGGAACTGTGACGCTGCGGTCGTTGGGCTACAAAGGAAACGATGGTTGAATTCTTGACTTGTCTGATCTTCGTGCTTGCGGCTTGGAACGTTTCTCTGGCTTTGTACGCTACGCTTTGTCTGCCCTTAATGGCCTAAATTTCGAAGCCAACCTATTTTTCTAGACGCAGAAAGCGATGAGATTGTACATAATCACCGCGAATTGTTGCATTTATAACGCAATACTGTCTAGAAGATCGTCAGACTGCAGTGTCACAAAGCCGTTTGAAGCCAGAAGAACGAAGGTAATGTAAAGCCATGTACTAACCATTCCAATGATGGGTTAACTATTACGCCGTCCCGTAGATACTGGCACCAGTGTTTCCTCTTGTAATTTTTTGCAGGAAACCACGGCATAGTTGGCGCGGGGGGCAAATCGTGACACAGGCGTCACTAAAAGCTACCATACGGATAAAAATGCCTTGAAAAGTTTGGCAACCATAATAAGACTTACTTCCTACAAATCGATGCAGCCACGAGGAGACTTAAAAAAATGTGGTTGATCCCTCTTATATAGGAATCGGTATAGAACACGAAAGTGAAACGTGTCTTCACAGAAGTAGTGTAATGTTTATTGCACATTGATATATAATGTCTATTGGTGTTTTGTGGCTAAAGCGCCCTTAGGCGTTGATGCACCCACGCTGACGCCTGGTGGCACGTCTCCTCCATCACGACTACCAACGTCGATGACCATGAGCAACCGTCGTGCATATGGAAGCTGCACTACGCTGCACACGCTAGCACAACGCGAAAGACGAAGCACGTAACTGACACACTAATACAACGCGCAAGACAAAGCACGTAACTGAATCGTCACCGAGTCAAATCAGCGCGTACAGCGCGTCGTAATTGCAGCCTCCGCGATCAACTTCAGAAACATTTTCAGAGCTAATTGCGGAGGCCACGCTCCGCTGTGCTGAGTACGGTGAACGCCACCTAGTGGCGTTGGTAGTGCTTCTTGATGCCAGCGTCCCTTCGAATGCTGGCATCGAGGCGTCGTAGCGCTGAGACCACCGAAGCGTTCACTGTCGGTGCGCGTTAGTGTCATAATGCACTACTTCTCTTTTCTGCTCGTAGGCGGCGGCACCGCCCCGAGCAAGAGCGCGGGTACACGGAGGAGTGTTAGATATATAAGGCGCGTCTGTGTAGCTCTCTGCAAATGCGTTTGTGGCGCAATGGGTTAAACGCTCGGCCATCTATCGTCGCGGACCGAGAGGTCGTGGGTTCGATTTCCAGATTTTGCATGTTTGTGGAACTTTTTCTTCTGGTTTCTTTCTTTGTATTATGTTCGTGTACATTGTAAGCTGACGTATTTCCGTGACGGAAGTACGTCAGTGAAGTCTTGGTGGACCCCGGCATAAAACACTTTCGTGTTAAAAAAAAAAGGGGGGGGGGGTAGATGGGCAGATGGCAGGAAGGGATAGATGCAGAGGTCCTCCGAATACATGACAATTAGCGGGCATAATTCAGGATTGTCTAGCCAACCTGTCTCCTATGTTAGACTCCAAGTCAGTAGAGAAATCTGAACTACAGCTATGTTGTAATCGGTGACCCTCTTACCTTTGCAAGGAATTTGAAGGCGTAGCCGAGTACTCGTACGCGCCTGTCAATCTCGCTGTACGTCTTCAACAGCATTGTGTTGCGCAGTGCCTTGAAAAGGGTACAAAAAAAAGCGATGAAGGGTATTCAAGATTGTTTGACATTCTTATTTTTGTACACAACCAGAACCACAGCAGTGGAGCCCATTCTTGGGGATGTTTTATTGGACAGTACCGCCACTATATTGATTAACAACTGAGAACAATGAAACACCATTCCTAAAATACCATTTGCATTAATAAAACAGCTGCACCCTAATTTCAAACTTTTGTGCGCAGGAAAAGGTGGGATGACTAATTAAGTAAAGCTATACTTCTGTAGAAATTTTTCTACCTCAGAATTGTGGTGCAAACAAAGGTCAGCGGCACATGACAAGAAAATAAAGCGAACACTATAGTTTCCGGCTGAAAGAGGAAGCAAACGACTAATTTGTGCATTTAGGCCTAACCGGCCGGTGCACCCAACAGACATGGATTGAGTTACGAGGTAGATGAAGTCAATGAATAAAGAAGCTGTCCAGCTGCTGGCACTACAGGCACCCTGAAGACAAACATAACTACGGTGACAAACAGAATACAAGATAACTATACACAAGGCAATAAACTCTATTGACACTACAGGTCTCAATGCGAGTAGCTCAACATTAACTTGACGATGACAAGAGCTGCACATAAACAAGGTAACAAATCTAAAACTGCACAGAATGCGAACAATAGACTTCTCAGACAGAGACTGTACAAATATACAAAGCGCGTTTATCATCTGCGACGAGGTCATATCAACCAAAACAAGTAAGCGCAAAATCGCAAGGTTTTGTTTATTTGAACACATCGGCGCGATTGCATGTAAAGGCACAGAGGTCGTGCGAGAAGGCTGAAAGATACTTACCAATATGTTACCAATGCTTAAGTCCCCTTCGAGGCCCGTGGGCTGGTGAAGGAACTTGATCACCGGTACTCTCGCTCTGGACACGAAGGATACCGCAGTGAGGTCTCTGTTCCTCCACAACAGCCCCTTCAGTTGCCTCGGAAGGTCGTCAGCCTATAGGGGCCAGGAAAACGATGTTTATTCAGGCACGTTTAGCTCAGAATTCATTGATGAAAAACGCACATCAGACAATTGAATATATAATATAATACATATCACAAAAGTGCGCAAGAACCAAGCGCGCGCCGCGCGTCACTCAAGCCAGTAAGGAAAGAAGCCAGCCCCGAGGCAGCTTCGACACAGAGGGCGAGCGCAAACGCGCAGACGCGATCAACGGAGTCTGGAAGCTTCGACAAGATACGCGCAGGATACGGTAACCGAAGAGAGAGAGAGAGCCTTAACACCCTCTCACCTGGCGAGCAGAGAGAGAGAGAGAGGGAGGACGACAACCCGGCTTACGCCTGCGGATGAGTAACCCCCCCCCCCCCCCCCCCCCCCCAGACGACGCTCCGACGGCCACGGTCGATAATGCGAGAAATGCCTAGAAGATTCCCAGGCTTTGTTCATATTACAGGATCACGACACCGTCGGAAGATTCCAGAAGCGCCGGTGGTTGCTATAAAAGCGCCGTGCGGGAATCGGAAGGGGAATCGGACCGTGAAGATAGACCGTCTGCAGATGGAGGGGATTCCCTGGCAAACTAATCGACGAGTTCATCGAGCGTCTGCATTTCCGGAAGGAGTTCTTTCTTCGAAACTTGAACCGAGCTGCGCGGAGATCGTCCGGCTCAAGACCAGCACAGGTGAATACGATTGGACAGTGTGTTCCTATTCATTCTGTATTTTAAGTGTTGGACTCTTAGTGCTTGCCGTTAATTATTTTGCAGTGTTTTGTTAATACCCATCTGAATTGGATTGTGATGTGTCTAGCGCACGGTGTAAGGTCTAGCCGAAGCGTGCACGTGTATATGTAACTGCCTTGTTTGACGAATATATTTTGCCTTTTGACAACTCTGGGCTCTGACTAGGTCTTTGGATCACAACCGGCGTTATATAGCTGGCGCACCAGAGGGCCCCTTATTAATTGTCCTTGCTTTCGTAGGGTTATTTTCGGAAGCTGATAAGTCGGCTTTGCAATTTGGCACGGCATTGGCGCCTCGTTCACGAGGTGTGCGACACTACAAAACGCACCAATCGACAATAACATCTTTAAAAACGCTCACAATCTTTCACAGCCCTGTCCTCCAAAAGGAAAAAAAAAAAAAAAAAAACATTTTGAAGTCCGTGACTCTAGGGCAAGAGTGTTCTTTTTTTTTTTCCGCAACTATAGATACGAGTCGCGGCTTACGTACTAAAAAAGCGGCTGTACTACACTTCGTCGTTTCTGCTGCCAAACGCATTCCACTCGAGTCTCTGTGGTTCTAACTTTACGCGCATGGTTCGCAAGATTGCGTCTTTGATAGTGGGACAACACTACGGCAGCGTGAACGCGCCATATACAGGGGTGTTTCAGTTTCAGCACATTCTAGCTAATGTGCTGATCTACTCGAAGCGGCGGGCATTCGACTAATTAAAAAAAGCTGGAGGCCACCCTAATCCTTGAGGTGTGTAGTAGTGGCACTCTCACGTCGGCGTTGATGAGCCCTGGTGTATTCCTTTGGCTAAAATGCGTGTTTTCCTTATAGCCCATATTACAATTCACAAATTGTAGCGGTGGAGTTCGCAAGGCGGATCCACTTGGAACGAATTCCCAGGATGGCACCCGTTTCGAGATACTAATTCCTGAACTTTGCAGAGAAATGCATTGACGTTCCAGTTACTTTCTTTAAAAAAAAACGTTGTTTTATGCATTGAAGCACAAAAGTAACTGGAGCGCCAATGCATTTCTCCGCAAAGTTCCTGCGCTGCTATCTGCCACAGGCAACCTTTCAAAAATTTTGAATATGTTTGCTGAAACAGCCTGTGTAATATTAAATGACATCAATCGACAGTAAGATTCTTTAAACACGCTGACAATATTTGACAGCCCTGTGCTTCTTATGGGAAAGAGCGTGATTCAAAAGTAAAATTTCTTTTATTGCGATAGCAATTATATGGACACTCAAAAGCAGATTTCTGCCGTCGGCGTCGCCGTCGCCGTCGCCGTGAGGTTCCGTATGACGTCATTTGGAGATGAAATCGTCGCCGCGCGCCGAACGCTGTATGTGCGAGTGAAAGGGCGCGAGGGGCGCGTCTTTCACGGGGAGTGAACGCACGGCGGAGAACAAACGCGCGTTCTGCGCCGTGCTCGCTTAAGGGCTGCAGAAGTAGGCGTCTCTTTTCTCCTTTACAATCACCATATATGTAGAGCAAACGCGCCTTCTTCGGACACGCGAGAGGCCGTGGGGGAGGGGGAGGGAAGGGAGGCGACGTTTAGCTGCGGCACCAAGTGCCTATTTATATCAGAGGCTCCAGCAACAGTCACCAACGCCGCACGCATTTTGAGCTAACGCGGGCAAAACGCCGATGGCGTCGACAACAGTTCTGCGTGTTGTTGCTACCAAAGCCGCTCACCTTACTTCGTATGACATTGCTGTGTTGCTATCGCATTCATTGCTTCGCCCTTAGGGCGAAACTGTGACATTTTTTTGTTGTCCTGGACTAAGGATGCCGCCCACCTGGGGATCGACGACCATCATCGCCTGCTCGTTAAATAAAGCTTATATCATCATCAGCCTATATTTATGTCCACTGCAGGACGAAGGCCTCTCCCTGCGAACTCCAATTACCCATGTCTTGCGCTAGGTGATTCCAACTTGCGCCTGCAAATTTCATAACTGCGTCACCTCGCCTAGTTTTCTGCCGTCCTCGACTGCGCTTCCCTTCTCTTGGTATCCATTCTGTAACACTAATGGTCCACCGGATACGGATCCTACGCATTACATGGCCTGCCCAGCTCCATTTTTTCCTCTTAATGTCAACTAGAATATCGGTTTTCCGTGTTTGCTCTCTGATCCACACCGCTCTCTTCCCGTCTCTTAACATTAGGCGTAAAATTTTTAATTGCATTACTCTTTGTACGGTCCTTAACTTGTTCTAGAGCTTCTTTGTTAACCTCCAAGTTTCTGCCCCATATGTTAGCACCGGTAGAATGCAACGATTGTAAACTTTTCTTGTCAATGACATTGGTAAGCTCCCAGTCAGGATTAGGCCATGCCTGCCGCATGCACTCCAACCCAATCTTATTCTTTTGTAAATATCGTTCTCATGATCAGGGTCCCATGTAAGTAATTGACCTAGATAAACGTACTCCTTTACAGACTCTAAAGGCTGACTGGCGATCCTGAATTCTTGTGCCCTTACCAGGCTATTGAACATTAGCTTTGTCTTCTGCATATTAATCTCTCTGCAACTAAGAGCCGCGGCTTACGTACTAAAAAAAAAAAACCTACTACACTTCGTCGTTTCTGCTGCCAAACGCATTCGATTCGAGTCTCTGGAGACCTAAGCCTGCGCGCCTGGTTCACACGCTTGCGCCTTCGATAGTGGGACAGCACTACGGCAGCGCCAACGCGCCTTGAGTGTCCATACATTTGCTATAGCAATAATCGGGTGATGTATAAAAAATGCTGCGAGCCCATGCTGTAGCTATAATCGCGCAGAAGTTACGTGGCAATGAAGCAATTTCATCAGTGCAGCTTAATTAAACGTGCGACGCTATCGCAGTTTACCAAATGCGAAGGAGAAATGCCGAACAATAGGTGAAAGTTAACATTCAGTGAGCCATTGCGATTTAGAGGTCAGTTTTTAATAATCCCGTAAATCATTTGCCGGCTTTGATGAACGCCGTCTGTATAATATATGTCGATTGTGGCTGATGCGACTGCGCATTAGAAATAGTATATATAGTGTAGTTGAATGCTTTTCGATAAAGTTGTTTGCAGCGCCTGTGGCGTGTTCTGTATGTCTCATTGTGGTTGTTGCGCTACATTATGTCATTAAGTAAGCACCAACTAGTTCACTTCGTTGCTCCAAAATTTTCTATAGACGTCGGATTCTGCGTCGGCGAATGTAACGCACCCGCTTCATCAAATTGAAGCATCACTCTATCAGCTAAAAGAAAAGGAAAGAAAAAAGAAAGTGTGGATACATTTCCAAGATTTTTTGGTCTGCGTACTTCGCGCTGCTTCAACGGTCGTTGGCATGCCTTATGATCTAAACAGCGGCGGCTTACCTTGGCATCCTCACTGTTCTCGAAGGTGAGGCAAATGTCGAGGTCACTCCGCGCCAGGCCAAACCCATTGCAGGAAGAACCGAATAGAGTGAGCTTGGCGCCTGCGTCGGGACGGCACGCAAAATTCTTGCGTCAGAATAAGCAGTTGTCTGATGTCATATAACGCGCAGAACAGCAAGTGCAGAAGACATAAGAATAAGTGACAATTCGGGAAAAGCACAGCGGGAAGAAAAGCGAAACCACGTGACTACAGCAAACGTCCGATTTGACCTATATACACCAAAGCTAGCAGCGCTGCCGCGAGAAACGGTGACGAAAAGTTCAACAAATGGTGACGAAAAAGCTGCTAATTAGCAGAAGTACGCTAATTAACTTAAGCAAGAATATTAAATCACATGTTACAAGGGAGTTCTTCCGTGTTGGTGCATGTCGAGCTGATGTCCTTGCGCAAAAAAATATTACAACGAAGGAGGAGACAGGCAGGCACTAACGAACTGTGTGCCTCCTTTTGCGGGATTATAAATTCAGTACTACATTTGAACACCCGTGGCATTCCGTCACCACGTTTGAAAATTGCAAGAAGATAAGCGGCAGCGTTTAAGTTGCCATTTGAGTGCATAAATTTTTTTTCTATGCAGAACAAAGTGAAGGAAGTTCTTAATCTACAGCTCTTGACAGAACAAAGTGCAGACGTTTTCACAACTAAGTACGATATCATTTTGCCGGTGGAAAAAAAAAAGCTAAGCACAATAGACATGGAGCAGCCTTAAACAAGACAATTAAAATATAACAACTATATAAGATCAAAAAGTATACATGCGCATCATGTCCGCTACAATCAGGTACATATACAATATACAAAGAAACTACTTGGCCAACAGTGGCTGCGACATTGAGGCAATAAGAATAATAATTAAGAAAAAAAAAGCTGGGCCTACACAAAATACACAGTTGCACCGTGTCACCTCGCATATCTACAATACCCGACGTGGTTTCTTGGCCCTCATCATGTAGGCTCGGTCCACAAACTGCAAATATTCCTCTTTTTCTTCGTCTGTTGCGTCCTTTATATTAGGGATACTTCGAGCTTATTTATTCCTGCGGGAAGAAATAGCTTCATCGTAGCTGATGACAGAGCTAGGGAACATTGTTTTTCTCTCGACCTCGCACGCAAGCATTTGCAGCGCTTGCTGTGAAGCCAGCTCTCCAGGATACCGTCTGTAAATTAAATACTCAGTAACCCCGCCTACCTGTGATGTTCCGGTCAAAATCTGAACGTTGTCTTGAGGTGGTATGGCAGAGGACCAAAACGTGACTACACCCACGTGACGACAGAAACCCCAATAGAGCCGCGATACGCGCGATTTTCGTTGGAGGGTGCCACCGCTGGAGGGTTCGCGGGTGCAAGTGACACCATTATCGGCACAAGAGACCTAGTTGTGGCGACAGCGGCAAACAGAGGCAGCTCCAGTGCGAAGGAGCGTGTACGGCCGAACATAGGTATGTATACCCGTGACGACAGTGAAATGCCCATTAATCATGCCTATAGTATAAGCAGTACTCTTGTCATATAACGCGCACAACAACATGCAAGTAGAGAAGGCATAAGAATGAGCGACAATTTGGAAAAAAGCACAGCACGAAGAAAAAAAAAAATACGGTTGGCTTAAACAGCTTCGCTGTTAAAACGTGCACCCTGCGATGAAACTGAGCGCCGGCAGTTTCATAGACGAAAAGACACGGACGTGTCTCGCGTTTACCGCGACGTCAAGGTTTCTCCGCTCTCTGCAGGTCATAGTGTAGCACTGTTCGTCTGAAATATATATTTTTGGGGGTGGGGAGGGTATCAATCCCTGCGGTTGATACATTGGCGGGGCGAGCGCCAGTGGTTACAGTGCACAGTCGCCAACAACGGCGACGCTGTTTTACGATGGCGTGGTGGGAAACGCTCTCAGTATCGACGACTGCCCCGATGACAGGGCTCGAGAGCTGTCGAAAAGAACCGCAGTAAAACTGAAAGCGCGCGCTCCCTTTCGACCAATCGAAGGTGCCATAACCGAAGACTACGAAACGAATAAGACGCCGTATAACTTTCGTCCTTTCTAATCAGCAGTGACGCAGCATCTACTCTTGCGAGCGGCGACCGTAGCCTAGCACGTCTGCTCTTGCCGTGACGTATTGTCTGCGTGGAGAGCGATGCAGCAGGCAGTGGCTGCGGTGTGTGTGCCGGTATATGTGCCGGTATATGCTGTGGACTAGACAGATGTGCCGTAGCAACGGCATCAGTAAAATGCCGTTCTTTTTGTTTCTGGAAAGCGATCGGGATCTTTGTGCACCGCCTTGTATACCACGGACGACTTCAACCACAAGCAATACTCCGCCTCGCTGCTCCCAAAGATGCAAAACGCCGTGCAAGTTCTTCGAAGTTTGAAGGGACAAAAGGTACGGTATATCTTATTCGGTTTAGAGTCGTCGCTTAATATGCATGAGAGTACTAGCCTGTTGCAGCATGAGGTGAAGAAGATAACTATTTTGTTCGAAAATAGAAGTCTAATAACCAGTCCGAGCTGCTTTTTCTACGCAGGCTGTTGGATTACATGATGTAGGTGAAGGGTATATAAAGCGTACGTGTCAAGTAACTTTTTTTTTCTCCCGTTTTAATGCTTGTTTCGATGTCAGCTTGGCCAGTGAGCAGTTCCTTGGACCATATAGCAGACGTTAAAGTTCCGTCGACAGACTTAAGTGCCCGACCTTACATATGGTGTACCGGGCTTAGTACAATCATGACTGGTGTCTTCTCTCTTTCTTTTCCTCTCCCATCTCCCTCCCCATGTGTAGCATAGCAAACTGGACAACGTCTGTTTAACCTCCCTGCCTTTCCTCCTACCTCTCTCTCTCTCTCTCTCTCTCTAGGGCTCCGTGTTTTATATTGTTTCTATGACAGGACGCTCAAAACAACTGAGCTGTGGAGTAGAATAGTAGCAAATCGAGTGACCTGTCTTATGAATTTTGTTCTGCGACTGCTTCCTCGAATTATTGCTTAGAAATTATCTAAGTACATCTGCATCAATCCATCACCTTCATGCCTTAGGGAAAAAAGTAGAGAAACACGATCCAACATAGCGTTATACGGCACATTATTTACCTCTCTGTATTAAACGTTTTCGTTGTATATGGGAGTCAGGAAATTTTTACAAATTTAAAATTATTGCAAAGGTGTGCCCATTTCCTGTTACATCTAATGAAACAAAGAAACATTTGTCGTCTTACTTGTTTCTATATTTGTCTGGTGGTACAGAGCGAAATCCGAAAGGTGAATGGTAACAAAAAGCGATTCGAATTTGGCGCCTGCTCCCACGTCCCCTTCAGTCCCAAACAAGATGGCGTGACCCTCTCGTTATTGTGAGCTGCCATCTTCGATTTAGTAGCGCCTCCAAAACTCATGTGGCGCTGCGAACGTTGATCGAAGGGCTCCGAGTTTTCAAGAACAGAAACGCAAGCAAGACATTTTTTTGTTTGCGGACAAGATATGCCACAAAGGGTGTAACCGAAAGTTTATTGCTTAATTGTCTTATAATATTTAAGAAATTAGCATAACTCTTCGTAGGCGGTGATGCATCATGTGCGACAACATCCATGTACAACCTAAACAAACCTAAACTACGCATTTTTTTTTTAGTTACTGTTTTTCATTTTTGCGTCCTTTCTCACTTACCAATAAAGCTCAAATTAGTTCCTCTCTGTGCCCGGCGTAGACCACGTGTTTCTCATCTTTACGAGCCTTCCCCTCTGACATCCCACAGTGGGGGTGACTTCAGACAAAATCGAACAGGACGTGGCCAGACCCGAATCCTTTATAGATAATCTTTCTTCGTCCGATTCCGTTCATTTGTTATCATCAGTCTCTCTGAGCGGCCGATCTTGGCGATAGCGGGGAAACGGCTATCGCGGGATGAACCGGCCCGGCGGCAACCACATCTATAAATGCTGTAGTACAGTGTCGACTCGAATGAACATGGTGCAGAAAAATAGTCGCCAGTGACACGGAATGAGTCAACCATGCGTGACGTCGCAGTTCTCAGGATTAATCGCGAGTCTTTCCGCTCGAAAAGTTGGAAATGAGTGAGCGATTGTCCTGACACAGCTCTGATTACACGAGGATGATATTAAGCGATATGTGTACATGCAGAAAAAGTTCCTTTTACGATAGCCGCGTCTGAGCGGTCAGTGCAGATCTGCGTCGAAGATTGCGCGCCACTATACTGTTAGAGTCATCCAGATTGTACTGTATCAACTCTCGATTCTTAGTGCTGAACATCCGTTAATACACGTATAAATTAATGCAGAGAAGAGGTCATCTCACCTCAGCGATTCATGTGGATTTGAACGCATTTACCGAGACAGCAGTCTATGCGGGTGGCGATGTCCCACATGACAATTTGAGACTTCTCGCTTCAATATAAACGTTGCGGGGTTGACCCCGGGACATGTCGAGGCACCGTCTACCGTTATTCGTCACGCATACACGCACAGACAAATTCTCTTTACGCTCATGTAGCGCAGTTTCACGAAGCCCGAACTGCCCACCTTTGAACTTGCGACGTAGGTACTGCTGGAGCTGACCGACCACCTTCCTCCGGCAGGCCTCTTCTTGCTTGGTCGGCGCAAAGACGTCTAATTAAAATAAAGAAATCAAACCATAAGATTAATAAAGAATACGCAATACGTGTGCTAACTTGTTAAACAGCGCCGAACGCGACAAAAGACGGCAAACGAAAAAAAAATGTGGAACGAAGACAAACGCTGGTGCCATACAGCGCTTTTTTCGTCCCACCTTTTGTGCCGTCCTGTCTCCGTATTTGCGCTGTTTAACAAGATGGAACAGCATCTAGCCCGGTCTCATACCGCATGTACTGTCGCCATCTTTATGAAAGTGAACACGCTAGCGTACGGAAGGTCATTCCCTAACATTCGCGGAATGGATTGGAAGACTTTCCGCAGAGACTGTATGCACGGACGGAACTCTAATTACGAAGCATCGTCGTGGTGTAAAGGGGATATACGACGTCTTACTGCCGAAAGCAAGTTGCGAATCCAAGAAGGAAACCGCTTTGAATAGCAGCCTTGGAAAAATCTGTCAGAAGAATTTGAAGATGGGACCATTGGCTTCCCGAACTGATTTAGGTGCCCTGCCACCTGAGGTAGCAAGGATGCTAGGGTATGTTATCGTCGGCCTACTCACCGGGGTCTGGCAGGTGGACATCTGAAAAAGACAAGAAAAAAAAAACAGGAATACAGTGAGTTTAAATGTATGTTAAAGGTTTCGAGGGTAAGCGTACACGGGAAACATGTACGGCTGTCTCTGAAAGAAAAAAAAAATACATGGGGTTTTTCGGCTTTACGATCTGATTATGAGGCACGCCGTAGTGGGACACTTCGGATTAATTTCGACCACCTGCAGGGTTCCTTGTCGTGCAGCCAACGCACGGTACACGATGGTTTTTGCATTCCGCCTGCCATCGTAGCGCGGCCGCCGCGAAATCTCAGAAATAAAAGTTGCCTGTTAATGACCGAGTCTGCCATCTTTCCGAAACAGTCACTCTATCCATTGTGCCAACTAAAGGCTTTAAACACAATGTCTTTCTTAGCGCGTTACCAACTTTTCCGTGTAAGGTGTGTGTGTGTTTCTAACCTCTTTCGTGGGCCGATCACGGCGATTGTGCAGAGAGATTTGATGGGAAAAGACACTATTGTATGCTGTCCCTGCACGAAGCATGACTTAGTGCCCGTAGAGTGACAGTACCGAGCCGTGGATTCCTTCTATAGGAGGTGTTGCTTCAGGTCGTGGATGAGAACAACATCGCGCTTGCACCGGAGAAATTCCGATGCATCGTGAGAGCAGCAAGGCACGAGGTCGGCACTTGTTCGCATTGCCACGACGCGCCCGAAGAAATTGTCAGACTGTGTATGCGGCGAAGAAAGCTGCCCTACCCTTCTCGATGCAAATGGGAAAACAGTAATGACAGGATGGACAAGCGCTTGCTTCAAACTGAGCTAGAAGAGAAGCAACGAGAAGAAAAAAAATATGCAAGGAAACCGTGGAAATCGTTACCAAAAGAGCATGCCAACCACCGCACTAAAGGGCACGGGTAAGTGCGCAATCACGTGCATTGCGCACTTTTCCTGCATCATCGTGCAAGTCATCGCTGCTTCTGTGCTGTACTTGTGATCAAGACAACCTTCAGTGGAATGCCAAGAAGAATTCACTGTGGATTTTTTTTTCCCGAGAATTGTTTGGCCCAAAGTGCGGGCTCGTCTCCTAAACCCTGCTCCTATTCATACTGCGGTTTGCGCACCAAACAGACGGCCGAGAGGGCAAGGAGGGTAACGGATGATGGCAAGCTGATGACCTTTCGCTGTGGCCTGCAGGCCCACTTCGTGAGCTTTAAAACCAGATTAGCGCTCGCTCTGCCCTTTCCTACTCCCTCCTAAAGGCTTTCTTTCCACGTCGCGCTATATGTACCCTCTCCCCCTTTCTAAATCATCTCATAGGCACGTCGCAGTCCTTATGTCATGTGCCACGCCCTTTCGCCGGGTGCGATTGTTTTTGTTTGTTTTTTTGTCCGTCTTCTTTCCTAGATCACCCTCGAATCAGTGCCACATTACCTTTAGCGCATAGCCGGCTTGTCACGGTAAAAAAAAAAAAAGAACAAGATGTGGCTTTTACCATAGCTTCCCCTCAGCCCGCCAACTGCCATCTTAGCGAAGAGTAGCCAAAGCACGTGCTTTCACGTTACGCGGGAAAGTTTACCGATACCCGTAATTCCTTGTTTTTGTCTTTTTTTTTTTTAAGAAGCCTCGCCTATGTTCCCGCTTTCAGCATGTCGGAAATCAAAGGAAAGTCACACTGCGCAAGACATCTTCTGTGACAAGTTCATCTTACGGCTACAAACGAATGTCGCACGGATATACCAGCAGCCGTGCCTGGTAAAACGAGGCGTGTGCGTTGGAAGAATGCATCACTAACGGCAAATTACAATATCTGCGTGCGAGAAAACAAAAAGTACTGCAGCATAATGCGACAATAGGGCTAAATGGCGAAGGCAAGCTGGCCCGAACTAAGATGCAGCAACGGACTTACGAGGACGTGCTTGCTCCATCGCTGACTGCTCGGCTACGCTGAAGTGAGATCCGTTGCCTTCTCAATCAAATGCTTAGTGGAAAGCAAACGACACGTTGCGACGATGGTGCGGAAGCATTGGCTGCGCATCATTTAAACGGAGCGGAGTGGGGTGGGCGGTACAGCCTGAAGCCCTAATCTGAAGCCCTAAACCAATCATCGGAGAGAACGGACAAGGAGTAAGGCAGTGACGTAGACAAATACCTCCCACTTACCACTGTTCTTCGATACTAGTTCGTATCTTTCTCTTGTACCAAGACAGAAGGGGCAAGCAGCCTCAATTCACTTTGCTAAACCACTCTCGCTCTCCCCTTATCTCTGAGATTAACCCTAGGACGATGCAGAGGGCGACATTGTTTCCACCGTTAGTTTATCTTCCAACTGATTTTTAAATGATGCTCATTATGAATCATGAAAAAGGGAACACACGGCCAAAAAAAAATGCTGATACACGTATCTACAGTCGCTGCTGGCCAATTGTCAGCGTGAAGGACGGGGCACTGACACAGTTTCCACTGCTTTTGAATTATGGGGTTTTACGTTCAAAAACTACGATCTTATTATGAGGCTCGCCGTAGTGGAGGACTCCGGAATTATTTGGACCACCTGTTCTTTAACGTGCACCGAAATCCAAGTACACGAGTGTGTTCGCCTATCGCCCTCATCGAAATGTGGCCGGGATTTGATCCCGCGACCTCGTGCTTAGCAGCCCAACACCATAGTCACTAAACAACCACGGCGGGTTAAACTTACGCTGCTTTTAAAGCGAACATTTCTTTGCCTAAATCTTCCTTCGACTTTTCCACGGCTGCTGCTGCTGCTGCTGCTGTCTTGTGTGCCGCGTCGGGAGGGAGTTGATTCAGAGCAAGACATTTTTTTTTTTTTTTTTTTCATGGGCGCCGCTATATTGCGTGGGCGGTGACGCCATCTATGGGCAGTCGGCATGGTGGCTTGGGCGAGTGCTTTGTGTTGTTACACTAGCCAACACTACAACACTAACCACCATAGCGTTGTAGGCTAGGTATACGCTCGGCCGAGGTAGTAGGGGGCAATGTACCTACAGACAACAAATTGACCTCTTGTCAAAATAAACAGCACGACTCGTACAACGGTACCCACGCTGTTAGTATTGTTTTACGTTTCGTAACTACTCGTCGGCGCTAAATCACATAATTGCAATGAGAATGCTGCAGTAACGTTTAAGTATAAGGCACGGTGCCTGTCTTTCATGTGCCATGTTGCGTGCTCGACCATATATGCGCTACACAATTGTACTCCAAGATGGCAGGCCAACAAGCCCGTAGCGCTAGCTGCATACACGCTGTTTCCAGTGAAATGGCCGATGACTTACAAGCGTGCCCTTTAACGTTGTCACGTACTCCCACGCTCTAAGATGCGTCAAGGCACCTACCACTCTTGTTCATACAATTCTTGCCACATGAAATTGGAATATCAAATTTTGCGTAGAATCTTCCACGGGGAGTTATCGGACAGTTTTCTCGTTGGGTAACCATCGAAATGCTTACACATTTAATAACTACCGTATACTTGCATTCCACATATTTTGTCTTGTGCTCTTTCACGCATCTTCTATGCATATTGTCTTGCTTTTACCTGGCGCCCACCGGCAGTAGCTTTATAGTGGCTATGGCGTGGTGCATCTGATTTCCATCCCGGCCGCATTTCGGTGGTGGCGAAATACAAAACCGATCGGCTCCCCCGCGGGAGCCGTGTTCACAACGTTAGAACGCTTTTAAAACGTTCAAACGCCTTGACATCATTTTGGTCGCTGTCATGGCCTCTTCCTTTTCAAATGTGTCATCCTGACCAGAGGCCGGGTCTTCCGTCATACTCTCCACTTCATCTCAGATTTATGTGCGCGTTAAAGAACCTCGTGTGGTGAAAACAAATCCAGAGTCCCTCACAACACCTCGTCTTTCAGTGAGATCGCGATTTTGGCACGTAAGACATCATAATTTTTGTTTTGTTTAACTGGCGGCACATTGAGTAAGCCTTCATATCCATGGGTAGAACGTTGACGCCGTGTCTGGAAGCATCGCCGTGTCTGGCGGCATCGTTTCACAGTTAGAATCCTTAATTGGCGCTTAAATTGTGCTGTAACTAATATACTATATTGAATATAATATAGGGGCTTTTAGAAATGGCGCACACAAGCGACTTTGCCTATATACGTAAAAACCCACAGTTACTTATACGCCTTTTGCGTTTTTTTGTACTCTTTGAATTATTTTGTATACGCCTCGCGTTAAATTTCGGTCCCATATTTCCAAAACTTCCTAATGTGTTTCCTTTCAGTCGCTTCACATTCTGCTACTTGACATGGTAGTAACTAAGAGAAAATCTAGCTGCTTGGATCCTCTTCTCGCTAACATGTTTGTGTTACTTTCTTCATTATCCTCACCTAACCTCTGTGCTTCGCTTGTTGAGCGTTTATACGTTCTCCTCAACCTTTAGTGTCATCTTTCTCTCCTCTTGCGTCTTTAATTGACGACGGCACAGCTTCACGTGACGTCAACCGATAGGCGAGATTGTTACGAAGCCAGCGGCCTACGTTCGAAGTCGGCATATCAACTTTGTGCAAAATGCAGTCGATTGTTATTGTATCCGCTGGCGGACGCGTTGAAAATCCGCCCTGCAACGTATCGCGACGTCAGACGTACGGTGTTTACCAAGTTGAGTGTTTATTTACTTCCGTATCATTTTATAGGCATTGTTCTTGTTCTTCCGTTATGTTTATGTAGCTAGTTCATCATTTTTTATTTGAGTTTGTAATTTTTTAACACACACATCAAGTGTGTAAAATATAGTATGCACAAAAATGCCACATTCCTGAGATCATCCCACTTGTACAATGAATGTCACAGTATACCGGGTGATCACTTTTAAGCTTTCTGAAAGTTTTGAAAATCGCCCGTTGTGGATAGTGTAATTGTAGTACTAGAGCTGGATTATTCAGACAGGCGGACATGCACGAGGAATCTAAACACATATTGAACTAATTAACGCTTAACGTCAGGGAACCGGGTTCAAAAGCAATCGTCGGGCCAACTTGGATCACGGGTATCTGACATTGCATATGTGCCGTTTTCCCGCCATCTTGGATCACTGGGTAGTATCTTGGGTTCGTATCCCACCTGCGGCCAGTTGTGTTCAAACATGGAAGTTTCGCCTTCACTTTTTTCTTTTAACAGTCAACCTTCTATCGCTAAATTTAAAAAAAATGAGTTTTTCAATTTATGCTTTATCAAAATAAACTTGCGCAGTGACAATTGATGTACTGTGCACGGCTAGAACAGGCCTCGAAGGGAAATTTAATTGCCAGTACCACGGAGTGAGTCAACCACGCGTTGTCGCATCTCTCGAGAGCAATCGTGTTTTTTGCCCCTAGAAAAGCGGGGAACAAGTTAGCGATGGCCCTGACCCAGCTCTAATACAAGATCAACCATTTTAGTGATAATATTTGTACAGGGCAGACAAAAGAGATAAAGAAATATCTAGCGCGATACTCGGGTGCATCAACGTCGAAAATTCCGTGCCACCACGTGTTGGCGTCATTAAGATTTTACTGTATACCAAGATGACCTGATTCGCATGCGGCGCCAACGATATGATAACACGCCGTTCAATCCGAAGCGCGTTTCTAGGCATTTTTGTACCCCTCGCTGACCTTCGGTCGTGATAGAAGACGCAGAAATGACGACGCCGCAACCAAGTTCATTGGAAGTGCTATAAAATAGTAGTTCGCGCATGTGTCTATAGGGTGATGCATAGTATACGACTTGACGTGGTTCGCAATCACGTCAAGTCTCTATAGGGAAACGCGCTCTGGAGATTGGCCGCAAGTCATAGCCACTGTCGATCACGTTTCCTCATCCACTCTTCTAGAACGCACTGTAGTCGCACGGGCATCGGAGGAGAAAAACGAACATCCGTATTACTCAACTGTACTCGACTTGTATTCTGCCAGAGTTCACCGTAACCGTTCGCGCTCCTCTTAGTGGCATATCAAGTCTACGAAAACACTAAAACTCCATAGTTATAATGAAGTCTACAACCTTCTGTGCTCAGCGTACATGTCGAACCAAATAATTATTCTTTATTGGGTGCCTGGCCACACAGGCCTAGAAGGCAACGTCGCTGGTGACGAAAAGGCTACGTCTGTAGTTTTTTGTAAAGCAAACTATAATATACCTGTACCGTACACAAACCTTCAGCCATTCTTATGACGTAAGCTACGGAAATATTGGCAGAGGCAGTGCGGACACTCGTGTATCTAACAAACTACACTTAATCAAACCAAAAATACGGAACTGCATCTTTGAGAAAGCAACATGACACCAGGACGTACTGCTTTGTAGGTTAAGAATTGGGCACACCTACAGTACTCGCTCCTATCTTCTCAATGGAACTAACCCTCCGACATGTAGTGGGTGTGGCAATAGACTTACAGTCCTTCATGTTTTCGTTCAGTGCCCGTTAGTAGAGCAGGATAGGAAAAAACTACTTCCCTTCTTTACACCGTCGTAATATATCTCTGCATCCAGCGTTCTTTTTAAGCAGTGGCCCTCTATTTATTACGAACAGTACTAAAGTTCTTAGCAGAAACGAACACGATAGAAATGATTTGGTCAGACTTTTTGTAGCACAGCCTCTCCTTGGAGGCTGTAGCTGCAAAGCAGTCACTTACAGAGCGCATTCTATCGCAGCCCTTGCGCTGAAGGGCTCTGCTGAGGCACTATTGCGGGTGTAATTAACACGTTTTAGTAACTAATCCTTCATAACGTACTTAGTTTATAGCCATCGACATTATTTTAATAGATCTTACGCCATTTACAGCGAATGCTTTTAGGCCGATATACCTACAGCCATATCGCACCCTCCATCTGCAACTCATCTCCTCGCTGAAGAACATCACATTGCCATTCATCATCAAGTGTGATGCATGACACTTGAAAGAGCGCCATGGCGCTCCTTGGCCATCTCTGGCCCTTGCGCCAAAAATACATTCCGACCGCCGAGGTGTCTTCCAAGTATACGTTTTCATATTTCCGGAAGTCTCCATGTTTTCCCTGAGTGACACAGAACTTCAGTTTTATCTCGAGACGGGCTGACACAATGAAGCATGATACTGTCGCTGTCTAGTAAGGTAGGTAGGTAGTAAACTTTATTGAGGTCCTGAAGTAGTCACCCCCCGTTTTATGGAGGGAGGACCGCGGACCGCTCCCACGTCGGGACGGGAAGGCCAAGCCTCACCGCCGCATTGTGGGCTTTCTGGACTGCCTAGTAAGCACGCTAAAGACTACAAACGACTTATTAGAGGTGCGCGAATATCAAAATTGTGGCCGCAGATCTAGTTCGAATATTAAGTGTAGAACTGTTCAATTCAAAAAGAAAATCGGAGGTAGCGGTTAGTGAAATCCAGAGCGCATCGAATACCTTCGAAAAAAATTATGAAATTATTACAAATCGAATCAAGTGAATAACAAAACGGTGCTCCATACAGAACCAAAATATTTTAGAATGTAGGATATATTTATCGACTGATACTAATCTCATTGGTTATGAGGCCTGAGCTTTGTCGCAAGTGAGATTGTTTCTCAGGAATCATATCTGTAAAAGCTGTCTAGACCAGTCGCAGATTATGAAAATATGTCAATCGCAGATTATGAAAATATGTAATTTAATGTGTTGAAGTACGGATACTAAAGCATGAGAAGTTATATTTTTTCGTCAACACGTCGCGCCGGTGAATTGTGACGGCTGCTCGCTTCGTTCACCGTTGACAAGTATAAGCAACATCAAGATGCTCGTCATCGGTGGGAGACGTTGTTTGCTCACAGCATCGCCATCCTCAGCCGCACAGAGAACGTATAGACTGGTCCAAAACGGCTAAGTGACGTCAATCTCCCCGCTCCGTTGAACATTACACCTGCCCTCTATACACGTGCTGTGTGCGGAGGTTCCCATATAGTTTACGGTTTCACTCAATTGGGTTCATATTCATGAGTTTTTATTTCAGAAAAATACAGATCATTGGTGCTACAGGTCAAATTATTTTTGCAACGTTAACATAGGTGCGCACAAAGTCCCCCAGGGCCTAAAGCTCCTGCCCAGGCTCATTACATCACGTGCCCAGGGCCATCACACGACATGACATCACATTAGACGCCGACAGCCCAGGCCCCTAAAGTGCTTCGCACTTTAAGAAAGGCGCCACCCTTAGTCATGCTCATGGCTATGAGTTCGACATTTGCTATCGCAATTGATGCTTCGCATTTCGGGTGAAACAGCGACAACTTTTTTCTCCTTCCTCCATGAGAATAAAGCGCGCCGTCCGTTCATTATCTCCGAGATTGGACAGCGCATGTCGTTCGATCTCGGAGGCCATAATCCGTATCACCTAGTTCACGTGCTCCTCACCAGAGCGCGCTGCCTATTTACCCAGCGAGACCCGTAGGTAACGTACACTTTCCAGAAGCGCTTGGATTTAAAGTATACAGACGCACCAACCGGTCAGCAGTTGAGATAAGCTGCAGAGACGTTTAGAGTTCTGGTGGAAAAAAAGTCGCAGTTTCGCCCGAAAGGCGAAACCTCAATTGTGATAGCAAATTAGTAGAGAGCAATACGGAGTACGAATGGTAGTTTTATCGGCTGCATAAACTTGGACACATTCGCTTACTAACTGAATTAACAAGCATGGTGTCAGCGTGCACAAGAAAACATGAATAGATCACACTCGGTGACCGCAGACAACCACTGTCAAAACGCTGGCGTGAGCATGCGCGGCTGCAGCAGCGACCGAAGGTTCATGCGGTCTATCGCTTCAACGGAAACTGATCGGCGAAAGCACAGCGCATACAAAGGTAAGAGCCGTGTGGAGATCGCTTTCAAGATACGGTGCGCGCGACAACCCGCAGCAACGCAAAGTACAAGTACGCAGTT
Source organism: Dermacentor silvarum (assembly GCF_013339745.2). Lineage (NCBI taxonomy): Eukaryota > Metazoa > Arthropoda > Arachnida > Ixodida > Ixodidae > Dermacentor > Dermacentor silvarum. The sequence continues at coordinate 103,225,861 of NC_051164.1, read as the reverse complement.
ACTGGCAAAGTAGAAGCCGCGCCCCCTCCCTCTGCGCTGCCTTCCCGCTTTCCTCCTTTTTCGTGAGATATTGAGTCCCCAGTTCCCCTTGCGCCCGGTCGGTCGCAAGACAGGCATTTGCACGGCCGGGCTCGACTGGCGCGCGCGCTCGCTTCTTACGGCCTTTGCATCGGGGCTAGTTCATGCCTATCGCCGCTGCTTGGAGGGGAGCGCTGCGACCCCACCCTGCTCAGCTGCTCCCAGCCGATCTGTGCAGTGCGCGCAACGCTGGAAGATTGGGTCGGGCGCGCGTCTTACCTCACCGTGCATTCAAGAACAAATCGCCTAATTGTAGAGGACGCGTAAATGGTTCATCTAGGCTTCTTATAAATGGATGCAGTGTAACTGTATTAATACATCGAGCTTCTTTAAATTCACTAGATATGCATGCGCCGGGAGAACAACTCTCCGCCATCAAATGCATTTTGAGGAATGAAAATAAATATTTAATGCTCGTATGCACTCACAATGGTTACCATACTTTCAGGCGAAAACCCTTGCGGACACAGTAGCTCACAAATGTGTCTTATTCACAATTACAATCTAAAGTGCTTCCTTGGTGGCTTTTGTATATAGGCCGAAGGCTTGTCGTTTTGGTCAGTCAGTTGGTTTGACTGATTTACAAGGAGTATTCTCAGAAACTTCTCAGATTAGCGGATCGTATCGCATGACTGTCGTCAACATCTTCAGGGCAGCTCAAGATGGGAGCGCGTTGTAAATAGGGCTGGACGGCTCTTTCGAGTACTTCTAGTACATTCCTTCGTGGCAGGTGTTCGGAGGCTTTATCGAAAAAAAAAACGCTATTATTTATTTATTTTATAAATACTGCAATCACCATGCGATGATTTTAGCAGGGTGGTACAATCATAACGGATACATTGGTATGTACAGAAATGCACAGGTTAATAAAGAAAACTGTTTGAATACTTACAAAGCGTACAGGTTGGGCACACGCAACTTTACACTACAGAAGTAAAACACTGTCACTGCAAACATGGCACAAACAAAATAATGTCACTGTAAACATGATAAAAAAGAAGTTAATGTTGGCGCAGAGACGACGTCATTTTTTAGCTGGTTCCAGTCCACTATTGTGCGCGAAAAAAAAAATAATACTTAAAAGAGTTGTTGCGTGAGGAAAAAAGAGTTATAGTGAACTTATGTATTTGCCGAGTAGCGCATCCGGAGGAGAAGGCTACGATCTTTGTTATGTCCATCTTATAATTCCCTTCATTAGTTGATGCTATCTTGTCCAAATATATTGTCCAAAAGCGCTAGAAACTCGGGCTAGAAACTCATTGCTTGGGAACTGGTGAAAAGAAACACCGGGTGTTTTCCCGGAACGGGACTTGCAATACGGAAGACAGCAATACACCATCACACAGCAGTTATATACCGATGTGCAATGAACGGTGTCAAGTCTTGGCTGTGGCCGCGCGTACTAAAGGCTGTACGACCGTCTTCAGGAGCCCACAAATTACTCCATACTGAACAACACAGGAGTGAGGATCAACGGCGAATATCTCAGCAACCTTCGGTTTGCAGATGACATTGTCCTATTCAGCAACAATGGAGACGAATTACAACAAATGATTGAGGACCTTAATCGAGAAAGTGTAAGAACTGGGTTGAAGATGAATATGCAGAAGACAAAGATAATGTTCAATAGCCTGGCAAGGGAACAAGAATTCAGGATCGCCAGTCAGCCTCTAGAGTCTGTAAAGGAGTGCGTTTATCTAGGTCAATTATTCACAGGGGACGCTGATCATGAGAAAAAAATTAACAGAAGAATAAAATTGGGTTGCAGTGCATACGGCTACGGCAGGCATCGTCAAATCCTGACTAGGAGCTTACCACTGTCGTTGAAAAGAAAAGTGTACAATCATTGCATTCTACCGGTGCTAACATATGGGGAAGAAACTTGGAGGTTAACAAAGAAGCTCGAGAACAAGTTAAGGACCGCACAAAGAGCGATGGAACGAAAAATCTTAGGAGTAACGTTAAGAGACAGGAAGAGAGCGGTGTGGATCAGAGAACAAACGGGGATAGCCGATGTTCTAGTTGACATTAAGCGGAAGAAATGGAGCTGGGCAGGCCATGTAATGCGAAGGATGGATAACCGGTAGACCATTAGGGTTACAGAATGGATTCCAAGAGAAGGGAAGCGCAATCGAGGCCGGCAGAAAACCAGGTGGGATGATGAAGTTAGGAAATTCGCAGCCGCAAGTTGGAATACGCTAGCGCAAGACAGGGGTAATTGGAGATCGCAGGGAGAGGCCTTCGTCCTGCAGTGGGCATAAATATAGGCTGATGATGATGATGATGAATAACACTGACAAAGCATCGAATAAAATGCGCGGGAAAACGATCGTGCAAGCGCGAAGGCAAGCGCATGTACGCGGAGCAGGGGAGGAAGGGTCAGGGTCGCAGCGCCCCTACCGCCGACGGGTGGCGAAACGTGCTGAGAAACTCTCCCATTGTTTCCCCGACAGGTGAGAAGGCCGTAAGAAGCTAGCGCGCGCGCCAGTCGAGCCCGGCCGTGGCATTTGATGCCGCAGCTAAACGTCGCCTCCCCTCCCTCCCTCGTATCCCCCCCATGGCCTTTCGCACGACGAAAAACGTCGTGTTTGCTCCCCGCCGTGCGTTCGCTCTCCGTGAAAGTGCGCGTCCCTCGCGCGCTTTCAACAGCACATACAGCATACCATGCACGGTGACGATTTTATCGCCGTTGGACCTCATGGCGGCGACGACGGCGACGGCAGAAATGCGCTTGGAGTGTCCATATAATTGCTATCGCAATAAAAAATGTCGCAGTTTCACCTGAAAGGCGAATCATCAATTGCGATAGCAAATTAGTAGAGAGCTATATGGAGTAAGGATAGTAGTTTTATCAGTTGTATAAACTTGGACATGCAGCAAGCAGCACCAGCAACGCGCAGAGCTGTTGTCGACGCCGTCGGCGTTTGCCCGCGTTCGCACCGCGCGCGTTGGTGACTGTTGCCGGTGCCTCTGGGGGCAGCTCGGAGGTTTTCGACGAAATCAGAACCAACGTTACTAGAAAGAGGTAATCTAGTGACGCTGATCAGAACGGGACACTCGTCGAGCAGCGTCGGAAGTCATTACCACCTTCTCGCCTCGCAACGTTTTTATATAATTGCGAAGTTGGTGCCGCAGCTAAACGTCGCCTCCCCTCCCTCCCGTCCCCCCACGTCCTTTCGCACGACGGAAGAAGTCGCGTTTGTTCTCTCTCTCTCTCTCTCTCTATATATATATATATATATATATATGGTGATTGTAAAGGAGGAAAGAGACGCTTAATTCTGCAGCCCTTCAGGGAGCACGGCGCAGAACGCGCGTTTGCTCTCAGCCGTGCGCTCGCTCCCCGTGAAAGCGCACGTCCCTCGCGCGCTTTCACTCGCACATGCAGCATACGGCGCGCGGCGACGATTTCATCGCCGTTGACATCATACGGAACTTCACGGTGACGGCGACAGCGACGGCAGAAATCCGCTTTGAGTGTCCATATAATTGCTATCTCAATAAAAACAGGGAAGAGATTCTACCGGATCCATTACATGCATTGGTAGCGGTACAAAGTAGAGAAGTTTTGTGGAAGAGCCGAGGCGTGAATCGAGGAGGAAGGGAGAGGGCGATGTACGGCCTCCGCGGCACCATCACGTGGGCATTCTATTGCGATAGCAACTATATGGACACTCTAGGCGAATTTCTGCCGTCGGCGTCGTGGTGAGGTACCGTATAAGTCCACGGGCGATGAAATCGTCGCCGCGCGCCGTACGCTGTATGTGCGAGTTAGAGTGTACTAGAATATGGTCATTGCCTAGTACACTCTAGTGCGAGTGAAAGCATGCGACGGTGAGCCTCACGCACGCAAGGGCGGGAAGCGGGACGGAAGCGCGCAGTTTTTCAGTCGCGTACAACGCTCCAGAGGGAGGGTAGGGAGGTGGAGGGGCGGCCGCGCGCTTCCGCCGGGCCGGAACCCTCCGGGGGGGGGGGGGGGGGGGGGCAGGTGGAGGGGCCACCCTTTATTGCGACCGCGCGGTCTCGCCGGCATCTGCGCGAGCGCCGCCGGCGCGGCTGTATCTTGAAAGGCATCTGCCACGGGGGCGGAGTCCGCCCTCCATGTGTTTTCGGGGCCAAGATTGCGCTGATGCGAGCGCCGGCACGAAGCTCAATTCACTCGCTGCTGCTACTGCACTGACTCAGTCCAGCGTTTTCACAACGAGTTTCCGCGGTCATCGAGTGAGGTGCTTTCATGTTTACTTGTGCGCGAGTGACACAATGACTTAATTTAGTTCGTGTGTCTATGTTTACAAGTTTCTACGGCCGATAAAACTACTATCCCTTACTTTGTATACATATCCACTAATTTGTTATCGCAATCGATGCTTCGCCTTTCGGGCGAAACTGCGACTTTCTTGTTTCATTTTTGCACGCCAACGGCCGCCTCGCGGAAGCTGTTCATTCATTCATTCAAATAACTTTATTGAGTGCCCTGCGCGGAAGCTGTTGTAACCATAAAAAATGTTGCAGTTTCGCCCGAAAGGCGAAGCATCAATTGCGATAGCAAATTAGTAGAGAGCTATTCGGAATAGGGATAGTAGTTTTATCGGCTGCATAAACTTGGACACATTCGCTTACTAACTGAATTAACAAGCGTGGTGTCAGCGCGCACAAGCAAACATGAATAGATCACACCGAATGACCACAGACGACGACTGTCAAAACGCTGGCAGCAAGCGCAGCCGCCGCAGCGGGCGAATTGTTCGCGCGGTCAATTTCTTCAACGGAAACTGAGCGGCGAATGCACAACGCATACAAAGGTCAGGGCCGTGTGGAGATAAGAGACGGTGCGGGCGACCGCTAGCGCCGGGCAAAGTGCAGAGGAGTTGTTGGCAGAAAAAAAGCTGCCCCCCCTCCCTCCCGCTCTGCCTTCCCGCTTTCTTGCTTTAGCGTGGGAGATTGAGTGGCCAGTTTCCCTTGCGCCCGGTTGCAAGATAAGCATTTGGTGAAGCAGCACAGCGTCGCCCCGCCTCCCTCCCTCCCATACCCCCACGGCCTTTCGCGCGACGGTCACGTTTGCTTTCCGCCATGCGTTCGCTTTCCGTGATAGAGCGCGTTCCCCACGCGCTTTCACTCGCGCATACGGCGCGCGGCGACGGTTTAATCGCCCTTGGAATTTATACTGAACCTCACGGCGACGACGACGGTAGAAATCCTGTTGAAGTGTCCATATAATTGCTCTCGCAATAAATGTGACGCAATGGCCACAGAGATTGGACCGCGTGCCGTCCAATCGCGGAGGCCATGAAACTCTAGCAGGCTGAGCAGGCTTGGTAATCATGGCGCGCCGACTCCCGCTAATGCTCTGCTGCTAGTGGGTCACCATGTTACGTCATAGGAGAGTGAAATGTGCACCTTAAAGCTCAGAAAATTCGAGTGGAAGATAACCCTCATTTTGCTGGTACTTTAAATCATCTCTGACAGATAACATGGGTTTGCGTGGGTCAGTTTTCATAATGAATCTTGCTCTGTGTTCTATAGATGATTTTATATTCGATTCATGGGCACCACCATCTTGGGCTGTTACACATGCAATTCCTAAGTTTCATGAGAAATGAAGTCACGTAACATGGTCACGAAACGCTGAAAGTTTTATACAAGTATTTTAATGCTTGCGAATCGACTGTAGTAATGTACACTTCGTTGGTAAAATAGAAAACAGCAGCGTTAACAGCCCAAGATGGCGGCACCTAAACGCTTCCGTAAAATAGTTTATAACTTGCTGAGAATAGATCTAAAGTACATATGGTGACCCAAAAACGTCGTTACAGAGCTTTTATAAGCCTACAGTGCCATGACATCGAGAACGAACTTCGAAAACAGTGCCCATTTGGCACTAACACTTGGCTGTTAACACTAACACTTGGCATCACGACGGTTGTCTAGAGAGAGAAGCATTCTTTAATGGAGCACGATGTTCTAGATGGCAAGAGAAATGATGCATTCAGATGCATACCAAATCATAGCACTTAATTTTCTTACCATTGCCCGAGTCCTTTGAATTTTTCTGGACACGATATCTGAATGGATTCGCTTTATTATGTTGCCAAAGCAGCCACATCACGGCACAGTGCCGTTTAGAGAATAGAGTTTCCTACAAAGATTATGAGAGAGACCTCTAGTGCTACGGTCATTTAGCTACCAGGGAACTAAGGGTAGTACATGCATTCAATTATACTTTGTGGTTTTGGCTTCAGGCGTTCCTGTGGCGTTGTTTTATTGCAATTATATGGACACTCCAAGCGGATTTCTGCCGTCGTCGTGAGGTTTCGTATAAAGTCCGAGGGCGATAAAATCGTCGCCGCGCGCTGTATGTGCGCGTGAAAGCACGCGAGGGACGCGCCCTTTCACGAGGAGCAAAGCGCACGGCGGAGAGAAAACGCGATGTCTTCCGTTGCGCGAAAGGCCGTGGGGGGATGGGAGGGAGGGGGCGACAGGGTAACTGGAATCTCGCAGGCAAAACGAGGAAAGCAGGAAGACAGTGTGGAGGGAGGGGGTGCGACTTCTGCTCTACGAGCAACTGCGTACTTGTACTTTGCGCCGACTGTCGCGCGCACCGTATCTTGAAAGCGATCTACACAATGCTCCTACCTTTGTATGCGCTGTGCTTTCGCCGCTCAGTTTCCGTTGAAGCGGTAGACCGTACGAACCTTCGCTGGCTGCCGCCGCGCTTGCTCACGCCAGCGTTCTCACAGAGGTTGTCGGCGGTAATCGAGTGTGATCTATTGATGTTTGTTTGTGCGTTCTTACACCATGCTTGTTAATTCAGTTAGTAAGCGAATGTGTCTAAGTTTATACAGCCCATAAAACTACTATCCTTATTCCATATAGCTCTCTACTAAATTGCTATCGCAATTGATGCTTCACCTTTCGGGCGAAACTGCGACATTTTTTTATGCTTTCGCGGAATTTGATGCAGCGTCCTCGAGCTTAGCAGCGCGACGTCAACACCACTAAGCCTCCAAGATGTATTTTTCTAAATAAAAAAAATTGCTTTAAACACGCCAAGGCAATACGTTTCTGCACACATGCATTGTAATGGCGAATTTTTGCATTTATAACAGAGTATCTTGTAGGCAGTGTCTAAATAACCCTATAGTGCAGGCTCTCTGGGAGTAACAAAATTTAATCTCGGAAGCCATGCTTTTCTGTACTGCAAGCGCCAGAAAATATATTGCAGGAGCCGAAAACATATGGGCCATGATCGCCACGCTTTCAACACTACCTAATGAAAATGATCAATTAGCAGAGTCGTAAAGGTGCTTGAAAGCTACAAGGACAAAATTTAGGCAAATCCATGTACCGCCCCCGCCCCTCCTCCCCATGCAGGCTGAGCTCCCGAAGACACTAGCAACACCTCTAGAGCTAGCAGCTAACTTGTGGGCAGATTCACGCACAGCTGTGCAAGGTTTCCTGCTGCAGTGTTACAAAAAACAGCCCATGCAGCAGCGTATTCAATCAACGACGCTTATGTGGCACACATTTTCAAATTCAAAGCGATATGAATGCAAATCCCCAATTTTACAGCGATTAATTATAACTACCCCACCAATCTCACGTCACGAGCATTTTTTGCCACCTTTTATAACTGTGTCTGTGAAACACTCTGCCCGTATGTCATCACTCTGAATGGAACTTGTAAGCTTTGCAATAGATTGGGATTTCAGCGGTGCTGATCGCCGATTTGTCTTATGCTGTCCTCTATATTGCTGCAGTAGGGAACCTTAGACGATTTATGTGAACATGTGTGCAAGTTAGCCTTCTCCAAGCGACAGCTAGTGCCCTCTAATGGCGCAGCACATTGTGTTATGCATTGCACATGGAATTGTGACGGCGCAAGTTCTGTTGTATCGGATAGCGATAATCCTGGCAAATGAATACTGCTCGTGCTCCTTAGCAGCGATATAGCTTTTAAAGGGACACTAAAAAGAAAAACGATTTCTTCTGTATCAGTAAATTATCCTTCTACAATATCAAGAACACCACTCTTACCACGATAGGACGCTTGGTAAGCCAGAAAAAGCGCAACAACAAAAGACCAGTGCCGACACCTCCTTGAAGTTCCTGCACCAGCTCGCTGCGACGTCGTGGATTTTGACAGCATCTTCTAGGGCTTAGTTAATTCAGGACTTAGTAATTCAGGCAAGTTTCAGGAACTTCTGCTGAGCCAATGCGGACTAAGTACGAAAAACTACCTTGAAATTCGTGACGTCACAGTGATGCACCAGGGTTATGGATTTGACGCAATATTAAATACTGGAAACTTTTACCTTCAGTTTTCAAAGAATGCTTTATCCATCTAAACTGACTGAGTGTTTTGCTTTAGTGTCCCTTTAAGATAACATGAAAGTGCATCAGAAAAATACTTATAAAAAAACAAATCAATGAGGCAGGACACAAATAATGCTTGAATTTCTCTTTACTTACATATTTTACTACAATCGTTCAGAGTTATTGGCAGGGGGGAACATTGTTTAGGCCACTTATGTGCTTTTGAAGTTCTTCACATATTTACAAGAAATGGCAATTACACACTTTTCTTGCCTTCATGGCACCATGTACATGGCATGGCTTACACAAATGTCCACCATAAAATCCTGATGATGAATTTTATTAAAATCAATAAACCCCATCCAACACCGCCATGACGTGTGGCACCATGCACTGTGTCAAAATTTGTGTTGGCATGGTATGTCAAACCGCTCATTCATGAGTTATGTTTTCCAAAGACTTGTACTTGGTACATGACACAAGATGTCAACAACACAGTGGCCTTGAGATCGAATGCATCTGATGAAAATGATTGGGTTGTCTAATTACAAAAGACGCACAATGCCGAGGAAGGCTGCACAGTCCCAGCCTGCGATCAAGACAAGTGGAGCACTTAACAAGAATTGCCCACCCCCGATACATTCTGAACACACTTCCCTTTACAACTGCTGTCTATGTAATCTCATTACAAGGAAACAGATGCTCTCAAACCATAATTACCACCACCAAATGCTGGCTGAAGAAACACTTTTTTTTTTTTCTTTTCAGAATACTGCCCAGAATGAAAGATTCCTCGCACAGAACAGACTACAACACTTAGCTGCAATTACCATCACAGTGCTATTAATGACACTACCCAGAGAGCTCCGTTCACAAGACAAATCAAATGTAACAGCTTCTTGTTACCACATCATTTCATCACATGCAAACAATTCTTCATACTCGAGAGCATCACTGTAGTGGATGAGAAACAGGGCAAGTCAAAGGGGAAGCTATGCTTTGACCTAAAAATGCCAAATTGAAAGTATGACAGAAGAATGTAAATAATAATGCTAAAACTATGTTTTGCCATGTCTTGATGACCTGACAAGATTTTGCATGAGAAACATTGATAGAAGCGAGGAAGAAAAATTAACTTTGGGAAGGCACCACGTGATAACATTCTAGTACCATCGCCAGTCGTCCCCATGATCGTCAGTAGCTAAGCTAAAACAATGAATGCAACAATGAAAACAAAAAAAAAAAAAAAACGAATCCATTTCTTACATGCCTGTTCATCAGGCGCCCCTCGACATATCCTGGAAGCATGCAAAAATCTGAAACGAATCTCGCTTTTGACAATGGTATACACTGTCACCAAAATTGAGCTTTGCCCAAGGGGCAGTGCATGAGAAAAAAAAAAAAAAAAAGCAGCAGCCAACTCTTGTGCAAAAAGTGATAGCTCCTCCTCTAACAGCCCTGCACCCTGACAACCCAATCCTAAGCCAAGTGTAAGAAACTTAAACAGGCAGTATACACAGCATAGTACCTTCAATCAAATTGACACAGTCTTTTTCTCGAGGGTACTAATCCAAGAACTTAAAACAAGAAGAACGTGTGAGTTAGGAGGCTTGTCAATGGATGCCTGTGGCATCAGTCTTTGGGAACAAGCATCGCCACAGGAAAGGGGTAGGGGGAGAAATTTGTCACAAGTAAACGTTGGGTGGGGAAAAAGCTCTTTCAGAGATTCTCTAATCTTGGGACGGCACAGACTTCACCTCGTGGCTCCCATGTGATGGGGGGTCCCACTGCTGTGACTGGTGGTCATTCGACAGCGCTCCGGGGAAGACTGGCTGGCTTGGCATCGTGCCGAACGGCGGCTTCGAAGGGGGCCCGCAGAGAAAGGGCTGCTGCTGATTTGGCGGCGGGGGCAATGCTGCCGGATGTGGTGGGAGGTTGTGGGGCCCTCTTGGTCCGAGGAAGCCACTGAAATGGGGCGGCGCCTCCTGACTGTGAGGAGGTAGGCTCGGTGGCCATGATGACGGCATGTTGTGCCTCGACGGCGGACCCATGGGCTGCGGCTAAGTGGGAAAGGGGGGAAAAATAGAGGGCCCATAAAAAGCTGATCATGCAAGCTGGGCGGGAAGTTTGGCGAGTTTGGTGGTGAGAGCTAATGATTTTGCGAGTCCCATCTTTGACCATTCGCGCCGGCAATCGTGGCTCAATGTAGCACAAGCGACAGAGGAAGGCAGGCCGGAAGCGCATGCATTCTCTCGCGCGCGAGGCAGGAGGGCAAGGCGAGGGAGGGGGTGCGTTCTGCTCCGTCGACTGCTGCTCAAAGTGCGACCGCGCGGTCGCCATATCTTGAAAGCGATCTGCCATGTGGGCAGATCGCTTTCGGGCAGATGAGGCCCCCGTGTGGGCCTCATCTTCGAAGCGCTCTGCGATGGGAACAAAGTGCATACGCCGAGTGCCGGCATCTTTGCATGCGCTGTGCTTTCGACGTTCGCGTTGAAGTGAGACGAGAGACAGCGTAAAGGTCAATTTTTCCCACTGCTGCTGGCGCGCTTTCTCACTCCAGCGTTTTCACAACATGTTTCCGCGCTCATCGAGCGAGATGTGTTCATGTTTACCTGTGCGCGCGTGACACCCGTGATTGTGTATTTAGTTAGTAAGTGAATGTTTACAACTTCATACAGCCCATTAAACTACTACAGTGCAGTCCAGTTATAACGCTATATCGGTTATAACGATGAGTCGACTTAAGAATATCAACTTATGCATTAGGGCTATGAGAAAAAAAAAACATATATAACAATATGTTATTCACCGCATATCGGATATAACGACCGAAATTTTGCTTCTGAGAGGCGTTTTTCATGCAGAATAATCATCAAATGTGCATTTTAACCGAGACAGGGCGAAAAGCTTGTCTACGTGAGTTCGTATCTGCTGCCATAACCGCGCAGCGCATCCCGCCCCCGCGCGCCGATTGCAAAAGCCACGGAGAGCATCGCAAGTTGGCGCAGTGTGCACAAGATGGCGCCAGCTGCTTCGCATCTGCGTAGCCGGCGGTTCTGCAAGCATCCATAGAAGAGGAGGAGAAAAAAAAGAGAGAAAGCGATAAGTGAGCGGTGCCTGCGCTCCCTTTCTCTCTCTCTCTCAGCGAGCGCAGAAATGCGCCGCGGAAGCAGTGGGAGGTGTGGGGTGCGCCGACCAAGCGCAAAGCTGTGTCGCTTCAGACGAAGCTACAAATTTTTTTGCAGACTCGAAGTACGAGCTCACGCAGTCGATGATATCGATGATTATGACAACCGGTAGCGCCACGATCATGTAGGCTAGAAGCAGCGGCCATGCCGATCAGCAGAAAAGGGGTGCTTTGTGCGCTAGGACGAAACCCCCATGGGTGAAACTATAACACAGTGGAAGCCGCTGACATAACCGAACTATGGGAGCACCTTGCTACTGACGATGAAACAGGTGGTGCTTGGACGGCAGAGTTTCTGAGTGCAGATAGTGCTGCCTCGTTCTGCGAAGACATTTCCCACGCGGCGATCGTTGTCGCGACAGACGGCGGCGTTGTGAGACGGAGGCGACGACAGGAACGGAAGTGACGACGAGATTGGCAATGGCCCGTCTTTGACACCGACCACGATGTTCAAGCAGAGTGCACTGTCGTTGATAAAGTCTGCTCATTGATTTCATGTACGCTAAATTATAGCCGCCAGTGTTAGCGCAGCAGCTGAATGCGATGCACACAGCGGATGTGAACCCGAAACTACCGCGAAAGCAAGTGCAGATTTCTATTTCAGCGCACCTAACGATTTAAATGCTATTTAGAGGTATAAATAAAAGTTTTATTTTTCACAGCCTACTCTCTACAACGTAGATTTTTTATCGCAAGTGGCACATTCGGTTTTGGGACTACAAAAGTATATTCGCCTTTTTTTTAACGGCAGTCCAGATATAGTGATGATCGGTTATACCAGTCGGGATTTTTCATTCTTCTTGATACCGTTATAAGTGGACTGCACTGTATCCTTACTTCACATAGCTCTCTACTAATTTGCTATCGTAATATGCTTCGCCTTTTGGGTGAAACTGAGACTTTTTGTTAATCCACTTCCATTTCCATTAAAAACAAGTAATTTACTCTATGCTTTCCTTGGTTCTATTGTCTGTTGGGCTCAAATTATTGTGGCTAATGAAAATCAGGCCCCTTGGTTCCCCTTCTCGATCATTAGAGTACCTTCCAGTAATTTCTGTAGCAATTTCTATGTGCCACAAATGATTTAAGTATAGCAGGCTGTCAAAGATGACAATGATTCACACTCACCCACTGGCCATATCGCTGGTGTCCCATGTCCTGCGGCATCTGTTGCGGTGGCTGCTGTTGCTGCAGCCTCAGCAGCAGGGCCTGCACGTCAGGGTGGGGCGGCGTCTGGCCGTTGGCGCCCGGGAACCCCGGTGGGCGAAGGGGCGGTGCTGCCATGAAATTCGGGGGCGTGCCCATGTGCGGAACAAAGCAGCGGGGGGCAGCTCCCATCTGGAGACCTGCCGTTGCCATGTTCTGCAGCGTCCTCTGGAGCTGTGCCTGGGCAACGCCCGGCGGTGCAATGCCCCCGTGGGAAACTTCGGGGGCAAGACCAGGATGGCCTGTGTGACCTGCAGAACATGGGGAGGTGCCCATATGTTTCTTTATTGCTCAAAGAAAAATGGCAGGAAGTCCACTCAAGGGAAAGCCTGAGGTCAAGCTTCGTGCCTCAGTCATTGTCATCATTCTTGTCCTTGGTTTCGTCCTCATTGTCATTGTACAACACAATTTTCAAAACAAGACCACAGGCTCACAGGCGGTGGTTAATGATTAACACAAAAAGAGGAAAGGTCTTCATTGGAAGGCAGAGGTTTTAGGCAATATTCACATGATAGCTCACAGTCTACTCTGCATAGGAAGGAGAAAGTGGAATAAAATATCCCAGAGAAGAGTGGGAAAAAGATGTTTTTAATGTGCGAATAATTCTTATGGTATTTACAGGCGAGATGATGGCAAGAAGTTCAGAGCATTCTATATCACGAAGCAACCTTCGGGCAAAGCTTTTTGTGAAGACCAATTTCTGGAAGGTATGTTAACAAAAAACCCAAGCCCTGCTGCTGTTTCGGAGAGCAGGGTATAGGACGCCATGTAAGCTCCACCTTGCTAAACCAGTGCTTGGCGAATGGAATAACGGTTCATTGAAATTGTACTGCGTCGACTTTGAAAAGGGCACGTATCTCGCACACAATTTTTACTGATGAAAGAACAACAACCAATATGTGACAAAGGCCACAGACCGTTAACAGTGATACACATTTTAATTACACGTCCACATATCACAGCAGACAAAAATATTGTTGCTAATTATACCTATTGCAAGTATCGTATAAACTTGTGTAGGGGCTGCACTTTTTTTTTTTTTTTACAACTTTAGCGAGGTGCAGCCCTTTACACAGGACCGAACCTTTTGACCAAAATGGGGCTGGCACAGCTGGCGACCACTGCACACCCCAGATCCCCGGATGTGCCATTGCATCAGAGGTCAACACACAACTCTCATCATCTAGTAGCGGCATGTGGAAGTACATAACGCGCAAAAAATTTGCCGATGCATGCGCGGCATCGAGGCACCAACAAGGGAAGCTGTCTTCATCATGCTTATGAAGACCCTTGTCAAAATGTTGGCTCCAGTGACTTTTCTGTTCCAATACTGTTGATCACATCAAGACATCAATTGTGCTCTTTGTAATGCGACCAATGCAGCCCCATGGTTAATCAACTCAAACATTCCAGCACACACTACAATCCTGCAGTGTGCCTCAGACTTCTTATACCTGGACAGAAAGATGATGATACCAGCAACGCTCACTAGCTACACCACCATCATTTAACTACTGCTGCAAAACACAGCATTCTGACTAATCCGTAGTGGTGGTGTAGTGGCTGGCATTAGTACTGGTTGTAGTGCCCCATGCCTTGCTCAAAATAAGAAAACAGCGCTACGAAAGGCTGCTTGAAAGATCTTGTTGCAGGAAAAACCGAGACATTTATTCCTCATGGAATGCCATGTTAGCACTCCTTTAAGAGCTTAGCATTTTCAAGACCCCAGCCTTTGTAGACCGAAGCCAAGATGGCCTACAGCCAGCAAGCTTACCCTCGGCTGGAGCACCCTGTTGCGGCTGATGCTGTGCCTGTTGCTGGTGATGAGAATGCCGCTGGTCGTCTTGCGCACGATTTCTACCCTGACGCGGCTGTGCTCCTGGTCCAGCTCGTGGCCTCCGGTGCAACATGGGGCCTGGCTGCGGCTGATTCAGCCTCTGTGGGTTCAGATGCTCCAGGTTCAGCTGCTCCGCATCCATCTCCTCTGGGTCCAGATTCTGTGGATTTGGCCGCGGCCGGAACTTGAAGTTCCTAGGCCCACCACTGCAAAGGGCAGCGGTCAGCTCGCTCAGCTCACCTTCAAGGCACTTTCGACCACTCAAGAGAACAGGCAAGGCCGTTGTGCAGGCATGGAAGAATTTGCCCTGCTTATCACGTGAACTGTGGATGGACCACAATGGAACTAACAACCGTACAATGGGCCATACAAATGCAGCCTGTTTACTCTGTCAGTGGGTCACAGCAACGGCTAGCCATACTACTAGCCAAGAGGCTGCACATGATTTTTAATTCTTTGTGCTTCAGCAGCAAAGCAAAATTTGCTATTCCAGCTGTGACAAGAGGGTCACAAGAGCTTTTTTTAAAGCATTTTAAGTCATTTGGAATGAAAAGAAAGTCCACTGGAATTAAATCGGAATACAGAATACACATACGTCACAAAATCACTCAGTAAAAGCATACATTTCATTATAAGAATGTCATGTGCAGGTGCCCCCACAGCCGCACTGGAATCTTATTAGGTGGCCAAGTGCAGCAACTGTGAGCACCGATCTAAAAAGCTATTTTCTTACAGACACTACCACCCACTTCTTAGTTCAAGGGCAGCACATAGGGGGCGCCGCATTTCAACAAATAGTGCCAACAGAACAGAGCAAAGAGACATACTACTCCGTTTCGTACTTAACAGGCAACACTATGGAAGCTACGCAAGATGTGCGGTCATAGAAGACTCGCTCAGCGTGTTTTGCAGTGCAGTCGTTTTTGGTCTGAAACGCTTTCTACAGATTAACTACTTCATATATACTACAACTACAACTTGTGGACGTAATGTCACATTGAATCACGTGTTATTAGTGCACCTTTGTGCTTCCTGTATGCAACATACTACGTTTTGGTGGCAAGCACAAGTGGTGCAGAGAAGCTGCTGGTCACAGAAATGTGCCACTTCACTCGTTTGGTGGTAAACAGGTTCAGATCTGCGATGCCTTCCGTGTAATACGTACGCCACATTTTGCAACATATTGAAGTGTGAAGTACAGTAAAAGCTCGTTAATTTGAATTCCGCGGGTATGCTACGAAAATTCGAATTATACAAAATTCAAACTAATGAAAGTCAGAGAAAAAGTCGCTCGGTTAACGCGCATATATAGTCAGACGTAGCGTGAGCGTGCGCGCACACGAGTCACGTTGACGAGAACATCTATAGTTCGATGCACTGGCGCAGCCAATGTAACCGGACGTGGCCAACGTGGTCTGATGTGCCCTACATCGAGATGGCTCTTGATCCATCCGCGCATTCTTTGTGTCGACCCACAATGCCTTGTGCAAAGAAAGAAAAAAAAAAAAGGTGCCTGCACTGCTTCGCCGACAGTCGCAGACAGCCGTTCAAAGTGGTGCGCGGGTTGGGGATCGTTCTGTGCAAGCTCTGAAGAGAGCAGCCAAAGGCGCGCACACCGAAGTATAGAGTGGACAGCATTTCGGCTGGTGCAGCGTAAGCGGCGTAGCGTGACTGGTCACAAGCGACGCTCGGCCGCACGCCGCGCACTAGCACTCTCCCCGTCCACGATGGCGCCGAGTTCGAATTATCGGTGGCGGTGAGGATTTCAGTGTGAATTAACATGATGCATTACATATTGCTTTCAATCCATTGTTGGACGGACCGCAGTGGCTACTTCGTATTATCCAACATTTCAAATGAACGAGTTGTGAATTAACAAGCTTTTACTGTATAATGTTACATCAAATTACAAGCTGCCTATATCTTTTATATACGATGCATAATTTTTTAGCTGCAACTGAAAGAAGTCTCTCCCTAGCCATCGTAGAGTTGCCTGCTGAGAAAATGGGGCCGAAAATTGTCTGCAGCATTACAATTGGATACAAAAGCAAAACCGTGTTCGAGCCGTTGGCAACAGCCTATTGTTAGGGGCAACATGAGTGTCATCACAAATGGCGACAGAGCATGTGTTCGTGATGGTTGCTGTGCATTTATTTTGTGCTCGACTACGATCTGGAGCGGTATTCTTGGTCAATCACTTTCAGTGATACTATCACTTTCGAGACATTTCGCACGGCTCGGCACCTAACTCGTCGGCGCATATGGACACCAGCTTTTCTGCCGCTGTGCTAAGCGGTGATAGCAATATCTGCACAAAGTGCCAAGAATGCTGTCGGCCACATATTGCACTAAGTCCAGTGCAGAGTCATGTAAAATCTTGTGAAAGTGATAGCAATACAGTCAAATCTTAATAATTCGAACCCAAAGGGGCAAGGAAATTTGTTTGAATTAAATGGAGTTCAAATTAAAGGAAGCTAATTTAATCGAGGACTTACGTACAGCGCTGCATTAACTCAGTGCACAACCTAACACGAGTGACAAGCTCTGCAAGTGTGGCTTCATGGCAAAGCCATGCATGCTGCTGTGAAGCCGCAACTCAGGACAACATTCACGTATAACACACACCCCTACTTGACTGCTAACTTTTATAAGTTTTTGGTGCAGATTATATGTAACATGCCAAAATACGAAGCTTGCAACAGAAGCGGCTGCACTTCTAGGTCGGAAGCACCGCCACGCGGGTTGGCACGGCGTGGTAAGTTAGAATTAAGAGTCACAAATGCTTACGCATACAAATTACTGAGCATTTTTACACATTGAAATGCAAATAATTTTGACAGGACCACAGCGTCAGTACAAATAAACCAGAAGTTCAAATTAAGCGGGTCCGAATTAACGAGATTCCACTGTATCTCTAAAAGTGATCGCTTGAGAATACACCGCCTCTTAGTGCTTGGTATGTGAGGGCAATGAAGTGAAAATGGCGACAATGCGTGGATTTCATAATGAAAGTTCATTCTAAAAAAAATTTCCCTTCTGTGAAGGTAAATTCTGCATGTCTAGTTTTTTCTGACAGCGAACATGGGGGGGGGGGGGGGGTGCATATTATGTGGTTCTTTTATAAGCCAGGCGCACATTACATTCAGGTGCACTGTTATTTTCTCAATTTAAACCCGCGAAAGTTGGGTGCACATTAGATTCGTGGACACGGTAGATTCAGGTATATACGGTAAATTAGCCAAATTGCTTTCTTATTTCATGGCAAAATTTCACTGCAGATCCTCACTGGTTCACTAACACTTGCAGACGAATACAGAAAGCCACACAAGGCATGTGGTTCCTTTTTCAAGTGAAGCTTGTTATAAGGTACAGATTTCGGTGGAGCCCGTGTACACAAAAAACTATCATCATCAGCATTGGCTCTAGCGTCGTCGTCGTCTTCCGCAGCTGGCTCGTTGGCACCCCTCGTTTTGCGCTCATGCTCATGCTCAGCACGCACTCGTGCCACTGCTCCCACGTTCGTCGTCGTCTGCTTCCAGAGCTGGCTGCGTTGCTGCTAATCATTCCAATATAGAATTTCACTTCTCTTCTGTCGTCGTAATGGGGAGGCCCATTTACGGGGGTATGAGTCATTGCTTAAGGGGGTATGAGCCATTCATTGTCTTGCGTAATGGACTTATTTTTTTAAAGCAATTTAATTTCGAAGAATCGCAAGCGGCAATGGCGGGCGAATGCTGGTAACGACGGCGCCAGGCAAACTCGAGACATCAAATGCAAGCGACAACGGCAGACTGTTGGCATACCGTCAGTGACATCGTCCTCCCTGTCGCTGCCGTCGCATCATGGTTAGTTTACGTGCACCCAGGACAAGCTTCGCTTACTCCCATTTTCCGGTGGGGGAAGGGTTGCTTAGTTTTCTTTTTTTTAATGCTTGTTTTGACTTTTCACTAAGCGGAGGCACAAGCGTAACATTGCTGAAAAGGCACAAGTTTCTTTTGAGCAAATTTGAACATGGTAAATTTCAAGAATTTCTGGTGCACCACAGCGGCCCAAATGTGAGAAAATACTCAGAAATCTGCAACATCACATTAACGTGCCAACACTTCGGTTTTAGTGCAAAATTTAAAAAACTGAAGATAAGTCTTTATTTTTTTTTCATCAAGTAGTCAATTTCTCACCACAAAAATAATTAATACAGAGCTTTGAAAGGACACCCTGTCAGTCTAAACTAAATGAGTGTTTCTCTTTAGTATCTCTTTAATGCCCTTAACACTGTTCAAATGCGCTGTGTGTCAGATCAACAGCAGAGGCATAAATTCTAATTAATTATAACCCTGGTCCGCGTGCAAACTACAGTTTCATACAACAAGCTCTTGTCATACGTGCCTTGGGTCCTGCATCGGCCACATTGGACGATTGCCACCACCAGTTGCGTCTTTCTCCTTGCCCCCATTGTTCTTCTGACGCTTCGGACACTCTTTCATGCGGTGGCCAATCTTGCCACACACGCGACATCCCCGATCATTGGGTGGCGGTCCGTCAACAAGTTGCCGGTGGTCAAAGAAGTACGCCTGCAAAAAGCGTGGGCCGTTAATGCGTGAAATTTTCTTGTTGAATGAGCAGTCACATTCAAAAGCATTCAGTTTGTTCCTTGTACATATGGTAACACTATATTACTGTATACAGTAGAACCCCGCTGTTACGTTCCCGGGTGCTGCGTTTTCCCGGCTGTTAAGTCGTTTTCGGCCGGTCCCGGAACAGCTCCCATAGAACCCAATGCATTGGTAACCCCGCTGTTACGTCGCAACTGTGGAACCGTTCCCGCATCATACGTTGCGAACTGCCACAGCGCGCCGGCCCGAGCGGCCATTTTGATTTTTCATGTTGCTTGCCTTGGTTGTTTGACGATGGCATTGGCCGCCCAAAGTGCCGGGGGCGACACTTATTACGTATTTTCGGTTTCCGGCAGAAAAAGTATGGCCTTTGAGATCCGCATTTCCTATCCAAAGATGGTGTCTATAACGCGTTGTGGCCCTAAAATTGGTTTTGGCTCATAGATGTTCCGTATAAAGTCCAAGGGCGATAACGCCGTCGCCGCGCGCCGTATGCTTTCTTTCGCGCGCGAGACGCGGTCGTCGGCTCCCCTCACACATGCAGCGGCGCCGCATGCTGCATGTGCGAGTGAACGCGTGCAAGGGGAGCCGACGACTGTGTCTCGTGCGCGAAAGAAAGAAAAGCAGGGAGGAAGCGCGCCTCCTTCCGTTGCGCGCGAGGCACCGACGAGGGGGGAGGGATAGCGGGCAGCGTTGTGCTCTGGCATCATACTGCGCGGCGGCGCGCGGTCGGTCGCGCGAGCCGTATCTTGAAAGCGATCTGCGCGGGGGCTGATTCTACGCAGTGTAGGTGCGTCGGCGGCTCGTAGCTTTGTGCATGCTGCGTGTTCTCGGCGCTCAGTTTGCGTTGAAGCGATAGACAACAGCACGAAGGTCACTTCGCTCGCTTCTGCAGCGGCGCTTAACTGCGCGTGTCCGCGCTCATTGAGTGTGATGTGTTCATGTTTGCCCGTAGGCGCTAACACCATGTTTGTTAATTAGTTAATAAGCGAATGTTTACAAGTTTATACGGACGATTGACTACTATTCTTACTTTGTATAGCACATCGCAATCGATACTTCGGCTGTCGGGCGAGACTACTTTTTGTCACACGTAAGAATTAAAATAATATCGTATGCAGTTCAACACTACTCCCAATTCTCAATTTTTCCTGTTTCCTGGCTCTTGCGTTTCCCAGCTATTACGTTTTTTTTTTTTTACGGTCCCGTGAAAAACGTAACAGCGGGGTTCTACTGTATTAGTGCATTTCTTACCCTATATTTTTTGCATATGTATTCACATATGTATTCTAATTATTGTGTAAGTTATCTTTGATTGTACTCTCCCCCCTTACACAAAGCCTCTAGGGGTCTGTAAGGTATCTTTGAATAATTAAATAAATAGACGCTTTTATGCCCGATGATCTCAACAGCAGTTATGAGCTCAGCAACTTACCAGGAACGTAGTGTAGGCTGCAGGAAGCTTGCGTATGGGTGTTCCAAAGTGGGCCCGTCCTTTGATGAAGGCCTTCATGATATACGTGTTCACTGCAAATGAAGGTGCACAAGAAGCAAACAAGCATTGTGAGAAAGCCACGCATATTTAGGCAGAAAAATATCCACACGCACACTTAGTTCAGCATCAGCATGAAATTACAACCAACAAAAGCAGCCTGTGCACATTGTTAAACAAATACAGTCAATGTCTGATTTTTCGGACTCCCTAGGGGCCGTAAAAACGTCGGAAAAATCAGGCAGTCCGAAAAAATGAATGCATGCCTTTTACTGCCCGCAGGGGCTCAAATCGCCACAGGCACATCCAAACTAGCTCTGAAGGCATGCCGGTACAGTTATTAGGGGTATCGGTGCTCATACTTTGACAGGAGACGGCAAGTGCACGTGTGTATAATTAACGAATACTGTCTCCCATGAAAATTGTCCCTTCCCATTCTTGATGCTTCATCACGTAACACTGCTGTATTGAGGCGAAGCTGACTTTCGCGAGCCGGCATTATGCTGTGAGGATACCCATCCATAGGGAGAAGAGTATGTGGTGCACCCTGGGGATGGTGGCAGCCACGGACATCCATCCGTAGGGGGAGAGAGTATGTGGTGCCCCCTGGGTGTGGTGGTGAAAAACGCGGGCTGTGATGACATCCTTCCAGTGTGTGTGCAGGTGTCTGAGCACAGCGGCGATGTAAGCGTTGGTGCGGGAAGCACAAGTGAAGCCTAATAAACCTGACAGTCTAACACGTTGTGCTTTCCGAGCTTCGAAGCCATTGGTGAGAATTACAAAGGCAGAGTCGGCACCATTGCTGCAGAGTCGGCACCACTGCTACAGTGGCGAGTTCTTTAAACGAAAAACACGGCACCAAACAGCAAGAAGCTTTGCAGCGAACGTCGAAGCAGCTACGTCTAGCGTTGCCACGGTGGTGGCTACAACTGCCAGCAGATCTGCGTGTGAGAGCGCCGTTTCGAGGGGGCAAAATAAACAAAATGGTGGCGGTGGTGGCTTCGATAAATGCCGTTTCAGGCCTGCGGTCACGACAAACAGTCCAGAAAATCGGACGATGAAGGGCTTCTGCGTCCGAAGTTTCAGACGTTCCTAAACATTGACTCTATGAGTACGGTGCCGCGAAGGCATCCAAATTATCAGGCATGTCCGAAAAATCAGGCGTCCAGAAAATCAGTCGTTGACTTAACAAGAATAACCAATGGGCTTTTACATCCAAAAACCATTGCAGCACTATGAATAAGCTATAATTGGTGTGGTGTCTTGGGTTTGTTAAGCACTTAAATCAAACTAAAACTGGTTCACAGAAAGAAGTACTTTATATATCATAGTAACTTATTTAGGGCGATTTGGCATTTCCCAGTATACTTTTCAAGGCTTAGAGTGCTTGGACATACAGCAAGAATTATAAATAAAAGAATTAAATACACAAGTAAAAAATTGTGTCAGTACTCCTTTAGAAAGATCCTCATAACATTCGTAATATTGAGGCAACGTACCCCTCACAACATGAACTCTTAATTTGTGTTTTTTCTTACATGTGTTTTTCTTCATAAATTACATTTATGAGGTAAATCATCTCTAACAATTATTTTTTTTATTTACCTATGTATTCATATATTTCATTTATTTATAAAAACGCCTTACTGCAAATATTCTGCAACAGAAAATACACATTTCAAAAGATTTGAAGGGCTTTCAACAATATGTGTAATATGACAATAATTTCACAATGTTTGCAACTACAGCACAAAAGGGGAAAGAAATCATACAGCTGAAACGACCTTGTTTTACGAAAGGTAGCTGAAACTAGAATTTACAAAGTGACGTACAATTTCGTCAAAAGAAAACAAGAAGACCTACTCTTCCGAGACACTCCGCTACCAAGATTGTGGTCCAGGTCAAAAGGATCTGCAAACAAAACCAGTTACAGGGTTTTATTTAAAAGCACGAGGCATATGCCAAGATGCAGGGTTACTAATCTTAAAGAAGTTTTGACAGGATATATTTTCAGAATGTAATAATTACAAGGTGAATGTGTTCGAGCATTCTAACAAAAAATTGTACATTTAACTGAATTTTTGTCACTGCTAAACGCTACAGATGCATGCTCTTTGTTGAAAATCCTGGTTGCTTTACTCAACTGGTCTGCGTGTGTCCAAATCATTGTTGGCAAGATTGTACAACTCCAGTAAAATTACCGACTCTGATAATTACCTAATTAGCACTTCAGTGTCTCACCAATATATCATGTTCCACATTGCTGTGTTGATTCCTTTGATTAATCCACTCACCTGTGCGATATCCTGGCTTAATTTCACCATGGTGGGCACAGGTCCTGTAATCGTTGTACTATACTAATATAATCATTAATCTAATCATTAAAAGCATTGTATATCTCTTTCTTGTGTATTCACTAGCTAACCTGAATGTCATTGTCATGCTCTGCACCATGTTAAAAGCACAAATGTGCTGGCAGCCACCTGTACCAATGAATAAGCTGGCACTGCGGCTTATAGACAATTTTTTTCAAATGGATGTAAGGGCTTCATTTTCTGTTTTTGTTATCAACATCTTACTGCAAAATTAGCCATGATAGCGTTTTGAAAAATAGTGCATCAGTCTGAACTGATGTAGTGTTTTTCTTTCGTGCTCTAAGTGAGACTTACCTTCGATGGCTATGCACTTGGACGTCCACATCTTCTGAAGCCTGGTCAGAGGTGTCCTCTGCCGAATGCTCACAACATGCTCTTGGAAGTTGAACTCTTCTGTGTAGAACCTGAGCATACCTAGCCACAGCTCACCAACATCCTCGTTGTTGCGCCCGAATTCACTCCAGACAGATTGCTAAAAGAGAAACATTTTATTGACTGAATGATTCATCAATCAGCTTGATCAGATCAAAGGATGTCCCAAGTAAGCAAGCAAACAATGGCTGCCTCTAACAGGATGAAGACAACCCTGTTTCTGTCCCTAACTGGACTCAAGCATAATAAGCCGGGCAATAAAAACCTAATTAAGGTGATTAATTAAGCAAACCAAATTGCAAAATGCCCCAGGAAACACCCGAAACATGGTGGAGCTGACATGGGAATTTCAAGGTGGCATCCCTTTCTATCTTTTGAGTCCTTTCTGGCTTACCAGACGTCTGCTCACAGAGAATCTAGCGTATGTGGGACTAAGTGTATAATCATCATCGTCCACTGCCAGGACAATGAACTTAACCCATTCACACACTATGTACACAATTGTGTACCCTCTACAAGTGCTTGAATTCTGATTCATCAGAGATTACAGAATTTCGATCATTTTAGCGGAATCTTGTGCTCGCACTCCAACACGCAGGTTTCTGGCACCATCTGACAAAAGAAGCAAGAAATAGAGACCAAACAAACAACATGGCCACGCCCATGGCAGCGTCAGTAGGTAAGCGCAAGTCAACATATATTTTCCTCTTTTCCCGGTTAGATATTGAAGTCTGTAAATGTGCGGGATGGGTTAGATTGGTAAAACTATATGCACGATGAAGCATTTTGCCTAGCACCGAAGAGGTCTAGCGTAATTAGTGTATGGCCACAAACGTGTACAAAGTGTGGTAATGGAGGTAATGTGAGCACTGCCGGTCTCGCAGTGTAATCCCCCCGACAACATATTTTAATTTTTTTCAGACTTCTTGGGTCTTCCCTACACAACGTTCAACAACAAAATACCATGCAATGTCACGACCAAATCAGCTGACAGGCTTCTAGAGAAAAATAGGTTCTAGCAACGTATCACATGTGAGCAAAAATGACGACTAAGATGAAAAAAAAAAAGAGTCAGATAATGAATTATTGGATGAAATTCGTTCTTCAAAAAATTCTAAAAGGAACTTTCAGTGGAAAAGGAAACAATATTTTCCTCCGTCAGATACCAAGTTCCGAGGCCTCACTGACCTCCTACCTGAGCCAGCCAAGTAATATACCCCGCACGCCTACTTTTTGAAGTACCGTATTTTTCAGGCTATAAGTCACACCTTTGTATAAGACACACTCCCTTCAAAACGGCAGTTTTCCATAAAAAAACATATATAAGTCGCACCGGTGTATAAGACGCACCTGTTCGTTCGGTAAGCGATTAAAAAAAAAATTAGTGACGTTTCACACATGCGCAAGCGTATATGGGTGGTCAATATCTCCCTTTCATGTTCTTTTAGCGAAATCCTTAAATGCTTTGTGAAGTGGAAAACCCAGCAAGTGCCCAGCATTAACATCTGACGGCAAGAAAACCCACATGACCAAGTGATGATGTCACATTCCTGGCACTGGACCTGCTGCGGCTCGCAATGCGAAATCCCGCGCTAAACCGACGCCGTGGTCCACATCCCAAAAAATTTCGCAAACTTTGCGCAATTCAAAAATTGAGTTGACCCACGTTCAAAATCGGCCTGGCCCACTTCCACAATTGACTTGGCCCACCCTCAAACAGTATGACCGTCGATATAGTCTACACGCCCAGAATGCTTTCACATTCCATGCACGTAAGGAGACTTAAGTGCCTCTGTAACTTTATTTCCTTTCCTTTCCTATGCAGCTCAGCACTTCACTCTTGAATGACACACTTACCAGATGTTCAAGGTCGTCAAAAAACCATGCATTCCAGCCTTCAACCATGACCTCAGGTTTCCGGTCCTTTTCTGGGTACAACTGTAATGAACAAGAGTAGCCACTGCAAACTTACGAAAGGTTGGCGATGCCTTCTTAGGTTTCAGAAAAGGAGACCACTATGCATATTAACGCACCCAACAAGAGAATAATTCAATGCTAATGACACTACAGTACACGTTACACACTTACTGCATGCTACATTGTGCTATCACTGTCACTACCTTACTGCACTGCACTCGAGGGGGGGGGGGGGGGGGTGAAGTGCAATCTCTTATTGTCAACCATGGGTGAACAAAGGATGTGTCAGGCTGGAGCCAGAATTTTAACAAGAGGACTTGTCTGGACAAGTTTCCTTGTCGGAACGTTGACTGTTTAACATATCTTGTTCGACCAGTGTTCACTATATCCATCTTCCTGCAAACTTCTGTCTTTTCGGAATTCCTTCTTGTGCACCATGTAGTGTGCCTCATGTAGTAGACTCTACATAAACTAATAAAGAATCTGACAGTACTAGGCTTAACGAAGCGAGGAAGGAAAAACAACTATTACCAGCCCAGCTGCCGACACACTTGCATTGCTTGTGCCTGCGCTAGACTATTCAAGCTGCAGCACATATATGATAGAGCTCGAACATTTAAAACATTATATTTGGTGCCTTAATTGCAGGAGTCACGAGGGAGGTAGTGGCCGAATACTGCACCAGGGAGGCCAATTCCTGGTCAATGTCAGGGAGTGACATTGTTGAAACTTAGTGGGCCTTCCTAATTTGGTTGCACCTGGACTAGTATAGCCCCACTAGCTCTCGGCAATATATTTTTCAGCACAAGTTGGAATCAGCTAGTGCAAGACAGGGAGAGGCCTTCATCCTGCAGATTGTCCTGCAGATTTGTATAAATCAGGTTGCACTGGAGGCAGCTAGAATACTTCACGAATATTAAGAGAAGTTAAGAGAATATTAAGAGAACTTTGCATGCGCCAGACGCTACGGCAGCTTTGTGCTTTGCGTGCCTCCACCATTTTTTGGAATTTAGCGCGAGATGCTAATGCTCACAAAGGCGGTTTAGCATGGAATACACGGTAGCATCTTCGAGGTAAGAACCACCCACTTCGAATCTATCAAGTCGTCCTGCGCTGTTTGGTACATTCGTTCCCAACAGATGCTTGTATTTGTTTTAGTTTTGTGTCATGATGCTTACGACAGCAAAGTATTAGTGACAACAGGGCACTGTTTCTGAAATCTGTCAATTTTTCGGCACTTTAGGCTTAACAAGAGTGGTTGTGCTATGTACATGGCCTCCGAAGATCATAATAATTTGCAGAAAAGCGAAGTGCCACCATGGTCATTTCTGTGCTCACAACATGGATACATCATTGGATTAGATTGACATTTTCTGTATGCAAGGTTTACTTTTACTTTGTGAACCTTTACACCTAGGTGGCATTGCAGCTGTTTGCGTTAGCGTTCCATTTCGCTATTCTTAATGACTGGTTTGTGCAGTGCTCTGAAATGTACGACAGCACTAGTGGAGCGCCGCTCATTAATGCTTACGCAAGAATTTTATGCCATACTAAAGCTCTCTAACATTGACAATAAAAAGAGGATGAAAAGACAACGGAAAGCATAGGTGTCATTACATATTTTTTAATTGAAAGGTAGAAATAAAACATGAAGGGAAACAAAAATGGACAAGACAAGTAGTGTTTTCAACAAAAGTAATCTCTTCATCCACTCTCATTTCCCTTTGAGCCATTATCTCTACATTTCAATTAAAACAGTGCTTTGTTTCCCTATGCTTTTCTTGTGGTTGCTACACGGTAAAAATTGAGCCCCTCAAAGCACCAAAATTGAGCACCAGAATTGTGCTGCCTAGCAGGTGCTGCAGAGACTGCGTAGGCAACGAGCTTACCTCCTGGAGCACAGGAATTACCGGTGGTTTGCACTGCTGCAGGTAATAGATTGTCAGGAGGATGTACGCATACGAGGACAGGCTTCCCCGAGACGCGTCACCAATGTCACATATCTGAAAGAAGGTCCTCATTAGGCTTGGACAACATGTAAAGGCAGCTTTACCACAGATGCCATTTCAGTGCTACGCAGTTATTCCCTGAAATTGCTGAACTCTTGCCACCTTAGATTTCAGTGCCAGTCTGGATGGCAGATGGCAACACTAGTTCGCTCAAGCTGGGCAAGGTTTTGCTTTTGAAGTGCAATCCACTGAAACCAAGCTCTGTCTGCATTCATTCAGCGAGCGAGCACTGGCTTATTGACTTAAACATTGCGACAAAAGTCCCCTTGTGAATTAAGACTCCACATAGCAACATCAATGACATCAGTTTGACTCTGGATTTGACTGTGACTCCCCCCCCCTTTGAATGACTTTCAAACTGTGACATCAATTATGCCAATGTGACTCCCCCTCTGAAATCAAATCCCACAATGTGGTATCCATTGCAGTTACTCCCTTTTCGAATTTGACTTTTAGACTGCTGCATCGATAACGTCTGTGTGAAATGGATTCAGTGGTACAATTTTTGATCAGTAATTAAAGTTTACAAATGAGAGAGCATTTATTGTTAGCTCACTTCTGAGAAAAATTTCATCATGCATGTTTAATTAGTAAACAACTAACTAGACTATGTACCATCATTATCTATGACATTGCACAAATGAAATAGTGTCCCCTTTTTGTAACCATAATTTGATTTCCTTATTAACTAAACGGCGAGCAGATGTTTACGTGCTTGATCAAAGAAACAGTTACTCTACCTAATCCAGGGTTATCTACTCAGCTGCCTTAAAGGGGCACTAAAGGCAAATATTAAGTCAAGCTAAAGTGATACTAGTGCTTGGGAATCTCGAATGCGTCAATATTATCGCGAACAGAGCCTTAGTAATCGAGAAATTGAGGTAAATGCAGGGCACAAATAGAGACTCTCCTGGGACATTAAGTACTTGCTCGATGACGAAGGCACTCATTAAAATTTTGTCACTAGTACTCAACCATTTGTTATAAGAACATAATTGTATTATAATACAAAACAAAATGCTACTTGTCCAGTTTTATTGCATTTTTAGAAAAAGAACTCATTGACATTACCCTTGACAACGATGCGGACGGTTGAAAGGCTTAATTTTCGCTCAACTCTGTGCCGTCTGCGCTTTCACGTTTTAAGTAGTTTCGTTATTACGTAGTGCTGCGCTGGTTTTATTGGCTCGCGAAACTCGCACAGACTGCAAGTAGCCGAGAATTCCACTTCAATGTGATGTCACGGGATGCCTGAACATTCCATGCCACTTGACCAAAAGCAGCTGCAGCGCCAAATCCACCTCTCTGTCTTGGCTCAGTTTCTCCATGACCACACATTTGCATTTTGTGCAAAACAAAGTACCGCCGCCTGTCGGACACCGTTTTACTCACTTACGGCAGCAAAGGGCGGTGATGGCGTATGCAACGTCACCCCACCCCGGTTGGGTGGCGGGAGATTTCAAAGGTATTTCAAAGGATACAGGTATTTGGGCCCTTCAGATAGTTTCTCATAAACTAAGCTGTTTATTTGGCACAAAACAAGCGTTGCAAGGTTTCTGTAATGGTATTTAAACATTCCACGTTGACTTGGTATTTGGCTTTAGTGTCCTTTTAAAACCAGCTCTCACAGCAGCAAGAAACAACAGAGGACCCCTTACCTTTGCAAAGTGCTTAAAAGTGTAGCCAAGTATTCGGACACGCTCGTCAATCTTACTGTACACTTTCAGGAGCCTCGTGTTGTGTTGTGCCTAAAAATAAGAGAGAAAAGAACAACAAAAATATATATACTACATCAAATTTTACTTCAATACTTTCTTATGCAACCACATTACTGTGTGGTATGAAAGTGCTACATAAGACCAGCTGCAGCCGAGTGAATGGCTGCTCTAATTGTGACATGCACGAAAAGAGAGCAACAATTCTTTTCCTCCTAGTCTGATAGGTGTGTGCGAGTATTTAGCGAATACCTTGCGCACAATACAAATGAAGTGCTTTGCCACAAGCAAGTGTGTTCAAATTTACAGATATAGTAACATGTTTCATTATGTTTTTCTAAACACATCAATGAGGTTCTGCTGCACAGAAGCACTGTGAAGAATATTAAACACTCATGCAGCAGGCTGTCGGGTACATACCAATGTGTTATAGAGGCTAATGTCGCCCTCAAGACGACTTGGTTTGTGGTAGAACTTGACGATGGGCACTTTGGCCGTGGTGATGGGAATGATCTTGTCCAGGTCCTTGTGAGTGTGGAGCTTTTTCGCAATATCCTTAATCATCTTTGCGTGGCAAAGGTCCTGTGAGCAACAGAGCAACAGATTTCTCACCTTGCATTATTAAACAAATCTTAAAGCATTATTAAATCACCAAGTTTATCCATTGCAAAAATAGAAGCACAGTGCGAGAACAGCTGAAATTATAAAGAGATGGCACATGCGCCCTTCCTCTGTATGAAAGAAGGTAGGAAGGAACGTCGCTTGTGGATGCTAGTCGAGGCAAAGGGAGAGAGAGTGTACAATGGCAGTGAAGCTTGCGTCCTGGCAATTTTTAAAATTATTGCAGTAAAACACTCCCTAGACGGTGCCCTACAGCTTCCAGTCTATAACCAAAATCGAGGGAATACATACATTCTCACTGGTTTATAGTGAAAAAATACTACGCAGACAAAAAGAACTACAATGGTAGTATTTTCTTCTCGTGCATGCTGTGTAGGTGCAGATGCACGAGTCCAACTGCAACTCACCTTGCCATCCTTGCTGCTCTCAAAGGTGAGACAAATGTCAAGATCACTCCGTACCAGGCCAAACCCATTGCAGGAAGAGCCATAGAGCGTGAGCTTGGCATCTGCATTGGAGATGGATAGGCATGTAGTACAACAGTGCGTATATCGCATAAAACAAAAAGTCGACAAGGCACATTAAAACAGTGACAGTTTGGAAAAAGAGCAAACGGAACTTTTTCCTTCTGGCTACACTGCGCTGCGCAAGCTCATGTGCTGCGAGCCGACGCACACACTTTCGTGAAACCTCTGCTTTACGAGGGGCTGGACGATGTCGAGAGATTTTACGGTAATTCAGTAACAATGAATGAATGCAGCTTTTCAGCAAAGCCCACGAAAAGCCATCCTCCTACCTTTGTACAGCTCACGGATGAATGACTCAAGTTCTTGGAGAACCTGCTGACGACACGTCTCCTCCTCCGAGTCGGGAGAACACACATCTGAAGGTAAAAAAAAAAAAGCCCAAACTGTCAAAAAACTAAAGTTTTCTTTTTGCTGTGTTGACACTGCTCTAAAATATAACCATAATTTGAGAGTTCAACCTTTGCAAAACTTCCGAAAACAGGATAACAGCATGCAACTTGGCACAGAAAACACAAAACAGAACAAGTGTTTTCTGTGCCAAGTCACATACACAACCATGCCAACTCGCCCAAGTTTTGCATTTCTGTAAGCTAACAATTTTACGTAAACTAACACATTACATTTGCCTGCTTTACATGTTTTAATAGATGTACTCTATGAAACTGGTGATATTTTCTCAATGCACAGTTGCAGAAATTAAATTTTCTTAAAACGCAAAAGAACGATCTATATTTAGTCACTGTATTGCCTTGAATATCGTATTCACAATAACTGCAGATGGTTGTTGCATGGAAATGAAAAGGGCATATCTAGCAGATACACTCACTCATCACATCTTGACAGACATCGTTGAGTATCTTGGTGTAATTTCTTGTCATGTCTGGCAGCCGCTTCAGCTCAGGAAGCCGATGATCCGGACAGTCCTGCATTAAAGGCACTTCACTTAGTATTTGGCAAAATTTTCTAAGTTCATAGACGAGACAAACAGGGGGTTGTCTAACTCGCATGCAGGAAGAGCAGCGTAGGTGCATCAAGAAAAAAGAAAGATAAGAGACATACAAACCTCATGCAAATGCCCACTCTTCTGGCAGAAGGAGCAGATAACAGGAGGCAACTGAAAGACAGCAAAGGCACCAGTTAGACCCATAGCAACATAATAGGCACTGATATGTGCCTAGCTAAAAAGCAAATAATTTAAAAAGAAACGTATCTGAATTGGACGACAGCAACTTAAAGCAAACCATACAGTGCTCAACACGAATACACAACAAAGTTAAGGGGGGACGTGGCAAAGAGGCTGGAAATGGGCCGAAAAACTTAATGTTTATTTTTCTCATTTTCGCATTCCCGCTACCCTGCACCAATCTACCAATTTTGCCGTCACAATTCCGCTTATTTCACTCGTTATAACAAATAACAACAACAGCAGCACGCGCGTAACTGAAGTCTCTGTCCGTGCCATCTTGATATTGAGTTACATTTTTCTTATGCGATCTAAGGTGAGGCTGCACAAGCCGTGCTGCAGAAGACCTACTTGCATGTGGCACAAAACATAAGAAAAATAAAATGACAATGTTCTTGCAGTTCTCTTCAAAGCAACGATCATAGGAAACGGTACAGAACCACTCCGTTTTGGTTGGGTGTGAGCGCAGCTTTTGCCTTGCTCACTTGTTATTTTTGAAACACTACCCCCCATCCTCAGCTTATTTCTTGACAGCAAATGTGATGAGTGACGGCTCGCACAGGGTCAAATGCCTTTTGAGTTTAAGAGCATTTGATGCTGTATAATATGGCACAGGTTGGCAAGATCAAACAGCCAGTGGGAATTACTCAATTTTCCAAGTTAGCGAATACACAATCTCTTAGTATAACAGCATACTAGTATAATTTTTTACCGTTGACAATGTTATCGCTATGTTCCAACTTGTTAAAATAACCAAAATTTCTAATAAATGCATGTGCACATCATTATTTGATATTCAAAGCAGTATTCGATTCGTATTCGAAAATTCAGATATTCACACACCCCTACCAATAATCTAACAACATAATCGGTTGTTTACCTAATACCTCTGTTAAATACCTTTGTAAGTGCACCACCTGAAATGACAACTCAACTTTAACTATTTGTCAGATTTGACAATTTATGGTAGACTGGGGAGTAGGGAAAAACAAAACTCCGACTGAAGGTATAGTCGAAAATAACCTCCAGTGCTCCTAGCACATCAAACATTTTCACTTTGGTCCAAGTCGCCAAGATAATCATTAAATTATAGCAGCTGTGAAGACACGGAAGCTTCTCTCGAGTTTTCAATTTTTCGATCCGACGTATAGGCTGTTTTAATGATGTATCAAACAACTGTAGATGCTCACGAGTGCATGTTATTTTGACAATGGTCCTCAACTAATATTGAGTGCAGCTTTATTTTCCTTACCGTGGTTTGCTTTTATCCATCAGTGCTTCAACAGCATATGTACAAATTATTACGAGCAAACCCAGTCGTGCAGTGTTTTCACTCGCACAAGAGCACGCAGTCGATTTCCGACTGACCTTCGACTGAGGCTTGACCAACTGATCTCTTACATACTGAACACCTGTGCAAGTGCTCTTCTTCATTACTGTACAATATTGTGCAACACTCCACATTACTGTACATCACTGTATAGGAACTGAACAAGAAAAGCTGATTTAATACAATAATCAAATATGAGGCGGCTTCTGCATGCTCCCTGCCCTGACAATTATTGCGTCGTGAACCTAAAGAATGCAGTGAAAAACAAACCAGGAGCCTACTGCAATGAGTAAAAACATATGTTCCCTGTACAATAGGAACTTCCCCATTTGCACATTTGCGAAGCTACTGCTTTCCCGCATAGCAGGGTGATCACTATGGCTAATATTGATAGTAACAAATCTTCATAATTTTTTTTGCGTGATCTAACATACAATAGTTGGGATCTAGGCACCATGTGTATAGTATTTTGTATACAGTAAAACCTTATTAATATGACTCTCTTTAATTTGGAAAATCGGATAATTCGGACTCTTCCTCTGGTCCCTTCAGGCGTATGCATTATTTAATGCAATCAAACTCTTGTTGATTCGGACGTATTTGGCCACACATCGGTTAATTCGGACAACTCTTGGAGCTCGGTGAGCGGTAAGCGCCGCAAATGTGCGACACAAAAAGAAAAAAAAACAGCACTAGCGTTTCAGCAAAACAAAGCGGCAGAGCCCGCATCAGCATAGTCATCAGCAATGCCAGAACGCTTCAAGCCTATTCTTGTGTTTACGGCCACACACAACACCGCGTCGGCCACGTGCCTTCATAACGGCAAGATCGCCATCCATGATCAACCATCCAATAGCAACCGCGGTTTCATCTGCAGTTGTTGCGGCAAGCGGTAGTTTCGTTTTGACTCTATGCAAAGCTGATGAGGATGAAGAACAACGGCTATGGTGCAATGGACAAACGATCTGTTCGCGACCAGCGCAATGGTCGCGAACAATGGTCAGAAGTAATCTGGATGTGCACACAGTATTGAAAAGCGTGTCTCGGATGAAGGTGTGTGCCGCGGACATGCTGCGAAAGAAGTCGCGAGACCTTCGCCGCTGCGAGAGCCAATAAGTCACGAGATGACAAGAATTGCAGCTTCTGCACTGCTCTTGTGCAAAATAGAAACAGGTTTTGCTCATTCATTCAGTAAATAAAATCATGTTGACGTAGCAAGCATTTGTCACTCAGTAAATAAAAGCATGTTGACGTAGCAAGCATTTGTTTATTGTTTTCTTGATACCGTCAATAATTCGTGTTTGGTTAATTCGGATTTTTTTTTCGCTGCTGTGAAATCTTAATTAACAAGGTTTTACTGTATTTCAGAGCTTTCTTGCTTTTTTGAAGCTTCATATAAGAATTTCTAAAGACTTTCTGAGCAATTATTACTGCTACACATACATTCAAAACACCAGCAATCAGGCTATAATATTATGTATCCCAGTATACGTTGCGATTACTACGTCCCGAAATAAAATTTTAAAATGTAAATCACCAAAGATGAGCACATTTCTAATGGTAACAAAACAGTTAAGGTCTGGTTAGTCCCCAAAACTTAATGATAATTGAGAATAGAAGCCAGCCAGGAGTTTTGCCATACCCGTCCATTGGCCAGTGTCTTCCGCGAGAAGTTGTAGCTGAAGTCTTCAGCATTGCAGAGGTCAAGATCATCCAGAATCCGCTGAGGTATTGGCGGACCCGGCTTCACAAACAGTTGAACAGGTGGTGCTGGTGGCACAGCAGCCTGCTGCGGTGCTTCTTTCTTCTTGTGACTCTTTGACTTAGCAGGGTCAGGCCCGAGGTCTAGGTTGGTGATGACCTTTGAGACCTCAGCGAATGACAGATCTGGGTCGTGCTCGTCCGTGTCGTGGGCTGGGCCCGAAGAGCAGCTGCTGGCATCATCCTCATCCTCTTCCTCATCTTCATCGTCAGTCGCTTTGGCTCCGGCCATCTCATCTGTCGAGTCATGCCGTTGCTTTCGCTGTGTGGGGAAAATGCACGAGAAAAAGCAACGATTCTCAGTTCAATTGTCACAACACTTCGAGAACTAAGGGGCACATCAAATGAAAGCATTAGTCGAAGCCTGCTTCAGATGTGCAAATAGAAAGTTACTCATATGCACCAATATACTTAAATTTCGTGCACAAGAAACTGCATCGAAAGGAACAATATATAGGTGTTTAATGAATGCTGATTCAATATTGCAGTACGAGGGAGCGTCACATGATAATCTTGAAGCCTAGTCATAAAAAAAATGAAATGGAGAACTCCCGAAAAAAATGCACCATAGCTACGTGACAGGCAAGCGGTAGTTCATTGCGCCTCACGCAGTCGCCCATCCACCCTGCATGATGTGCTGCGTACGTGTGAGCATCTGTTCAATGCCATGGAACATTTACAGAAGGAACGCCGTTCCCTCTGCCGTTCCTTTGTAAACTTAACAAGTCGCCGCTACAGTTCCACCGACCCTTAACGAACGGTCGTGTTCCTCCCAAAAGGAACTAGTTCCATGAACGCTGCTCTGTACAACACTGCATAGTACCTTCGCAAGCATTTTTTCATGAACAAATCTTCAGGTGGGTCAAATTAGTATATAGTGAAAGCTCATTCATATGATTCTGCAAAATATGTTTTTCAGGATATGTTTTTCTTTCTTTTCCCAATAATACGATTTGGTTGGCTAATACGTAGGATGATACGCTTTATTTTCCGGTTCCCATGATTGTATCAATAAGATTCCACTGTATTAAGTTAGTGTACAACACTAATGAGAAACAAAGATCACTGCAAGTGCAACTTCCACCACTGCAGCATCCAGACTAAGCTTGTGCAAATATAAATTTTTCAACGAATAGTAATAAGTTTCGAATAATTTCGAAGCGAATAGTTTGATTAGTTGGATTTGCATAAACCTTGACAGAAGTGCCATATGCTGAAAATGTTTTTTTTAGTTCTTCTTTACTTGAAAAGAATGAAACAGTTTCATCCCTAGAATCCATGTAGTTTCAAAGTACTGTTATTGAGACATTTTCACACAAAAATGTTACGGAAATTAAGGGGTGCTATTCTTAGGCGATCACTTTAGGAAATACTATCACTTTCGCAAGATTTTGCATGATTCAGGCACCAGATGCTTTGAAGTAAACAACCGACAGCGTTCTTGGCAGTGTGCAGAGAGCAAGCTTGTTAGAGCGGCAGAGACAGTGTCGGTCGTATACAGCAACGCATCCATTATTAAGCCACGTGAAATCATGCCATATAATTTTTTTTTTCAGGTACGTATGTTGCTTGTAGGCAACACTCGTCAATAAACTATCAATTCCCCAACTTTGTGAACAAATACATTGGCAGTCCAGCTACTTTGTGCTTCAATGCATAAAACGGCATTTTGTCATACAAGTTAGCGGAACGACGGTGCATTTTTACCGCAAGTTTGATGGTGCATATCTTGAAAATGGTGTCGTCCACAGAATTATTTTCAAGTGGATATGCCTTGCAGCCTCACCGACTACAATTTGTAAATTGCAGTGTGTGCCGTAAGGTAATTATGAAATACTTAATTAGTGATTTTTGTTAATTAGTCGATTACGCATTTAGATTTCTCATGCAAGTAACGTCCGCCCTCTTTGAAGGGACCAGCTCAAGGACTAGGATTGTGCCATCTGCCACAGGCAATCTTTAAAAATTGCTTAATGACGTCACAGAAACACCTGGTATGGTGGTGCTGTTGACAGCAGCAATGGCCGAATGGGGTTACCAGTGTTTTGCTGGCTCATGGGAAAACATCAAGCCCAGGAGTTGCTTTAGAAACACTAATTTGCATGAATACAAAATTATCGCTCAGCAATTGCCAAGGAGCGTTGCCTGAAGCGCAGCGACAACTTCCTTTTGGGGCAGGGCTGCCGTCCACTGGGCCAAATTGAGAAGGGGCATCGAGCCATGATTCGTTCATGAATGTACAGCCATGAGGATGCCAAGGAGTAGGAACCCCTGCATAAAGCGCACCTTGTTATTCGCCTCTTCCTGGTCAGACTCGGAGTCGGACTCGGAGTTCTCGGTGTACATAGGCGGGCCTGGAAGGTGGGTGAACATAGGACCCGTGTGCAGTTGCGGCTGTA
Source organism: Dermacentor silvarum (assembly GCF_013339745.2). NCBI lineage: Eukaryota > Metazoa > Arthropoda > Arachnida > Ixodida > Ixodidae > Dermacentor > Dermacentor silvarum. Next base: position 103,188,926 of record NC_051164.1, on the reverse strand, counting down.
GGAAGTAGATGGCCGAGGTGCAGAGGCAGCGTTTGAAGAACAGGTACATTCGCTCGCTGGGAATCGAACGGGCAAGGTTTCGCTTGGACGAGTACGGGTCTGCAAGGCAGGCAAAAGGGGGACGCTGCTATGAAGATTGGCAGAAGCCATGCACGAGTATGCCACCATAAATGCAGCCAAGGTACAAATTGGGCCTTTTGGTCCAACCATAATTAAAAGAGCAGGATGGGATGAAAAAAAAAAAAAAAAACTGACAACTAATGGCCACTGTATGTTCCCCTTTTTGTTGTCGTCCTGGTCATGCTGTTCCAATCACAGACATGCCAACCTTAAAATTTGAAGAACACTACAAAGAAAGCCAGAACATACAAAAACTTGTTTGACTGTTCAAGACGGTGACTGTTCATTAAACAATTGCAGACTTTGTTCTGCAGGGACGCTGTGAACAGGCTCTCTGCTCCATAATTGCAGTCCATGCCATAAGGAGATCGCATTTTTTTAAAGTGTATTCATTAAGAGTCATGCAACAGTGGCTGTAATTTTGGTTGCCATTATACATCCATTCCATGAGTAGCTGCTGCTGCTGCAGGTAGGTACATATTAACGAGTGGGTCTGAAAAATCGGGCCCAAAAATTCAGTCAGCAACTGCATTTGAATTCTTTTGAAATTAGTTTTGCCCTAAACTAGGTGCAAATGAAAAATCGTTAAATTATTGTTGTCAATATGACATACATAAGCAACCCCTAAAAATCAGTCAGTTTACGATACAATCATAGTTTGAAGGTACGCAATGTCAAACTGCCCAATTGTCTGCTCGTTTGGTTATATCATTGGTTCCCGAACCGAGTTCCATGGAACCCACATATACCCTGGACAGCTCCACTGAATGCCTAGCACCCACAGATTTACACCTATGAGAAATGTGATGCAGCTGAAAGGGAATGCTGAATTAGTTTTTAGGTAACAATTACCATGCTCATCGAACAGTCAGCTAAATTGACAACTGCCAAGTTACATACATATGTTGAGTGATTGAGGCTTCTTGGATGCTGCTTGGCATTGTATTCAACCCTCAAAACCCACTTGTGACTTTTAGGCAATGTAGATGCTCAAAAGGACATCGCATTGAACTGCTTGGTCTGATGCAAATTTTTTAATGCATTTTTGAAGCTTCCCTACAGGTAATTTTTCTTTAATAAACTGTATGCATCTTCACTAATGAAACAACTTTTAGTATTTTAAACAAAACTTTCGTGTTACTTGGCTTCGGCGGTAGTATTTATTACATGTTAAGGTTGGCAGGTCTGCATGCTAAACACAAGCTGAATGAATATAACACAAGGAACACATAAGACAGCACAAAGCTAAGGCTAATAACTAAGTATGCATTTCACATAAGGAGGCCAGGGTTATAAGAGGGACAAATGCTTACATCTTTAGAACAGAATAAGAAAGACTAAACACGAAACAACAGGCACAAACGTTAACTTCCAACTAATGTTTAATGCCAAACACTTAGAATTCGTGCACAGAGGAACAAGGAAAACAGAACCAGAACTTTGTATTCCTTATTCCTGCATGTATAAATCCACAGTGTCTGGCATTAAACACCTATAAGTTGACACTGGCACTAGTGCCTACCAGTTTGTGTTTTGTCATCCTATTCCGCACAAAAATCGTAACAGTTATGGATTACCAACTAGCCCAAACTAATGTTTTGCTCGAATTAACGTTTTGCACAGATGCCACCCATGCTGAGAACCGAGCGTACCTTCAATGGCAATGTAGCGCTTGTTCCACTTTTTCTCCACAATGAGCATAGGCTGTGACCGCCTGATGCAGACCACACGCTTGTTGAGCTTAAACTCAGCGGAGTAGAAACGCAGGAGCTCCACCCACAGTTGGCCTATGCTGCGGTCGTTCTTGCAACTCCACCGCCCTTCCTGGTGAAGAAAAGGGCACAAGCATACTGAAAGACACATTAAAAAAGAAAAAAAAAAAAGGCTTCTATGCCCTGCATTTTTGCAAATGCACAGCATAAAATTGATGTGTTGATGCTGTGCCAAAAATGCAGCCAAAATATCTTCAATCTAGCTGCTACTACAGTAAACTCTACTCTACCGAGTGCTATGATAGCAATGCCAACAGAAGTTTTTCTCCTGACCAAGCCGCAAGACTTGTATGTTTTGCTAAAAGGTCACATAAAGGCAGCATTAGGTCATCAGCGAGTGGTGGTATCAGCAGCTTGTGCTGCAGGCATAAGTGCTTGCTTATGCTAGCTGTCATGTTCTGTCCAGGATACTTCGAAGCATGCTATTACTTGCAACAACGTATAACACTCGCGCGTCAGCAGACACAAAAAAGCTAAGCATAACAGCATTATTATTTTGGAAGCAATGCATTTTGTGTTGCAAAACTCAGTTTAATGTCATGCAAGCCAAGATATGCTAAGCACATCAATTTTCATGCAAGTATTGTAAAAAAAAAATGCTGCTTTAGGAAATTGAGAAAAATGACACTGCCCGGCAAAACTGGTGGTAACCAAAATCCCATTATGAGCAAGTCGGTGTGAGGTTGCTGGCTATGGCACATAGTTAACACAAGGCCATAATGAGAAAATGATGCAAAGAGCTTAGTGCCATGCAAGTTATTCTGTGCTTGAATCACTAAACAGTTATAGCCCTGCCGTTACGGCCATATTGGCATCTTTAGTCCACTTACCAGATCTTTAGGCTTTAGGTACGACTCAGATTCCTTGCTGTCTTTCATCTGCACAGTTTCAACAAAACAGTGGAATGTGATACCATGGCTCGCAAACCTGAAAGTGTGCGACAAAGACAGCTTCCTCATTTCATGAAAGAAAAAAAATTGTGATACACCTGAAAGTAGCACGAAGCCACAAAAGAAACCCACATGGGTTTCTCAGTAAAAAGATGGTTGATCAATAAGTTGATCCAACAGAAATGAGTTAGCATGTACCCTTTTTCAAGTTTTACAGCAGAAGAAAATTTATCTTGTTTTTGTCACCATTGAACCCGGCACTAATGCCTTTCCGGGACGATTGCTCTACCATCTTAGCTAGCCAGTAGGCTAGCAGATCACACAACGAGGCCGAATAACTAGACAACTTCAAGTGCAAGGTCACTGAATGCTGTCAAACGCAAGCCTTAAACACGGATATATAACGAAGTAAATATAACTACTTTCTCACCGATCTCAGTATGTATGCTCATAATGAATATTGGATAAAACGAAGGTATTTCCATCTCATATGACTTCGTTTTAACTAAGTTTAACTCTACAGCAAATCAGATTGGTGGCATCCCACAAGGTGGAAGTGGAACGCATAGTTCTGCAATCTGCTGGCTTCCCCACAAGCTCGCCGGCTTTTAGGGCAGAAAGCTAGGACAGACATTAAGGATACAACACGAGTGATGCTTGTGTTCATTCTTGTTTCTTGCACCGTAGGTAAACAGGTCACTGTGTCATGCCATCAAAGACACATTTCAGCCTGCACTTCAGCTGTATACAATTGAAACATAGAGAGCAGCTGGCCGGCAGAGTGAAAGGCGGTATACACAAGGGGAGACAAGACAGGTTGGAATGTAATATTGATGGTACCAACCTCGTGCAAAACGGGAAGCACAGCAGGCTTGCACTGTTGCAAAAAGAACACCGTCATGATGGAAAATGCGTGCGGCGGCAGCGTGCCCCGATCTTGCTGGTCCAAGCCACAGTGCTGCAAACAGAGCCAAAACTTGCACAATCGGCCCCAAGAAATGCGCCATATAGGATTTCCGCAGGCATGAGCATTACAGAAAATTGCTTGACTGGACTGATTGAAATTTACAAAGCAATACTTGGGCTACAAGGCCTACAGTAGAGGGCTCTAGACTAACTTGGCCACCTGTGGTTAATTAATGCGCGCCTATTTGTACGTGCCCAAGAGTTTTTGGCATTAGATTCCAATTGAAAATGCCATGATTGGGAATTGAACTCGTGGTCTCATAACCAGCAGTAGAACGCCACAGAGAATGAGCCACGGAAGCATAAAACTATGCTTCTAGGCCACGATCAAGCCCATAATACGAATACAAAAAGTAACACCTGCCGGGGGGCATTCTCCCAGTGTCCACCTAGTGGACATGTCCATTTTGTCTGCTGCTGAAATGAAAACTAATCATTTTACTAATGACATATCAGACTGGTCAAGATATCCATGAACTTGCAGCAAGGTGGAAGAGCTAAGCTGTAAATAAGGGTCTAAATTTAAAAAATAATAATAAAATGACCCTTTGCGTTGTGTTTTGTGCACTGTCAAGTCTGGACACAGTTCTTGCCTGTAGCCGTGAGCTAGGCTAGATGGCATCGGTTTATTTTGAACACAATGTGTAGAATGAGAGACTAGTTCAAGTCCCATCTCCCATCTTTGACTTGTCCGTCATGCTATGCACCTTTTTCAAAATGAATAAATCAGAAACACATATCATCTGCCAGACACAAAAAGTGATTATCCCAGTGAAGGGCATGGTGGTACCATCTATGCTAGGATGGCAAAATGCCTGCCACAACGATGACAAAATAGTCTAGTGTTCGACATAACTCCTGACAATGTGCACTTTTGATCTGTTTTGGAAAACCAGTGATCATCATCATCATCATCAGCCTATATTTATGTCCACTGCAGGACGAAGGCCTCTCCCTGCGATCTCCAATTACTCCTGTCTTGCGCTAGCTGATTCCAACTTGCGCCTGCAAATTTCCTAACTTCATCACCCCACGTAGTTTTCTGCCCTCCCCGACTGCACTTCCCTTCTCCATTCTGTAACTCGAACGGTCCACTGGTTATCCATTCTATGCATTACATGGCCTGCCCAGCTCCTTTTTGTTCTCTTTGTTCCCTTAATGTCAACTAGAATATCGGCTATCCCCGTTGGCTCTCTGATCCACACCGCTCTCTTCCCGTCTCTTAACGTTAGGCCTAACATTTTTCGTTCCATCACTCTTTGTGCGGTCCTTAACTTGTTCTCGAGATTCTTTGTTAACCTCCAAGTTTCTGCCCCATATGCTAGCACCGGCAGAATACGATTGAACACTTTTCTCTTCAACGACAGTGGTAAGCTCCCAATCAGGATTTGGTAATGTCTGCCCTATGCACCCCCAACACAATTTTATTCTTTAGTAAATTTCCTTCTAATGATCAGGGTCCCCTGTGAGTAATTTACTTAGATAAACATACTCCTTTACAGACTCTGGAGGCTGACTGATGATCCTGAATTCTTGCTCCCTTGCCAGGCTATTGAACATTATCTTTGTCTTCTGCATATTCATCTTCAACCCCACTCTTACACTTTCTCGGTTAAGGTCCTAAAGTGATGTGAAGTGATAATCCTATAACTCAAAGGGATCAAGCAAGTGGTTTAGCGAGCCATTTTTCTAAGCTCAGGGGACACAGCATTCAGTATACAGAATGCGCAATGTGTTCTCCACCTACACTAGCCCCTGTATTCTTAACAGACTATGTGGTAATTCACAGTGTTTACTGTAGCCAGGAACAATATAAATGCAGCGTATCCACTTCAGACAAGAGAAGGCAATGCTCTCCTACACTATACTAGTCGGGTACAATTTAAGAAGACAGGAGGACCCCCCCAAATGACCGAAGCGCGGCAGCCGCCTTTGCGACTAAAGAAATAGTCCCGCTGACGCTCGGCCCAGTTCGAAGCGTGGGCTGCCATGTTCTCCGTCGGCAGGGTCACCGGCCGTCAGGCTCATGACTTCAGTCTAGAATGCACTTCCATTAGTGGAGGCTCGTGCGCATCCGCCTTTGAGAGGCAAATGCTGCTGCCTTCTAAAGTTGTACCCGACTATAGGTGGATTCAACCAAGAGCTTTGATACAAGATTCATTTGTGAACGTATTTGTGAAGACTCTATAATCACCTTGGCCCACAGTCGAAAAGCGACTCCCAAAATTTTAACCCTTCTGTCGAGCGATGCATAGTCGTCGAGGAGCTTCGAAGTTTTCTGCGAGTTGGAGTTGTTGAGGCTGATCTCACAAGAGAGCTTGCTGTCGACCTCCTTGAAGCGTATCCGCGGCACCTTGGACAGGTAGTCCTTCGTCACTTGGCTGTACTTGGCTACAGGGACAAATGTGTGCCACAATGAATGTCAATGCACTAGAGAAGGAATTCTAAAACTGGTCTCGGGTGACCCCTCACAGTCTATGAAAACAAATATAGACTGTGCAATAACACCTCGCTAAGAACCCTTGATTGGATGGGTAACAAAGAGAGACAGAGCCACATGCATCCCATCCGAAGACATATCCATTCATGCTCAGTGGGACAATCAGTAAGACAGCAGAACAAGTGTGGGCTTCAGTGACCTCATGAGGTCAGAATGACAGCTGAATTAAGCAGTGTGCCACTGACCTCAGCATCTAACATTATGGTGGTTAAAGTTTAATGACAACTTTAACTGATATCTCGTGCTTCCTTTGTTTGGCCATTCGGTACATATTGTCGTCTCTTGCTGAAACATTTATCTATACATTAATGCTTCGCGACGTTCCTCCGCCTGCCAATTTTGTTTTTATCACTGCCCTCAGACTAACTACTCTAACTACTGTGTATGCATAATACGATTCAACAAAAGCTTTCACTTGAAACCGTATTCAAGGTGTGCTGTTACCAAGACCTCCTACAGTTATGCTGCACTCAAAGGGCAATGGTTAGTGACGAAATATACTTACGGCACTCCAGAAGGAGGTCACCCGTGCTAACAAAGAGCTGGGCACAGTCTGCTTTCCCAAGTGGAGACAAGTCCATGTTGACGTTGCTCGTCTTCAAGCCAAACCCATTCACTGATGAACCGTGCAGGTTGAACCTGGCATCTGAAATTGACAAAGCATTTTAGTTCCTTACCGAACCATATCAACATGCACCTACTGAGTTTTATACAGTCTACACACTGTGTTCTGCTCTAGCAGATGAAAATGACAGAAATAATTCACTCTTTATTTCACTGAAAACATATTCCAGGTAATAAGATCAAAATAACAGTAACAGCCAGAACCCCTCTAGATACATTTTTCACTGCGCCTGATGTCAAAGGACATATCTTCAAGAACGCTGAAAACACATATCATGGGCGCTGGACTTCCAGATGTTATCACATTATCAGGAAACATATAAGCAAGATCATATAAGTGACATCATAGGTTATGCCTGGGCAGTAATTGTTTGCTTAAGTACCAACAACTTGTGGGCCAACTATTACCAACTTTTGTATTCGAACATCCTATAACAAGGCTTGCATGGCAGAAACGTGCATGTTCAAGAGACAAGAAATTTCCCTCTCACCCGGTAATGTTGCCTTGACAAATGTTTCCAGGTCATTGGCTACTCTCTTCCGCAGTTCAACCTCCTCCACAGTCAAACTGTGCTCCTGCACAACCTTCTCGACCAAAGCACCAATTGCGTCACATTGGACGTCAACAGGGTAAGGAAGGTTCTTGACCGCCACCCGCAAGTCGTTGACCTGGGCCAACATTTTTCAATGAAGGTTCAATCCCAAGAAAATAGGAGAGAGGAAAATAGGTGCCTGGGCCCTCTAGGAAGAATACTCACAAGCTTCTTGGTAGCGTGCTGCTCCTGGTCCAAATGCTTTTCGACATACCACATGTCGTCGAAGTGGCGATGACAAAGGTGACAGTAAAACTGCGCCCTTGGGAAACGCTTGGATTTCTGGAAAGTGCAAGCAGTAAACGAGACTGATGCTGGTAATAAGAGGTGGTTCCGCAGCATACAAACAGCACCAAACCACGAATTCCTCAGCGAAGGCACGCATGTAACGATTGGTGCCAGAATAATGTCAAGGCCGTGGCAACAGACCCTCTTCTTAGTTCGTAATGTCGGCTTTTTTTTTTTTTTTTTTTCGCAAGGCAGTATGCCAAGCTTATGGTGGCATAGTTTCGCAATCAGCACACCTTATGAAATGGAAAATGTGGCTCTTGTGGTTAAACCACATGCCACAAACGAGCACAACCACATCATGCTACTAAGAAAGCACAGCTGCAGATTAAGACAAGGGTCTAACTTAAAATAGCAAGTTTTCCTCTTCATTCATGCACTAATGTTGAACCATTAGCCTGCCAAAGAAAGGCAAACAAATGAGTTTGAAAGATTACAGCAACAAAGGCAACTCAATGTGTCTGATTAGTGTCCCTTTAAATGTATATAACAATCGGACACACAGTAGAAAAAATAAAAAATTGAAGGGCAGCACTTACCTTTTTCAAAGGGAGAACTCTGTGCTGCTTGAATACCTCCAGCCTGTCCTCACATACACTGTAGCTATCATGACGGCCACCATTTCGGTGTGAAGATGCAGGACCTGCAAAGTTCAGTGCTTAAGCACATCTTGTTGCAACATTGTCTTGCCCAGATAAGTAGACTTGGGGGTGGAAAATGTATTGCAAGACACTACGAGCAGATAACTAATATAAAGTTAGTAAATTGTGGAGTTCAACATCCCGAAATTGCAAAGTGAGTTATGAAGAACGTCATAGTGGAGAACTGCTGAATGAGGAGGACAGAGAATGAAATTACACAGGACAGGCATGATGTCCCAAAACCATGAATCAACAAAATTCATTTCTGACCTCACGATTTTCTGAAGACGACACAAATTGTTCAGCATAGATGCATCCCTAAGCACATCTGGAAATCCACGTGGTCATGACAGTGAAGATAGAACTTCGAACAGCTTTTGTGCAAGGCAACTAATGATTTGTTCTCCAATAACTGTACTGCACTGAGGCTGTTCCTTTCCACCAATGATGGCAACAAAGAATAATTTAGATAGCTGTTGTGTTTGCTGGAAACTTGACTTATGCCACACAACGCATGAGAAATTTCATTTCCCCTGAAAGCACTTTAAAAGTATGTAAACTCGTCAGAAACATCACTACTTTTTTTCTGACTCGGCAATAACGTCTATAAATTCTGAAAACTATGCAAGGATATATTCGCTGACAGCATTGCACAGCTGAGTAGTAAAAGCTACAAAACAAATGCACATGTGAAAGGGCTGCTGGATAAGATTTGTAATTTCAGTGCCGTTTTTAGCACACTACAAAATCTTTTCTCGCTTTATTACCTCCAGCAAATTGGGAAAAACTGTGTGCTAATGTTCACGACAGTCCCTGGTTAAAAACTCTAAACTACACAAATATTCAAAAACAAGAGTCTGGGGGAACATGAAGGCATTCATTCCTACTGCCTCACTATGAATGTGCAGTCGTTCTCGGGCTACAGCCCAAGAAATGAATTGGTGCAACAGGCATTTGCATTGTCCCATTTTGCATTGACCACGCACTCCAACAACATGCCACTGTTCTTAGCACTCTCTTTCAAAGTACGCATTGGCCTGAATATTATGAGTGTTTTGATTATTCCCATCAGCAGCTTTACCCAAGTTGCTCTGCTCCGGCGAAGCCAAAAAGTTTGAAGTTATTGAAATTCTTGTTTTCATTAAGCAACTTCAAAATGCAGTAGAACATAACCAGCCCAAGAATGCTTTTGAGAGTTGTTAAAAATATCTGTAAATTCAAATAAGTTTGCATTATCACTAATCTACCATATTTTGCTGTTTACGAACTTGCATTGACACAAAACACTGGGCTTTTGCAGTGAAAAATTTAGCAGCCTATGACAGCAGTACAGGCCTTTCATTAACATCACATATCGTGGCCCACTGCTTGTGAATCCCACAAAACATCTCACCTAAGGCCTTTCGGGGTGGATTCATGCGGCGATTCTCATGCGATCTGGGCGAGCTCTCAAGAAACTGCCTCTCAAGGTCCTGTAGAAACAGAAAGGCCTTTTTGTCCGTTGCACAAGGCCAAGCAGTAGCATTCAACGGTACTTCTTCATAGACTTTCCGTGAACCCCTGCTGTTGTTCTTCGGGCCTGGCGACTTCCGTCCGGTTGCGACAGGCTTGGCTTTTTGCTGTACACGCTCATCTGCCTTTAACGGAGCTCCGCCTGCCCCAGCACCAATTTCACCCTGTACAATGCCGCCTCCTTCAGCGTCTATGTGACAGTCCTTCGAATTTGCAAAGCGTGTCTGCACTGGAACCTCCTCAGCGCCTTCCACGGGTGGCAGCACATTCGCGTCGTTTTCGGCCGACCTGAAGTCCCTCTTTCCAGTGGAGGCATTTTTCCGTCGCTCACGTTTCCCAGTCTTCTGTGGGAGTCGCGCCAGTTTCTGTCGGCAATCGACTTCGTCGCGAGCAGTGTTGCAGGCGGTGAATGCAAATGGGACTACAGATGATGTGTTCACTGATGGCAAGCCCTGTACAGGATGAAGCTGTGCTAAAGGCTGAGTGGGCAATGCAGCCTGAAACGGCAACGTGGGTGGTGGTCTGTCGTCGGGTTGCGCGACATCCTGCGGCTGATTTCGATTCGTGGAGGCCAGCAGGATGCGGTTCAGGTCCCGTTCAATCTCGAGGCACATCTCTCGCTCAGACATGGTTGCCATGTTGAGGAGTGGGCTGGAAGTATTTACAGAGTCACTGTTATTCTAATCAATCTTGAAAGAAACTGACTTTCAGTCTATCAGAGAATGACAACACTGCATCCAGAACAATGTCAGGGCATCTGAGGGTGCAGGAAGCTGGTACTACTAATCACAAAGTAAAGCTGCGAGAAAATGTAATTCACTCTCGCCATATAGTTCTGTGAATGCATGCATTGACCTTACTTTTAAAGATAGAAAACACCGTTTGGCTCCCTCAATGACAGCACTATGCTTCAAGTTGTGACAAACACAGCAGAGATAGTTAACAGATCTGTGCTCTTGACGTCTTGAGCGGCCTCCAACGCGCTACTTTATGAACGCCAACATTGCGAAACCGTGAGTGACTGCCGATGCGCGCGCGGTACGCGACAAGCACGTAAGTGAAATAAGGTACTCTACCGTAGCGCCACCAACCACGACAGCAGCACAGGACAGTCAGTGCAGGCGGATCCTCATCCTTTGCTGACGCATCCTCTGGTCATCAGCTGTGCACCGCCACACATGCAAATAATTTGACCGTGTCACCGCCCACCAAAATACAGAGACATATGCTGCTCCGCAATAATGCTTGCTTAAATGTTGGCAGAGGCCGAACGTCTTTTTTCATTTATGCAACATCTATCCGGGCTTACGGACAGCAGCGTCCGAATGAAGCTGATAGGTGAGAAATCTCGCGCAATGAAACAAAGCTATCTGCTATACTAGGGATGGGAGATAATGCGCAGGGGTCCCTTCGTGCCGAGCTCGCGGGGGGGACTCAGTTTCCTCAAAAACAGGTTCCGCTGTCACGACAAAGGGGCGCGAGGTTGTGATCTGTCACCGAAATGACGTCGATTAACGAGGCACGATGCGGCTAGAGCATTCAGACAACAGCATCAAACGCAGCCTTTTTGAAGATCTGCGTGGCACGCGAACACCACAGCGCAGCGTCCAGTCAGCTGCGTTTCTCGGAAAATGGGGCGCCCAGATTATCTACGCTGGGATGCTTCGTTTCACGGGGCGCAAAAATGGGTGTCCGGACATGAAACGCGAAGATTTGCTTGAAGAGCCTTACGGAGCTCGTTCACTTGCAGTCAGCACTTCCTTCGACGGCGGCGATTTTGGTGCACGCGAGTCCGCAATTTGACGATAAAGTCCCCGTAGTCACGGTGGTCGTGCATCCGCCATGTTCCAACAACGGGCACATTGTTACCAGACTGCGTTGGTTCTAACTGTCTTTATACAGCGAAAAATGGCATGCACGCTGTCCGCCATTACCGTACTGCCACAATGGGCGAGCACACCTTATACAAGAAAAGAACAAGACGTTGAAAAACTACTAAGAAGCAGACACCGGTGCCTGTAAATGGGAGATCTACTTAATTGATCGTACCAGCGTGACTGTTCAAAAATACTACGGCCGTGCAAGCTGCGCATTGACAACAAAACCTGTGCTCGCGATCGCGCATCTAATTCTGTAATTTTGACAGTGCCATAGCAAAAAAGAAACCTTTGCCCACTGTCCCGTCGCATTCGAACTGCTGCCGTTGTGCCCTTGATGCTGCTGTTGTCAAGGCGTCTTTAGATATGTTTGTTGGTTGTTGAGGCCTCAAAACAACACTGCCGGATGCGGCATTTTTCTTCTTCATTGTCCCTTGCACGCGGACCCACGCGCACCGCTCGAGTTACGCATGCCGCGCCTGGCGAAGGTGTTCGTTGTTTTTCCCAGGTAGTGCACCGATACCTGGGAAGCGCTGTTGCCGGGCGCTGGCTGTGACGTGATGGATGTTTGGCTGCACTAGCAGAATAGACAGCTTCGTGCGCCCGGGTGGTGCCTCTGTTGCTCTGAGCTTATGAAGTGCATGCACAGTGCAGCTGAATGCACAAAGATTTCGTGCTCACATATCGTAGGCGCACAATATGCACACATATATACCGTATTCGTATACGCACTATGCTCACGTTTTTACGAACACCTCAAATGCATGGGCACTGCCATATGTTCGAGACTGGACTGTTGCAGGAACACTGCCCGCTGACACTAACACGTGGAGCAGAGAGCACGTGCACTCAAAGAACGTTTACACCCTTTGGGGCGCATCTTGTGCCCAACCAATAAGAGTCATCTATCTTGCCCGGTGCCTGCAGGTCACGAACGGCATTCGCGTTATCGGCGTGGCATTGCATTCTTGACATAAAAGTAACGAGCGCAGAGTTTTCAAGAAAGGAAACGCAAGCAAGACAGATGATTGCCGTTTCGGCGCGAGATACGCCTCAAAGGGTAACTTTTCTTAGAGTGTAAAATTAAAATAATAGAAATTCTGGGGCTTTTACGTGCCACGCAATTAAAGCACTCACTATTAAAGCACTCACACAATTAAAGCAGTCACTTCTTGACAATGCATAGCACTGCGCATGCTTGCACACATCCTCCTTCCACCCCCCCCCCCCCCCCTCTGCTGATATTTTTTGATGATGTGAGGAAGAAAACTGTTAGAAAAATTTATTACTTATGTGTCAAATATTTCTGTACTACTGTATTTTCTCTTTTTGTTTTTCTTTTTTGCTTTTCTTTATTTTTAGTTACTTCAGCTGCTTTTGTTTTATGTGATTTCTGAGTATAAAATAACAACTTCCATAGAAGTGTTTTTTTTTTCCTTTATAACAATCGGTAGGGACCTTTTAACAAATTTGTTGGGTCCCAAAAGTGTGTACTTTCTAATTGTATGGTTTACTTATGTTAAATAAACTTTCAAACGCGGCCGCCGCGGCTGGGATCGAACCCGTAACCTCGAACTCAGCAACGCAACCCCATAGCCACTGGGCTACCGCGGCGGACAAAAAGGCTCTTCATCCGGAAAAAATTAATCCGGAGAAAAAAAGTTATCGTGCACTGTGTTTTTTTTTTAAATCGTTTCTTTTTTTAATAATTTTGTTAACCACTGTGCTAACTTTAGCTGGGACACCCTATATACAAGGTGTTTGACTTAACTTGGGCCAAACTTTAAAAATATGCAAATACTACGTAGCTGCATGGACAGAATCGAGATAATATTGTTTGCCGTCGCTTGGAGATACTCAGATTATTTTTTTGCTTTCCGCCGAATTAGATAATTAGTCCTAATTAATTATTCAACTTCTCAGTTATTATAATTAGAAGAAAAGTGTCAATGAGAAGATTGTAGCGCAACATGAAAAACTCCTGATACAGCTTTCTGTTGCTCAATACGTGCTGCATAAAAGTGTGAAAGAAGCCCCAGAACACACGCAAAGTGCCTCAAGCAGCCAGTCGCGCGGCAGTTTTGCGTGTATTCGCTGGCTTCTTTCCCGCTCGAAAAATCGCTGGGGGTCACCTCCCCCCAGCGCGCCTCTCCTGTGCTGGTCACGTGACCCGCCCTCCCCCGGCGCGGCTCTCGCCCTCTCCTGGTCACGTGACCTGCGTGACGCCGGACAGACGCTGAAGGGTCGACTAAGAACAACTTGGCTGTTAAAAATAATGGCAATAGAAATGACTAGGACGTCGCTTCATCTGCGCTGTCCTGGTCTGGATTCACCTAGATAGATGCCGGCCTGTGAATTTCGGCCAGCAAAAGTAATCTTGTCTCCGATTTACGGTTATTATCAGTTGGAAACAGTCATTGCGAAAATACGATACAATGCGTACATCCGGCAAGCACAAGTTCCTACGCCTCTCTCGACAACTTTAGCTGAAGCTCGCCTTTTTGTCTCCTCCATCGAGGTTGAATCTGACAACACGATAACACCACTACATGGCATACGATGTGTTAATTGTCGCTTGATAGATAGATAGATAGATAGATAGATAGATAGATAGATAGATAGATAGATAGATAGATAGATAGATAGATAGATAGATAGATAGATAGATAGATAGATAGATAGATAGATAGATAGATAGATAGATAGATAGATAGAAATTGGTTTTTGTCAACCCGAGGTTGACTTCTTTGCAACGAAATGCTGCTTGCAGTGAAGCTAGCTTTAACGAGTTTTTCGGTGTTCGCAAGTGCTTTGGCCAATAGAACGTCTCCGCTACGCTAAATCTCACTATCTCGTGTGGCCGCGACAGACCGCGACAGGCCGCGACTTCTACGCGCTTATTGCATCACAGCAGTACGCATGCGTGTCTGCCATGGTGGCTGCAGTAAAATCAGTCAACGCGTTCGGCCTGCAACGCGAACAGCCGTACTCACGATATTCGTATACGTTGCCAGCGTCATTCGCTGATATGATGGGTTCATTGCACATAAGTTAATAATCATTCGATTTATTGCAGGGCAGTAGCGCCGGATTGCAGCTAACTTTAGGGCTATCCTCATTGACTAACTGCCGCCCTGCGCGCAGGCCTCACGGTGGCTGACGTCATAGTGACGGAGCGCAGCTGCCAGTCGCGAGGAAGCTGGCTACTGGTCGCGTCATCGTCGACGTAGTAATACTCGTATTCGTCGTCTTCAGAAGGCTGGCCGCTGCGCACGACAACTTTCTCTAACACGTCAGAGTTCTTAGCGTCGTTCGCGTTGCATTGGAGGGCGTCCTTGCACCCAGAGCTCCGAGCCTTGTCGACGAGCGCCTTTATGCTGATGATGGACTTGAGCAAGTCCATCTTAACGGGAGACAATTGGTGGCGACTGTATTTTTCTTCAGTAATAGCGTATTCATTACTGATCGCCGCTCTCTTGTCTGGCGGTCGACTTCTTTGCCTGTTCTCGCCGTTGTTTGCAGAAGTGGTTGCGCGTTGTCCGGCGACGTGGCCCCGCTCCGCGTCGTATCGCTTGACGTCGGTGTGTGGAAACTGGCGGGCGACCTCTCGGTAGTAGCCTTTGTACGCCCAGCGTTGCCTCTGACGCGACGATGCCGGTCGTTCCAGCGCCGCCCCGAAAATGATGTCGGCGTACCTCTTGTCCGTGGTCGTCTTAGATGTACGCGTTCCATCACCAAAGTAAGGTTTCGACCGCTTGGAAGAAGAGGTTACTTCGAGGATGACCGGAAGATCACGATTCGGCTGGCTCCCGTTCCTGGACGAGGTGGCAGTGACGTTTCGACCGCGAGGACGGAAGACGTTGCTGTTGCGCGTCGTCGAGACGTCGGAGCCTCGGAACGGGTACGGAAACGCGGTTTCGTTGCCGGAGGTCCTGTAGCGCAGCGACTGAACCTGCACCGGCCTGGACCCGTACGTGGCGGCGCGGGTCCACGTGAAGTCGTCATCGTCGTGCAGATGGTAGTGCGTGCGCCTTCGGTAATCCGTCGTGCCCGACCTCTGGCCGCGGTCATCGTCGGCAACGCGACGCTTCGTCGGCTCGCAGCCGCTGCCGTTGCAACTGGCAGCGCCGGAGCGGGAGGCTGCCGGAGCGCACATGAGTATGAAGGCGAGCGAGTTGTTGAACGTGGAATAGTCGCCGCTCTTCGGACACCGCTGTGGCCACTCCGCGGGCAGCAGTGTCTCGTTCTTTGACGCCGTCAAGGGCAACGTCGACCTCGCAGTGCTAGATTGTATGGTATCAGCGCGAGTACTAGAAGAAAAAATACCAGACGTCGTCCTGGACGTCTGCGAGATTGAGGTTGGCGTAAGCCTTCCCGCGCTTGTCTTCTTCGCCTTCGTCGGAGTCGTTCTGCTTGTCATGTAATGTCGGTGCCGCAAGTTCTCGGCCCATGGCGCCCTTGTTGTCGGCAGTGTAGCGTTCCCCGTCTTAGATGCGTTGCCGCCGAAATGATAGAACGGCACGACGAAGTTCAGATGCCAGCCGTCGGCGGTTTCGTTCGGCGATGTGACCGGGGCGCACGCCGTCGACTTGTGCGCCCTCTTTTCGTGCGCGCCGGGTGACACGTCTTCGTCCTTAGCATTGCCACACTTCGACGGAGTCGTGGGCACGGTCCTTTTTGCTGTGGATGTGGCCGTTCTAGTACTGGCGGCGGTCTCAGTTCTGCTTGTAGTCGACGTCGGCTGAGCCGTTCTGCGCCTGGTAGAGTACCACGCCGATGACCTTGTGTAGACCACGTTTCGCGGACTCTGGGAAAAGGCTGGCGGACCGGACGCCCGTGACGCCAGGAAAATGCGCTCCGTGCTGCTCGCCGCCACGCGTCCACCGCCGCAGTCGGCCGACCCTCTGTCCTCGCACTCCCAGAAGGTCTCGCCCTTGTAGACGCTGTCCGGTAGCCACAGTTTCCGGCAGTCCGTGGCACGAGCCGGAAGTTCCTCGCCCGGAAACTTGACGAAGACGCGCGTGGGACATTTGGTTCCTCTCGAACTGCTCGCGGTGGTTCTGGTCGCGTACAAGGCCTGCGGGCGGTCTTCCTGCGGGCGCACGCTGCGCGGGAGAAAAAGCGCGATCGGGTGTCACGAGTATGACCTTGTGTGCCCATCGAACTTTGAGAACCCATCGCTTATGCATTTGATTTCCGTTTACTAGACCATTGCATGACTACACGATTTTTGTCTAATTATCAGAAAGGTTGAATCAACAAACGGCAGCAAAATGTACGAATTTGGATTTTATTTTTTTATTTTTTATTTGTAGTCTGTAACGTCTTTTTGTGTCTTGCTGTTGAAGAACGACGCTACCAGCATGAGGCGAAGAGCGCCGACATGTTTAAACGCACACGAAACAAGCGCAAACGGATGGCTTCACTGACGGAAGGAGCATCGACCAATAAAATTTATATAAAACAACTTCACGCCGAGGGAAGCAGGTAGCACCGTCCGCTAAATTTCTTGTTTTCAAGCTTTTAGTAACCGGTGAGCGCATGGGGGGGGGGGGGGGGGGGGGGTGTCCTATTAAATGAAATGGCATGTTTTCGAGTTCGAATTAAACGAGTTTTCCCTCCATATCAATGCATGATTTTTCGTCGGAGCTTTCCAGTGCGCTCAAATTAAGCTATAAGTCGAATTAACGGGAGTTGGCCATTAGACAGTAGTCTTGTACAAGTTATAATATGCAAGATTTCATAAGTATAGTCCGTTTCTAATTGTTAAAGTGGAGTCGCAAGGGACGTTCCCTGCCTGATGACAGTTCGCTTTCTGTCAATAACTAGAAACTGAACACGTTCATTTCCGGCCTTCAATTAGTTTTGCGCGTAGTGAATTTAACTTGGTTATGTATAAACTATATGTCACGAGTCAGTTTATCGATTGTCATTGTCAGAAGCTAACCTGGTACTAGCGGATGCCGTACACGGCGCAGTAGTTGGTATCGCTTTTGCTGTCTCTGCCGTAGTCGGCCTCGTCTCCGTACTCGAACTCTGGCTCGCTCGAGTCGAAGCGAGTGGCGTGTCGTTACAGCTGCAGTGACAGCCTTTGCCGTACAGCCTTTCCACCAGCACGGATTTAGACAGCGACGCCCGGATGATCTCTTTGACCAGGCTCCTGTTCTGGCCGGTCGTTTCGGCGGGCGCCGGCACGAGATAGAAGACCTTGCTGAAGGTGTCGTTGCTCAGCAGTTCGCTGCAGTTGCACGCCCTTTTGGTGGCGTTCGCGATGGCGGAATCGTGAGTGACGGACCGCTTCGACCCTTCTGGATGTTTCCCGGTTTGAAGGGACGTCGTCGCGTCGTCGACGTTGCTTCGCTTCTGCAGCTTTGGCGGTGTGGGCGTCGAGTCCGAAACGAGATCAGCTGGCAGCGGCTCGCGCGGCTCCATGAGGTTTTTCCATCGACGCATGATGGATTGCTCCTGTGCTTCCTGGGCAGGAGGATATATCACATGCACAAATGCATGGGGGAGGGAAATGAACTATAGGAGAGAGAGCGTTACGTCACGCAGCCAGCTTTGGCGAGCCAACTCTCCGTGAAAGCCATTCTCCTCGCTTTTTCCTCACAGTATCGGCCCAACACGTGACCCTCTGAGAGTCAGCGTATTGGCCGAGAATGTTTGGTCCCCAGTAGTTTTCAATCGATGCGCACTTGTTCGGCTGCGCTGCCGCAGATCTGCCTGCAGAACGGTAGCATTAATTAAAACCTGCCGTGCGCTCTGATGTGGAGATCACGTGGCAGGCCGATACGTCATGGCTTCAATTGCGTTGCGCGATGCTGCCTACTAACTTTTCCTTCCTTCACGCGCAAACGAACCAGTCGCAATTGCTCCCTTTTGTAAGGGTGTAACTGCGCACGCCACAGTTGACTCCACTTTCGAGAGTTCTTAACATATTTACTCCCCACTGGACTGCGTTCCCTCTTCCGATGAAGTACTTCTTGTTTGTAACCACGTATATAGTAAATACATTATATTACGAAGTTAACAGTAAATTGGCGCATCTCAGATACTTGATTGGATAGTCAGCGATTAACACGCACGCAATATTCCGCCGCTGATTCCGCGCTGCAGAAAAAAAATAAAAGACAATATCCCCACAAAACTCGAGCATAATTGCCTATAAAAGAAATTTAGAGCATTTTTTTCAGATTGAATTATATATGGTCATGGAGAGCACACTCGTACAAAAAATAATTCTGTAATGGCGGCATTTTGAGCCAATTGGAGAGGCAGCTAATAGCAGCCCTGTGGGCTAACCAGAGCTGACAATTGAGATGGAGAATTCGACAAGATTTGACTATCTAGAAACAAAAACAAACAAGGAATTGAAAACTGATGAAAAATTAGTGTGGTAATTAATTAATTAGTTACTATTCGGTTTGCTGAACTATCCAAAACTGAAAACAACCCCGCGCATCAAGAATGCTACTGTGGGCTATCGCGTTAATTATTTTTATTTATTTTTCTCGTCGAAGGAGGGGTGCGATTCTGGACATAACCAAAGTATTGTCGAACTTGTCAGCCTTCTTGTCAACTCTGATTGGCCCACAGGGCTGCTACAGCCTCTCTGATTGGCTCAAAATGCCGCCGTTATACAGAATTCGACAATATGGCGGAAATAGGCGATGTCAGGATAACATAGCGTCTCAAGTGCACGGCGTACGCACTTACCGGCGCGATAGTCTCGTGGTCGTGGGCTGCAGGAAGCGTGACCGCGCTAGTTTTGACGGTCATGTCCTGGCCGAAACGTCCCCTGTGTGTCCAGGCGGTGGTGCGCTCCTCGGTCGTGCTCTCGTCCTCGTCGGCGCTGGAGTCGCCTCCGTCCCGCTTCTCGTCAGGCGACGGAGCGCCGTCGTACTGACTTCGCCACTGCGAGCGCTGCTGCAGTTGCTGCTGCGACGAGGCCTTGCGCTGGAGCCTTTGGGACAGCAGCACGCCTAGCGACGGTACGGACATGTCGATGTGCAGGTCCTTCTTAGAGATGTGGTGCTTTTTTTGCGAAGGAAGAAGACCGACACCGTTGACAATGTATAATACATATATACACGGTTAAAGGACACTAAGAGAATCATTGTAATCAGTTTTGTGGGGATGCGCGACTCTCACGCGTCCCCTGATGTCGTTTTCCCCGCATGGCTCCTATCTCCTGTAATCCGGCTTCGCCGTGTAGCTTGACGGCGGCGGAGTTGCAGCGTATTACGAGAGATGGCGCTAGTGCTGCGCTGCTAACGCCACCTGACGGCGGGGGGTTACGCTGGCGCAAAAGGGAGAAGGCTGTTCCTCTTCGGAGTTGGGGGTTGGGGTCGGTGAGCGATGCGGACGTCCCACGCGTGCGCCGATCCACGCTTCGCGAGACCGTCTCAGCGTGGCTGGGAGCAGGGCACCGGTATGGACGAACACGGATCGTTCGAACATGCCACCGTTCGCGTGACCGTACACGTACGTGAACGACTAGGCCATGGTGTCATAGCATGGGGCGAACATATTCGCTCGCTATCCGGTCGCGGTGAGTCAGACTTCCTTGACTTGTCGCGCGCCTTATGTGAAT
Organism: Dermacentor silvarum; assembly: GCF_013339745.2. NCBI lineage: Eukaryota > Metazoa > Arthropoda > Arachnida > Ixodida > Ixodidae > Dermacentor > Dermacentor silvarum. Next base: position 103,168,550 of record NC_051164.1, on the reverse strand, counting down.
GTTCTAGGCATAGTAATTCGGCTAGCGTGTATTAGTGTATGAAAGGTGCAATAAATGCCCTTTTGATTGTTTGCACTACTGTGTTGTCGTTCCTTTGTCTCAAGATCACGTATGAGACCCCACAGTTTATACCTATAGAAAGTTCTTTCAAAACTAAGTTAATTTCGCGGTATTAGGTTGATTGGTACAAGAGAAAATAACGAACGGTTTTACATATTTTTGAATTTTGCGCTGAAATATTAGTGTCGGTATGTGCAGTGTGACGTCACGAATTTCCAAGTAGCTCAGGGCAACGTCTACCAGTGAGTTGCTGCCCTGACGAAGATGAGTCACCGACTGGCCTTGGCTTCACGGAGGATTTTCTTGTCCGGTCACTTCAAGTTTCCATCTTTCTTTGAACGCTTTCTCAATTGTTTCGTGGCCATGTATGGAATCTTGAGTGTCATCCAGTTTGGCATGCACGCGTACGCTTTTTCGTCGAGTCTGGGCACTGCCTTACTTATTCATGGTGTCGTCGTCAAAGCTTAGCTACATACCACTTTGTCCTACATACCACTGGACGTGCGTCTAAAAGGCAGATGATACTCACTGGAACGTTGCTCGCTCCAACCTCGCAACATCCAGGCAGCTGACACAGAACGCCCACAACCGTCAGAAGCTTCAGCAGGTGACATGACTGCGCCATCTTTGCTGGGACTGGTCAGAATTCAAAAGAGAAGCAGCAATCGTGTCTTATCTTGCGCAGCCGAACCTTGCTACAACAAAGCTACATTCGACTAAACATAACTTCGTTATATCCGATATACTTTAAAAGCGTATATTCGTTATAGAAGCTGATATCGCCCACGAAAATATTAAATTTATTTTTATACCCGATAACTAGTTCTATCCACATTCGTTATATCGAGGTTTACCTGTATTACATGGCTCCTTGATTACGAATTATACTCGTGACGTACACAAAAGAAAGCTGGCATATCTGCCATGGGCCAGTTAGAAGTAGCTGAGAGCGATAGAAGCAGATGCGTCACGTACCACGGCGAAGCTACGTGTGCAGTCTGTTGCGAAAGTGTAGGGGCCACCGCTATCGACGTTGAAGCGTGCGAACTCCAGTAATTCGCTATGTCTCCGTTCAGTCTTGCTGCTGATGGGCACCGGTGACTGTAACGTGCAGGACCTGGCAGCTTTTTGTGTATAGAGAGCGGCATCTGTCTGTCGTCTTGTATATCTGCATTTTGTGTATATATCGGGTCTTGTATATCGGGGGCATGCGCATGAATTTAACTCCTAGTAAGACGTGCGAGCTCATCTTTGACAAATTGCGCAAACCTTAGTATTTGACCGAAGAATTTCTTCTTCTTTCTGGGGTTTTACGTGCCAAAACCAGTTCTGATTATGAGGCACGCCGTAGTGGAGGGCTCCGGATAAATTTTGACCAACTGGGGTTCTTTAACGTGCACTACAACGCATGCACACGGGCGTTTTTGCATTTTTGCGTTTTTGCTACACAAGGGAGGGGGGGGGGGGGGGCAAACAACAGTACGAATAACAAAGCAAATTTCATTTAAAGAATATCTTATTTGACCGAGAAACGAAGTGCTGGTAATATATTCCTTAAATAAAATTTTCTTTGTTATTCGTACTGTTTTTTGCTCCCCCCTCCCTTGTGTAGCTCTGTGAACTCTCCCACGTGTGGGAAGTTCAAGCTTGCTGTGTCGAGAAATAATCCCGGCCACGGCGGCCGCATTTTGATGGGGGCGAAATGCAGGAAACCCCCGTGTACTTAGATTTAGGTGCACGTTAAAGAACCTCAGGCGGTCCAAATTAATCCGGAGTATCCCACTACGGTGGGGGGTGACCGTAGTGGGAGACTACGGTCACTCCACACCGTAGGGGTGACCGATTTAATTAATTTAAAAATTAAGCAAATCACGTTATGGGGTTTTACGTGCCAAAACCACGATTTGATTATGAGACACACCGTCACCCTATATCCCTAAACCATGACGGTGTATGCAAATGTCATGTTACCTGCCGGTTGCCGTCCGTTTGCAGGCCGGTCAAATGGTATGCAGCTGTTCGTGCATTACGTCGGAAGCGCGTCAGGGCCGTGGCATCGCCGCTGCACGGGTCGGCCCTCCGCTACCGGAGCTGCCGTCGACAGTCGACGAGCCACTCGGTGGTGATCGGCCCAGATCCGACGCCGCGGATGTCGTCTTGTTCTTGTTCCCTGTTAATGGTACTTACCCACTATACGGCGCATTGGTGGTAGGAGAAGAAATAAACGCGTCGAGAAATGTGAACAGTGAAAATAATTTTTCAAAGTGATTGGAATATAAGCAAATACAAATAATCAAAGTTGAACTTGAAACGTTGAAGAGATACGCATATATGCCAAATGTACTTTTTTTTCGAGCAAGCGTTTTTTTTTTTTTTTTTTTTGGGGGGGGGGGGGGGGGGGGTGCTTTGCCGGAGTTTGGCGTGGATTTCTCGCCGAGTTAACTGAGCTGATCACGGATACGGTGCAACAGTAAACTGGACTGAACCCGTAGATGGTGTAATCAAAACTGGGCCGGTCCCTGAGATTGTGTATACAGAACCAAAGGTGGTGACTTGGTGGTAATACAAACGCAGTAATTAGGACGAGGGACAAGTAGAGACAGGACAAGCGCTTGTCCTGTCTCTACTTGTTCCTCGTCCTATACTGCGCCATGTTGGTTGCATTACGATGAATAACCAACATAGGCCCAAACCAATTTCCTTCTAAAGTGACTTGGTGGGCCGATTCTGACACCAGTGCACGACGTGTGTCATCTCAAGGGTGTGGGTTGTAAGCGAGTCGATGCTGGAGGCTGTGAAACGCGACGTTAAGGGCACAAATTACGAATTGAAAAAAAAAAAAAAACACGCTAATAAGTTTTGCCTATTCGACTGATGCATATATACGCAAGGTAACTAACCTTTATATTAGAATCATTTATTATTACGCTTCGAAGCAAATTCGGGGCTCCAACACATGTTGCATGGGTCGGGTTGCGTTTACACTTGATATCGACCACGCCGTAGCACACCGGCCTTCACCGCCACAAGAAAGCCGTTGCGCAACCACAAAACACCTGCTATAACTCTGTCCCATGGAACGCTTCCCACTTGGTTTCGAAACAAACCATCGGCATGGCATGGATAACAGCTTCTCCGGCTCTGCTGTAAAAGCAAGCTGTAGAATTTGCGGAGAATGGGGCATCGGGAAAGTTACGAGCTTGTGTTGGACACGGCAGACCCGTTCTAGTTTACTCAGAAGGGTTTGGGCGCGAGCTAGTGCGGATCATTCATTGTGCACAGCGCCAAGAAACACGGACATGGGAGAACGCGGGACGAGCGCTGACTGCCAACAACATCTTTATTTGAAGCCTGCACAAACATATACTATTCGTTATCGCAACAGTTGCGAATAGTATATATTTGTGCAGACTTCAAATAAATATGTTGGCAGTCAGTGCTCGTACCGTGTTCTCCCTAGTCCGTTTTCTTTCTTTTTTCTTTTCTTTCTTTCTTTTGTTTTGGCGCCGTGTAAAATGAATTACCATTCTAGTTGTCACTGCCGCTAGATTGCTACGCACTTCTGGAGGTCTGGTTACTTGCGAGATAAATCATGTTTGTGGACAAGTTAAAAATAATCTTCATAATGTCCTTTGGTAGTGGCTGCACCTGCTTGAAATTCCCGCTTGAGTGGGGTGCTCTGATTAGCGCAATCCGCAGTGTCGCAAGCATAAATTTTTATTAAAAAACAAACTGTTAAATAAACCTCAGATAAACAGTTACGCAATAAAATATAATTGATTATTTTACATCAGTTGTTTGGCAACATAAAAATTTCTGTAAAATTTGTTCGTGCAAGTCGCACAAGTCATTACTAGGCGACTAAAAGACGACAAATAATCCAAGTAGTTGACCAATCAGATCAAAGCGTGACATTTTTCAATGTGCTCGATGGCGTTGTCAACACGGTACGTACGGTTTTAACACATTTTGATAGCACTTGCACTCGAAATCAAGTGGAAAAACGTGCCCTTCGAGCTACAGCTAGATTCATAGCGTTGGCTTGCTAAATCCGGGAGAACAGTGCTTTTTGTTGCACCGCCCAGTAGGGCCCTTGGCCGCAGTGTCACGATCATATGTTGGCGTCGTCTTATCGTGTTTCCTTTCGTTTCTTGCTTCTTTCGTCAGATCGAAATGATCCTAGACTCGCAGTACAGGAGAGCGGACAGCTCAGGCACAAGCGAACTGAGTCAGGAGGAGAGCCTGTACTGTAGGACACAGAGTGTGCAGCTCAAGGATGACTTCTGCGCCGGCGCGCGCCGGTGAGTTTCGCACGAGTGCCGCTGTGGTGTTTGTCGCGATGTTATTTGGTTACTGCCTAGTAGACCAGAAGTGATCCTGTATAAGTAAGGCTGGAGTAAGCTCAGTGTGTTCTCTCGAAGGTATCGTATAGAGCGAAGCTACCGTTCGACATGTGAAGCTTCGTAGAGCACGTACGCATATCACGAAAAACAAAATCACGGCGACAAGCGACGCGATGGAGATGCCTGTCGCATCCGCTCGTCGCCTTCAAGTCGAACCCCACGCGAGCGACGACTTTGAGCGACGTCTCTCCCGGGTTGTCGGTATGAGGGCAGCGAATACGCGCCGAAACTGGCTTGACGCATGCTCTAATAATTTAAGTTGACGTGTTTTGGTGTACAGAGCAGCATAAAGTATTTCTAAAGGTCTTTCAGTAGTTTTTTTTTTTTCTTTAGTCTTTGCACTTATCAAAATTGGGTCGTTTGCTCGCTTCGTGCGACATCCTGTTACGGCTTCGCGCTATTGGCTAGAATTCTAGATTTCCAAAACCGAGCGACGAGAACGAGCGATCTGTTCGCGCGACGGCCCGTTTCGTCACTCGAAGCCGTCGCTTGTCAATGTCGCGCACAAAATCGTTCTCATGGGGTTTGGGCTGCCTGCTGAAAGCTTCTTGAAGAAGGTACCCCCAACTCACAATTTGGCAGTATTCAAGAAGTATAATTTTTTCAGTGCTCATGCATTCATGCCCAGCCGTTGTGTCAATCTTGTAGTCTTATTTGATCACATATTCTCCATCATGCTTTACTATTTGCATGTCAAATGGCAGAGAAGTACGTGAATTGATCTTGGAACCAAACACGATTCCTCATTTTATGGTGTTGTTTATATGGAGCAAGTATTTAACTTAAAGGAATACTAACGAAAATTTTTGGGGGGCTGGTTGTCTGTCCCCCCCCCCCCCCCCCCCTTGTTTAATCAGTAGCTATTGAGCCAGTAATCATGGCAAAGAAACTTGTTTGATCCAGCATGCGACTATTATTAAGTTATATGCTTGTATGTGACGATTGGTCGCAGTTTCAATTTCGAAGAGCACTTTGTTCCCCGTAAAGTAAGTGGCATGCTTGTAAACAGTAATGATCATGTAGCGCGCAGACATCTGACGCACGTTGATGCATCGTATACCATACCATCTGTGCTTCTGTTTTCTCTGATAGTTTGGGGGGAAACTTGTGCATTGCTACACCATCGTAATGCTTCTTTGGGCAGAAGTCCACTATGCAGTTTGATCCCGGCATTAGAGAACTTTAGTGTGTCTGCAACCTTCTTGTTGTTTGCATTTCACTGAGTAACTGGAGAGGTGTACGGTGGGAACAACGCTGGTAGCGACATCTGGTGACACAATGTCTAACTAGAGAGGATGCAAAACACGCATTGCAACTTACATATTCTACTTAACTACTGGTCTAAAGCATTGTTAGTGACATAATTGTTATTGTGCCATACTTTTATGATAATTCCCTTCAACATAACACTGATGCGACAAAAAAAAAATTAAATGCATTTTAGTTGGCCAGGTTGTCGCAGGATGTCGACACCAGCTTAATCCGTAAACAGCGAAATGTTTGCTTGTACGCATCATGCGCACACGTACATATGCTTCGTGTGCGGTCAGTGCAAGACACCCAATGTAAACAGCGCTTAAACATTTTCTGAATGGCGAGACAAGCCCATGATGTTGACGTCATCGAAATCAATGGCCAAAACTCGTGATGTAGCATTGTTTACAAATAGAACCTATGCTGATGACTACGTGTATAGGTGCTGCACTTTCCAATTCGTCGCTCGCACAAACTTCAATATTAAATTAAATTGCGTTCTAAGCTACATTTGCTATTGGTAGTTTACAGATGATACCTATGAGCTCTCAGCAATGGAATCTACCAGTTATTTCGAGTTGGAATTTTTTTATTAGTACCTTTTCAATTGGAGTTTCATCATTTTATTTATTTATTTTTATTATATTTTAGAGTTTCGTCACTGTGCCTCGCTATACGAAGGAGCAAGTCATCGATCATTGGCCAAAAGGTGAGCGCCAGTCATGGTCATTAGACTCTAGACCAAAAGAAAAGACTACCTTCCTTTTTAATATTCACTATGGTAAATGAACAGATACAATACAGAGTTAAAATTAAAAGTGATTGCCAAAGTGCATATGGCTCAAATTGAATTTTACTGATTGAACTGTTATTGGAAATATATACTTGTATATGTGTGTTTCAAACAAGGACATCACTTTAACACCAGAGAATGTGCTGCAAACATTAGTCGTGAGTTGGTTGCCTGTTGGCATTGCCTGCTGACATTACGTGTAAGAGAAAAGAAGACCATGACAGCCACAACAATGTTTACCTTGAACTGGAGTTTTCACAGTGTGGCACAAGGTAGTAAAGAATAGTTATGACAATTTTTTCGCATCTGACAGTGACATATTATGAGAAGGGCAATATTCTAGGTTTGCTTAGATAATAAGTGGGTCTTTGAGGGTAGATACACAATTTATGAGGTAACTGCAAAATATGGTTTATGAAGTTAATTTTTCACCAACTCTCTTTGTATCGTTAGGAGCTTCAGATTCAACTCACGGATGATGCAGACCCATTTTTTTTCTACACGCTCACTCTCACTGAAGAGGACTTTCAGAGGCAAGTTTTCATCATTTCTCTTTTCTTATGTGTTCCTTGGATTCAGAGTTTTCTTTAACTGTCTTATTTTTCATGTCATAGCTTGTGTTGTACAGTCACACCTTGATATAATGAATTATCAGATAGTTGCAAAGCAAATGTAAAGCTTGGTTGGCCATGTTTTATTTAGCTGAGTGTTCTACTGCTATTGTGAAACCGAAAATGCGAGATCCAACGTGGTATCGGTTATAGCAAAGCAAACTTTTTTTTTTGCATGCGGCTCAGCAGAGTATGCAAACAAGCAGCCATAAGCCAACATGCCCGCAAAAGTAACTTTGAAGGTGTCCCTCAGTATGGTTCAATCATTAGACACAAGAAATAAAGGGTCTGGTCAGTGGCATCATCAATGAACAGCAGACAGAGACAATGAACAGCCGCCAGACAAAAATACTTTTTTTTTTTTTCAAATAAATGGGTATGAATTGGTTGTGAACCTGATAAACGGTCTGTATGATCTCAAATCACCCGTTTTACATTCAATGTTTACTATGCCAAGTCTGGGTAAGTAAGGATAAGCATTTTTATATCTCCGTCTGGCTCCAGCTAATTCTGTACATTGAAAATTTAGTTTGTTATGAAGAGTGTACAGCTGGATTGCAACTTTTAGTTCAGTGAGTTTTGCCAAGTTCACAGAACATAGACTCCATGCAACAACTCTCTATAGAAGAATGTGAGATATGAGAACATAGACTATTTCATGTCTAGCATACTTTTAAAACGCCTATATCCAACCACTTCAAGAAATATGCCTGATGTAAAGCATTGTGAAACACAATGAAAAAAGTGAACCCGCTACTGACACTGACAGCAAACAACCAGCAGTCTACGTTCCAACTTGATTTACTAAAACACTATGCCACACACATTCGAACTTGCAGCGCAGGTCCAATCAGAGGTATTTCAAGACGTATGCAACATGTTTTAAGTATCATTATTTTCATCTGCGCTTTTGCTTTTGATGCACTTGTGCATTTGTTTGCAATTGTGCACAAAGCGCCTGAAGGGGATATAAGAGGTTTACAATGGTGTATTTTTCTTATGTTAGTGTTGTTCATGTTCATTATTCTGTTACATGGCTCCGGCTATGCATTTGTTGATGCCAATTTTTTTTCTCCTTTATAACGAATATCGGATATAACAAACAAATTATTCCCCTGAACATGACTTCACTATATCAAGGTTCAGCTGTATGTGAGTTTGATGTACCGACTGTGCCACCCGTTAAGAGGAAATAAATTTCATTTTGATGCAGAGTAAAATATGCCAGGGTATATGCTTCCTTTCATTTCTCATTTGGCTTGCATCCCGCAGCCTCAAGACGCAGCAGGGTCTCCTCGTGGATTTCCTGGCATTTCCGCAAAAGTTTGTTGATCTGCTTGAGCTCTGCACCAAGGATGAACTCAAGGTTCAGTTTGCTTCACTTCAGCTGCACTTGCGGCACCATTGTCATGTCCCAGAGTGTGTGTGTGTGTGCACGCTCGCATGCGTGCTGTCCCACTTGCCTGCTGGCTGCTTGAGGGGGTGAAAGAAAACAGAACTGGCGTTCCACGTACATTACAGATAGTGTTCCTCTGTTAAACACAACATGCCATGCTGGAGCACTGGTGCATGAATGCTTCTTTCTGGTGTCTTACGTGCCAAAACCAGTTCTGGTTATGAGGCGCGCGGTAGTGGAGGGCTCCAGATTAATTTTGACCACCTGGGGTTCTTTAACATGCGCTACAACACAAGCACACGGGCGTTTTTGCATTTCGCCTCCATCGAAATGCGGCCGTCGCGGCCAGGATTCGATCCCGCGATCTCATGCTCAGCAGCGCAACGCCTTAGCTGACTGAGCCACCGCGACAGGTGGGTGGTGCATGAATGCTACCTTTCCACTTTGCAGAAAGCACTTTGCACTTTGCAGAAGAAAGCACTTTGCAGCACGGGCAACGCCTCATGACGTGCTGGCCACAGTAAAGCTGATGGTATAACCATAGATGCAGAGAAAGTGAATACATCAGCAAGTCTCTAGTCTCATTGCACATTGAGGATGAAGGCTACCTGCCGAGTACATTGCACCATGTCCATACATCACAGTGCTCACATGGCTCACAGCATTAACCAATAGAGCTAACCAATAAGTGTCCCCAGCAGCATATCTCGGCAGTTCTACTGGGAAGGTATTGCTTGACATCCTCAGATGGTTTTTTTAACATTCTTTTACTCTTATCTAATACAGGACAGCCCCCGGTTTGTGCTATCACTCACGGTGCATGGCCGGATTGGCTCGGATCCCGCCATCCTGGATGTCATCGAGGCCAACCCTTTCAAGCACCTAGTCCACCTGTCGCTCAAGCTGGCCCCTGCTCCTGACACCGTCGTCCGCAAGCACCTGACTTCTGCCATGCGTCTCCTTAAGGTGTGGCTATCGACATTAGAGAGATTTAAAGTTTGAAACAATGGGACAGTAGGCTAGATAAGAAGCAGCAGTGTGTTTCAGGAACAGCATTTATTTAGCCCTGGTGACTGTGATGCTGTGTTACATGGGGTCAAAGTAAACATTGATGCCAGCAGGCATATACGGTCAAGCGCCTTTATAACCAAGTGCTCAGAGCCTCCAAAATCCTTCATTATGCAGGTCACTTTGTTGTGAAGTTTGAACACCTTACCACTTGCAATAGAGCAACTTCAGTGTATTCAGCAAAATAAAATCTTTATTTAACTTAAATTCATGAGGTACTTAGTTAAGAAGCCGCAAATTTTCTTGAGCACACTTCGTTCGAAAGAATGTGACTGCAGCTGACCGACCTTATGGTATCGACGTTCGCGGCATGCGTCGTGGTGATACCCAGGAGTGGTGCAAAGTACACCTGCAGAGCGTCGAATGCTGCTATATTGCTTCTCTTGTCAAAATTCTTGGGCCTGTATTCAGAAAAACATTCTTAAGTTAAACCCGTTAGTAAAAGCGAAGCCAGCCAGCGCGTAGCTAACTGCACTTACAAACTAAAAGCTTTGTAAATTCAGTCCTTGGTTTGCCTACAGGCACCGCTACCTTTGCTTCCTTCCTGTCCAGGATGGTTTCGATGATGTCGCCAGGTGCTAGTTTTGAGCGTATTATCGTGTGTTTGTGTGTGTGTGTTCTCCGATCGGCACTTCATATGTGTACCACAGCTCAGTGACGGTTGTGGAGGGCAGTAATGGTGCCGCTTCATGTGTTCAATGCAAAGTAACAAATCAGCAAGTTATTCGTTGTACAGGTAAAATCGTTTAGTTGTACTTGCTGTAGGGATGTTAACAATACATATCAAAGATAGCAATTTGGCTGGGACGTGCGTATTTCTTCGTTACACAAGTAATTTTGGTGTAACGTCGTTGTAGAAGCATTGTAGACTGTATTTGGTGCTTGATCAAACAATTTTTTAGAAATGTGTTCAGACCCTATGGAACCTTTGTTGAAAGCCAGAGGTCTCAGGCATTAGGCTCATTCAAGTGCTTCTCCTAATGCATTCTAACGCACTTCATTTTCTCTAGTGGGGTTCGATGATAATGGAGTTTAGATTCAAAGATGTTTCTAAGTGGCAGTTCTTGGATGCTTACATGGTCCTGATGGCTTTCAAGCCATATGGTGAGATGGCTTTTTGTCGTATGGTCAAGCCATATGGTCAGGAGCATTGAACCTTGATCAAAGGTAAAAATGGCAAGAAGTTTTGACTCTCATTTTTGTTTGTTTTCACTGTCCATTTTTACTTTCGATTAGGATTTGTCCCAAGCCAAACAAGATATAATCAAATGCTTGACTGTATAGTGAACCTTGCAATAATGAATAGCACTATTTGAAAGTTCCATAGTTGAGATTGCAGTGTGCATTTTTGCAACTTATCCAAAATTTATTTGGACGCCATTTGAGTTAGTGTAAAATGAATGTTAAGAAATCAGCACTGCTTTATTTGCCAACTCATTGCTGCTCATACACAGATTTCAGTGTTAGGAAAAGCGCGAAGGGACAAATTTTAGGCTTTATGTCATTCTCTGCATCCACAATGTGTAGTTTTGCCATACAATGCCTGAGCATGTTCCTGACACTGGTTTTGTGGCTAACACGACGTCATTTTTTGTGCTAGTCGAGTGTTGACTCGTGCCATGTTGCAGGATGAGAACAGGCGGCTGGAGGCGGCATTCCGAAGCTCCGAGACGGACTTGCACTCCCGCCTGCAGCAGTACCAGGAGATGGCGACGGAGCGGTCGCGTGAGCTGGATCGTGTCCGCTCCCTCCATGCCTCTCAGCTCGCGTCCCTGCGAGAGCAGCATGAGCGCGAGCTGGCTGCGGAGAAGGAGAATGTGCGCAAGGTGAGGACGCTGTGTCCGTGAACAAGTTGCGGCTTCATGCCCAACCCACAGTTCAAGTGTGTGGAATGGATTGTTGAACAGAAATTGAATCGCACTACATCAGCAGGTCACTCCTCTGAAACAACACATGCATAACTTTTGCTTATACTACTACTACAAGTGGCATGAATAAGATATACAGTCGTACCTTGATATAACGAACACGTATATATAACAAAGTCAATTTAATATGTGCCACATATTGCAGCTGCTGTTTGTGCTAGAGGTTTAACAGCAGTTGTCGCTTGTCACGAAAGATAAACTTAAGACATCACTTTATTCCACTGACCATTATGTTGCGCTGGAAACAAATTGTAGCCGATGTTTGTGTCGCTGAACGACTGTCACGGCTTGTCACGGCTTGCGCGAAGTCGTCGACGGGGTATACAAGCCGGTTGGTCATTCCGTGCTCAAGTGGACACAATGAAAGGGTCAGAGTCGGGAGTAAACAAAAAAAATATATATATATATATTTATCGACTGACAACGATACACAAATTAATAAAATGAAATAATAAACAAATGACACAAGAAAACTAACACACCTGAACTTAATATAGCTCAATGATGAGGACAAAGAAATATGACGAGCAATTAACAGTGGATATAAATATGAAACAGGGCACGGATCAAACACACAAGAATATACTCAACAGTAGTTCACTAAAACAAAGTTCAAAAGAAAACTAACAATGTCATACACATGGCCGGGTCGCCGCAGCAAGTCCATAAATTGTGAAGTCGGTGCACAGAGCTTTCCCGAAGAATGCTGGCGAGCCGATCTTGTTGAGATGGGTGCGATTGCTGGGCTGGGTTTCCCTGGAGCCTAGATCTGACAACTTCACTCAAGCAGGTTGAGCTAACTTGAGGTGAACTACTGTGAGCTTCGTTGCAGACGTTAGTTTGTCGTCTCGTACGTCAACTAGTTACTCGGAGTTCCGACGCAGCTAGGCGGCCCAGGCGATACTGGATGGCACTAGCCCCTCGACTGCTTCTCAGCAGACTACAGGCTCAGCTTCTAGACTGATTAGCAGGGACTAAAACCTGCGCTTAAATAGCTTCTCCTTTCCCTAGTTCCCTAGGTTGTGGAACGGCAGGTATGGGTGACGGTTCACCTAATTATTTCATGACCCCTCCCAAAGGTCTTGGCAGCATGCCTTTCAATCAGGGGTGAGGGAACGAGTGATTACCCCCCCCCGCTGTCTGAGGTCGCGCCCCCGAACTGCACCACATAGACACATATGCACACCCTTGGGTCCGTTGACAAGCACAGAAGCAGCAGCGGCTGCCAGCCATACGGCGCCATATTCTGAGACAATACATACACTGCTAGCAATTTGTCGACACGGTACAGAGACATTGGGTATTTCGGGGTTTCCGGAAAGCAGTTGACCCCTCCAGTCCTAGCAACCCACTCAAGGCATGCGTGGGACAGAGAAGGCACAGAGTTCGTAGAAAAGACTCTCAGGGCATGCGTCAAGGTCGCGCCAGCAAAAAAAAACTAAATCTCCCTTAGACATTTTCGGCCGCTTGCCTGAGTGACTGGCAGACGATTTTCCCCTCTTGTTCAGCCATTCCTACGCCCACGACCTTTTGGCGCCCGTCAATCGGCGCGTCGCCGACTCGAAACTATGCCGCACCGTTACAACGACATAAGGTCTTCCTTTCGAAACAATCTCTATCTAGGGCTTTACAACTGTGGCAAGCACCTCCATGCACGCAGCAGCATTAACGTGGAGTTCTTCTGCAAAAAAGTGTGGCGACATGACGTCACCCTCGTTGCTGGCTACAGCTAACACCATCACAGACGATGGAAATTTTGTGTGCATCACTGCAGGCACCTCATCAGTGCTTGCACAAAGCCACGTGTCGTTGCGGTGGTTAACCTTTTGGTCTTGGTCGAAGTTCTTTTCATCTGAAAAAAAAAAAAAAAAGAACGGAGAATTCGAAGGCTCCTCAGGTCTCTTCAGCTTGCTTAGCAAGGGCTTGGACCGGAGCAGACGACTTTCCCGAGTTTTATCGGACATGAATTGTCCCCTCCTCATGACATAGGAATGGTACCTCAAATCCTCGTGCACAGTGAGCCTGACAGTCGACTCTGCTACTTGGAGCTCCTTTGCAATGGCCCGCATTGACTTACCTGGGTTGTCACTCACAATGACTTGCAGCCGCCGGAGAAGATAAGGGGTTCTGACGATGTCTGACCGCTGACTGTGCTTTTTTTCCTTTTCGCCACAAATGTCACGTCACCGCCAGAACACATCAGTTCTGTTAGCACCTTGTAAACGAAAGACATCGCTACGTTCAGAAAGAAGTCGCTGTGGTGTGCGGCCAGGGCGACGAGGACTGCATGGCGTTTCATTTCCTGCGTCAAACTGTACACTTCCATCTTTGGACAAACTGTGCAGTATGCATGATAAGGGGTCAACCAACAAGAAGCCGCATGCCTAGATAGATATGATGAGCCTGCTGGTGTCTATGGCGATAAGGAATAGTGTTCTCAAATACCTCACGCACCTGGTATTGAGCGTCGACTGTACTGACGTGACACAGTAACGATTAACGAGATTACTGTCAAGTACGAAACAGTGCAAAAACGAACATGCACTAGAGTGGTGATGAACGGTAAAGAGAAGTCTTCCCTCTGGCCCCTGCGATTTTTGTTTGGTTATCTACTCAAGTATTGATCGATGAATTTGCTCATCAATCGGTTCTTCTGAAATCACTGTTGATTTTGTACAACACCTTTGTACTGTCGTGCTCTCAGTTCATGCTTTTCATTTTGTTTTCTTTGCATCTCTCCTGCTGGTGCTGATGTCATTCAAAGCTGTGTTACTTGTGTCGCTGCAGGCCACTTCGGAACAGCAGTTTCGGTTGGACCTGGAGCACAGGGAGACAGAACAGCGACTCAAGAAGCAAATCCAGGTGCTGGAGGCCGACGTCTCTATCAAGGAGACATTGAACAAGGTGAGAGCCCTTTTGTGTCTTGGTTATCATCAAGAGTGAATGACTTATTTTGCTCACATGCAAGAATTTGCCGTTTGCATCAGTCATCCTCATGAGGGTATGTGATTAGCCAAAGGAGGATGGATGTAAGTTTATTATTGACAAGAGAACTTGTCTGAAACAGTATAGTAATCCGGGGTACATGGATATAGTCGCTGCAGTGCCATTACTTGATGTCATTTTCCTTGATGCAGTTGTAGTGGTGTGATTGACAGTCTCAGAATGCAGTAAATGCCTAGAAGCCATGCTGCAAGTTCATATTAAAGTCGTGCTTTAATATGAACAGAGTGTAACCATACCCTCTGTTTTTGTGGCAATGTGATTGACTACTGGAAGTGAGTATTGTGTGTAATGCAGTAGAAAGAAGAAGTAGTTTATTGATTGGAAAATGTAGAGAGGTCGGCCAGAAAATGGAGTGTCTGGCGTGCTACTCTACGTAAGGGAAGGGGAAAAAAGAGGGTCACAATGGGGGATGATAATGGGAGAAACGAGCTGAAAGAACACATCGCATAAATGTTATCACAAGCACGAGTCCAGGCCCGTGTCGCAGTAGATGGCTTATGAAGCAAACAGCAAGGTTGGAATTTAATGTTTTGTTCGTGTTGCATCGATAGACATGACTGCCTTGCTTTTTGTATCTTTAGGACTTGCAGGAAAAACTGGCCAAGTCCGAGCAAGTCTGCCGGGAGCTGTCATTAAAGGTGACAGCGCTGGAATCAGCAGTGGGACAGTGCCAGCGAACGGCCGAAGTGCTTTCAAGGTGTGTAGCATGTAGTTATGCCTCAAAAGAGCGAGGCAGTAATGACTCTTAAAGGTAGATTCTTATTTATAGCCTTAGCCTCACTTTTCCCAACCTCTTTTTCCGCCACAGGAGCTTAAAGCAGATTCTTTCATCCACTGCATTCTTTACATCACTTGCAGCTTTTGCTATGTGCAAAGTTACTGGCTATCTTCTGATGAAACCATGTGATTGAATTTGGTGGTGAGCTTTGCTTTTGGTACCACATTTCTAACTTATGTTGCAGACTTCAGGCCTGTCACATGCAGAAAATGCATACAGTGACCTGAAGCTGCTGTGCCTTTACAGTGCATGATATGTACGACATTGTATGACACGTCATATTGTGCTGCGTTACGTCCACACTTCCTTGGTTTCCTTGTATATTCTAAAAGTAGCTAAATTGCTTATTGATTTCAATGCTGGAACCAGATGGTTGAGCTGTTTAAGGGTGGTTCTGGAGAGTTGGCGAGCTTGGAAGCGTTTAGGAATGGGTTAGGTCACTCACCCCCCTGCCCACGCGTTTTAGGGCGTGGGCAGGGGGGTGAGTGAAGTTTCTTTTGTCGTGCATACAAAATACTCTTTTGTCATCACAGGGAGAAAGACACCGTTGAGGCTGACAAGCAGCTGAACGAAAAGGATGCCAGCACCTTGAGGTCTCAACTTGATAAATTGGAGGCCGAACTGTCACAGAAGTCTCAGCTTCTGGCCGAAACCAAGGGACTGCTTGAGAGCTGTGAGCAGAAGAAAGTGAGTAGAGTGGGAGGGACAGTGAGTAGAGAGGGCGGGCAGGAGGAATTTTTGGGGGAGTCAGCCACCCCTGCCCCCATTTAGAAGCCGCTCCTGTAGCTAGCACATGTCAGCAGACATTGATGTCACAGCAACGTCATTTAACCTGCACGAAGATGTTTTCCTCACCAAAGATAAAACACAACAGTTGGACAAAATTTGGAGGACACTTAAGCTTGGCCTTTCAGAGTGCAATGCGATGGCATTCAAAGACCCTTAGTGCTTCTCGTGCTTCCCGGCAGCTGCAGCTTATGTAACTGTAATGTT
The DNA here is from genome assembly GCF_013339745.2 of Dermacentor silvarum. Lineage (NCBI taxonomy): Eukaryota > Metazoa > Arthropoda > Arachnida > Ixodida > Ixodidae > Dermacentor > Dermacentor silvarum. Next base: position 103,152,260 of record NC_051164.1, on the reverse strand, counting down.
TACCAGGAAACGCTGGTGGCGAACGCTATGCACGAAGGCAAGCTTTCTGGTAGAAACATGGCCTCTTGCGTCGGCCGATCTTCTGTTATTGCTTTGTGCTTTTAATATTTCAGTCTGAGAAGATTTAACGTAAAACGCATGCGCTGTCGGTGTTTTGTTCCATGACATTTGTTTGTGGGCTGTCATTCTAAAAATTCTGAGGAATAACTTTGCACAGAGTGTAAGACAAGGTGTGAGCTGCTTTAGTGATTAAAGAAGAACTTAAGTTCTGTATAGAATATATACGGCAATTTTTGTTCACGAGATGCCAACGGCGGATTTTCGCCGACACGGGGCTGTTAACGCTTTCGCGTTAATAGCAGGAAGTCGAGCACAGGTTAGCTATGAGACGTTTGAAACTGGTCAGAGAGATGGCATGCAGATAAATCTCGATATAACAAATACGAATGAAGTGAATTATTGGCTGTAACGAAGTAAATCTGAAATGGCTTTTGCTGATATCAGCGTTGTAAACAATATATGCTTATAACAAATATTTGGATATAACGAAGGTGCTTTTGTGTAAAATGCGAGTTGATTATAATGCGGTTTGATTGTATTAGTGATAAACCCATGCAGCGACAGGCAGAGGCACTCTTGGAGCAGCGACAGGCTCAGCTCAGTCGACGAGAGGCAGCCGTCAAGACTCTCTCGGATGACATCCTCAAGGGTAACGAGATCATCAAGCGTCTTCAGGGCGAGCTCAGGACTTACCATGCCAAGCTGCGGCTCAGGTGTGTACGAAGGAATTGTCACTTATGTTGAGGCAGGCTTCCGATGTTCAAAGATTTTAGAATTCCCATGTGTTTTTCCTAAGGAAGTCTAATGCAATGGCAAGTTAGTTCTGTGGAAATCTACAGAAAGGAAAAATTGAAGGGGTGTGTGCATATTCGAGATTCTGAATACAAATTGAATAGTCCTTGCTATTTAATTATAGTATTATTCAATTAATGAATTTACTTCTATAAATTGTCAAATATGAATTTTTGTTGTAATAAAAACACTTATTAGAGATACTGGTGAGGATTGTTCCCACTGATTTCCTAATTCCTAATCTTATAAACCTGGTTGTTGTGGCGACGCAACTGTTCCTGACCAAATGCACATGGCAGATGACTTCTGCCCAATGATTTCCAGTCATTCAAGAAGAATACATCACTTTTTAGGCAGCCTGAATACGAACTTGTCTTAATCGGGACAAAGCAATTTATTATTTAATAAGTATCATCATATTTGCATCCCTTTCAAACAATGCACGATGCTGTAGTATCACGATTCTCCCGTTCAACGAAACACAACACTTTACAGGAATCTGGTGATGTGCTGTATGTAACAGTGTTGTACACATTCCTCTAAAACAGGAACGAAAGCTCGTTCCTCCTTCCTTCCCAATCTTGGAACTAGTTCCTGTTACAAGTTACTTTAATGCGAATGGAACACGTTCCAGTTACACTTCGAACATTGGAACGTGTCGTTACATTAACTTTGCATTTGACTTTTTAAAAATTAAAGTATAGTATCGAGTAGCCCTGAGGCGAAATAAAGTGAGCAATTTAAAACTCGCATCAAACTACGTATATTATATGAATTTGAACATCGCCGGTGGCAGATTATCTGGAGATAAAAAGAATCTAAAGAAACGCTCCCAGACCAATTTTTTCAGGGAGCACCGGATGTACTCCAGACATGTCTAACTGCAACTTTGGTGCTCGTCTGTTACAAGTGCAACACATATGGCACTTTCCACTTCGGTGTTCAAATGCGCAGTCAGGATACTTCGCTTCATATCTGCACAAATGCATAGAAAGTTACTCACATGCACCAATATCCTCCTGAGACCTGAACACAACAACGGGACATAATCGCTCTTCAAGGCAGTTTTTATTGTCTACAGTTATGCCAAGTTATGCCATGAACTTGGAAAACAATTTTAAAAATTTGAATACCATGGATAGATGGCCAAAAGCTTCGTCTCCATGTATGTGAAAAAAATGATTATCTCCATCATCTCCTCATGTTAGCTGTGGTATTAACTGCATTTCTTTGCTTAAACGCTGAGATGAAGATGGAACTACGGTGTAGTAGATTGCCATGTTGCTGCTGCGTCCGGTATTTTCACGCAAACTCGGTGACTTCGAAACATGCCTCGAGGTTGCTTTCGGCCGTTTGGGACGACACAGAGGTCTATACCAATTTATTGCCAAATTTCTTGAAAGCGGATGACAAGAATATGAGTAAACCACTTCTTTACAGTTACACATGCACCATATTTCATACCAAGAGTGAATATGATGCTTAATCACTTCCAAGTGAATTTCTAAAAAAAAGTTGAAGGCAATGTGCAATGTCTTCTACAAGGGGTCTCAGGAGGATATAATTGAATTTCTTGCACAAGAAACCGCATTGAAAGGAACAATACATAGGCGTTTAATGAATGCTGATTCAATATTGCAGTATGAGTGGAAAAAAAAATGTCCAGAATAGATATTTGCAATTTGGTAAGGATCCTTGTTTGATCTCGGCAAAAGTTACATCTCGATGTTAGTGTCTGACAGGCCGGCATGGGGGAAAGAAATTACAGGAGGGAGTGTCAAGTGACAATCTTGAAGCCTAGTCATAAAAAAAATATAATGGCGAACTCACGAAAGAAAATTCTCTGTAGTCATGTGACAGGCAAACGGTAGTTCTTTGCGCCTCACACGGTCGCCCATCCGCCCTGCATGATGTGCTGCGTACGTATGAGCATCTGTTCAATGCCGTGGAATATTTACAGAAGGAATGCCGTTCCCTCTGCCGTTCCTTCGTAAAGCTAACGAGTTACCGTTCCAGTACCACCGACCCTTAACGGAACGGTGGCGTTCCTCCCAAAAGGAACTAGTTCCGGGAACGCCGTTCCGTACAACACTGGTATGTAACTAGATAGCCGAAAGCAGTTTCTCATTTACAGCCTCCTCAGTTGACCAGGTGTCCAGTTGTCAACAGCATTACATCCTCTGTAACAAATAATGTCAATAAACCCTCATTCTTTTACCGAACGGATGCCACAATAACTTGAAAACTTACTTTGTTAAGAAATGAGATAACGTCAAAAGGTCATTTTTCTCAAATATCCGTATCTTATTAGATTAGTAAATTTTACATATTCAAACACCCCTGCAAAATTGTTAACCACCTGAGAGTGAGAAACTTGTGTTCACTTTGTTTTGTGGCTTCGTGCTACTTTCGGGTGAATGACATTTTTTTTCTTTCATAAGCCTACTGTAACGTTCTGCTGTGATCGTGTGTGACAACAGCCAAGTGCCATATCTCCCACATTCTGTGTGCATGTGACAGACAGTATCGAATGTAAGCGGGCCGGGTACTGTTGATTTTCGACGGATGCGGCCTGAGTCAGCCACTTGGCAGATGGCGGTAGGCTGAGTTTGGTTTAGAAGGATGGCAGAAGTGTCTGTACTCCAATGTCATGCCGCATGACCGTGATGTGCACAGCGCATTAGCAAGGGCACAGAATGGTCTGTGCCTTCCAGCCTTCATTAAGCCTTTAAGAAATTTCGATGTTTTTATTGTAATGTTGCATAGGCAAAAAGAAAGAAAGAGCTCTGAGCATATGCTGCTGTGCTCTGCGTTCATCTATGACAAGTCACCATGTTTTGTCACCTGCAGGTCAGAAGTCATCACAAAGCAGGAGGACGTGCTGACTGAAAAAGAGCAGCAAGTTCAGAGGCTTGTGCGCAGGGTTGATGACCTCGAGCTGGCCAGCAAGAACAAAGAAGCTGAGGTCAGTTTCTTGCCAAGTAGGCTGAGCGATGGTTTAACACAGGCTTCCATTCAGTAAAATAAATTACTTGTCTGATGGTGGGACTTTAACCAGCGTCCCCAGGCATAGTAACGTGATGCTCTAACCATTACGCCACAGGCTTCTAATGCATGCTTAATTATCAGCTTTACCACTCTTCACTCGTGGCACCTAGGTGTTTGCGACGATTGAAATGCGTAATGGTGTTTCGAAAAGCATCTGAAAGCACTTCTATAAATCATTTTGGGTTCATGAATGTATGCTGAAGAATCACAGCGGGGCAATTGTATCACAGCATCTGGCGGAAACAAAAAAAGAAAAACGAACACAATGCATGGGAGATTTAAACGACCTCCAATTACTTCTCGCCTTTACCGCTCTTCTTCGCTCATTGAAGTCAGCATTTTAAGGCGATTGAAATACTCATTGGCGCTTAGAAGCGCATGAACAAGTATAAAGGTACGTTGTGATTAACTCTTAGCATTGCCAGCCACTCTTTGCTCATGGTAGCTAGCACACGTTGAGACAATAGAAATGCTCAGTTGCACTAGTACAGTGATAACTAACACCACACTTGGGATATTTACAAAGTACAAAGTATAAGTACTTGTGAAGTGTGTTTAGTACGAAGGTATTCTTGTGTTTATGTGACTTCGTTATCAGAAAGTTCAACTGCATTGCTAGTTGACACATGATTCTTTAGTGCAGTATTGGAGATCGGTGTTAGCTGGCACTGAGCAAAAATTGTAGCTGCTACATGTTTATTACTTCCTGCATTGGGACACAGCTATAATGACACTTCTGTCTGGTGCATATTTAAAGGAATGCTACTGCACGTGCGTGCATGTGTGCGTACTTTGGGCTCGCTTGCTCCTCATGAGTAATCAAGTCCATCAGCAGTGCATTGAGGGCATGCTATATTTGCCTTACGCTAAGCTGCATGAGCATATGTGACAAATACTTCTATATAACTTATGCCAATTTCGTTGTTCTTTGTTTGTTGGCATATCGTCATTTCTTGCTTTTCTTGCTTAAGGCAACAATTTAAACAAGACATGAACCATGGTTGCAAGTAGTCTAAAAATTATTTTGTAGAGTGGGATAAGGATACTTGAAAACCTCTGCAAAGTGATTGTTTCCTTGTGATGTGTGGGTTTTTTGAGCTTGTCCTATCATTCATAAATGCTTTTTTTCCCTCTTGTTTTGTGTATGTGTGTTCGTGTATGTACGTGTGCACACGCAAACTCTTGTGGAATATGGGTGACACTGAAATAAATTTCTTATATTATGGCTGTATGCACCCATGGAATTTGGTGTTTATAGTGCTCTCATTAATACAGTACCATGTTTCTCTTTTTTTAATAGAGTAAACAGTCGTTTTACTGTAATGTTGGCATACCCTTTGTTGCCATGTAGGTCTGCAGTTGTGTAGCATGTCTCCCCGAAATGTTGAATGGCGTATCATTGCTTCCAGGTTGAAAAGGCACGACAACGGGTGGAAGAGGTTGAGCAGAAGCTGGCCGAGTGTCAGAAGCAAGTCAAAACAAATGAGAATGGTAAGTCACCGTTCGTCGAAGTTATGCATTGGCTCATAAGAAATAAGCAGTTCGTTCCAAAAGCTGCGAGTATTCCCTGAAAGGGTTGTTATTTTGAAAAGTGGAGCACACTCTTCTCGGTTGTCCTCAATATAATTGTGAAGAGCAGGCACTGGCCTATTTATTAGCGCCAATTGGCAATAGGCTGTTTAGTGAAAAAGTGTTACTGGGCCCTTGGCTGGACATCGTATCAATGAAGCAAGCCATCAAGGCTCTCTTAGAAGTTTTTAGCAACACAGGCTTAAGTTCAAGGCTGTGATTAGGCCCTCTGTAAGCAAATGTGCGTGTTATCCTACTGGCTCTCTTCATCATCATTCCTCTTATCTTTTTCTGCCTTTTCTTCTGAGCAGAGTCGAAGGCTTGAGAAATGCCAACCTCAAGCCAACCTGTCTGATTTTTCTCAAATACATAAATGATCCCTTACTTCTTTTTCTGTCTTGAGTAGTGCTTGGTTTATTAATTATAATTAATGGTACATCAAACCACAAAAGCTTTCATAGCACAAAAGTAGCAATGAAGGTGAATTTTGCCTTTGCTTCATTATCCTTGAATTTGGATTACAGTGTTGTAGTTGCAGTAGTTGCACAGAGAAGTGATATGCAGCGCCTTTCGGTTCTGGGGCACATGTGTTTTGCATGGCGAAATTTTGCTTTTTCGCCAAATCACGGGCTCTGAAGACATTTACACTTGTAGGTGCTTGTTTGGAAAATGTGTTCATTTGAGCCATTGAATGAAATACACTAAATTTCATTCTAAGGAATGCATTGACTCGGTGGGCATTGAAAATGTCTTTCGGAAGTTAAGCAGAATGTGTGCTTGTTTTCAGAAACAAGCATTATTGGGGAAAATTTTATGAGCTATAGGGGATAGAGGGGTGCATTTAAGTTATAGTTCAGCATGTTGTCGCCTTTTCAGTTCTAGCAGTATTGGTAAACACCGTAATTTACTACTGCACAAAAGCCTGTAAAGCATTATGATAGCAGCAAGCACAGTCGTCAATCGTCGAAATTGATCTACAGGTCAAATGAATTAACTATTTATACATCGCCGATTGTGCATTCCAGCGTAATCGCTGGTGCTCACATGTAAGCAGTATACATACTTTTATTCTATAACTAATTCTAATTAATAATTTTGATTCTGAGCTAATAATTTGATTCTGTCTTTTGCCATTTGAAACCAAATGTTTCTGTTGGGAATGAATTCAAAGCAAATTTGCCTGTATGACCCCAAATATTCTTTGTTTGCAACCATCTTACATTGACTCTGCAAAACTTAACTGCATCCCAAAGCTGTACTTGTTCGTGATAATTCTGAGTCCTTGTCATTTGCAGTGATCCAGTGGCTGAACAAGCAGCTCAACTCGTGTCAGCTACAACAGGACAAGCGGGGTAGTCCTGCTGGTCTGTCTTCGAGCAAACAGGTGACTTCACTGCACTGCACGAATGTCTAACACTGGTTACTTGATGCATGCTTAAGAACAAATTAACACAATTCAGCGCTTCTGTTGTCTACTTCTTTTCTTCGTCACCATGTTGTTTACACTGTTTTGTTATTAAGCATGGTTCTACACCAAAAAGTCCAGCTTTCAATCTTGATCATGGAACAAGCTGGCACTAATATCCGGATTTCTTTTCATTTTTGTTCCAGTTCACAAGCCCAATAAACCAAAGCCCTACGTATCCAACGGCACGCAACTTCGCGTTTCCAGGGACAGGTGGCACTGCTGCTCCTTCGCAGGTAAGGATACGAAACCTGGATCTTGTTACTAATTTTTTAACACCCATGTGTATCATAATCTACAGGGTAGCCAGGATTATGCCCTTACTTCATTGACTGTGAACTCTCATATATATAGTGCCGACCGTAACATACTCATGTGGAAAACAGCAGAACACAACAGACCAAGAAAGGAATGATCACATCCACAAAGGAAAAGTACCATTCATGCATGCACACGCATAAAACACTTGCAGATGTGATGTTTTCCTCCTTTTCTTCTTTTATTATTGTTCTTTTTTTTATGTGTTTCTGTCCTGGTATTTTCCTTGTCTATACGTTGTGGTCAGGACAATAAATCAGACAGCTGGTAGCCAGCACTATGTCCTCATCTCCATTATGTGTTCAATCTTTGCACTGTTTTTCATAACGATCGCTTAAAACTAAATGGCTCACCTGTACAGCAATGCAGTCAGCACACATAATCTGTGTTGAGGATAACAGGGAGAGTGAAAATATTCGCTCAGTAGTACTTGAACTCAAAATTTGCTTCCTGCGTCGCTTTGCCCATTGAGTCACACCAAGCAGGAATCATCGTTGCTTGGACATTGTATTTCAGTCGACTTTTCCCAACATGACCCCTGGTGTGAGACAAGAATCTCCTGTTCTTCTCAAGCCCATTGAGTAAGTAGGCCTTTCCCATGCATAGCTCCACTGGAGTCTGAACCGTGAATAATCACAATGCTTGACTTTTGATTTAAAAGCATTGTTGCAATCGTGGATAAATGTCAATGGTTTGATGTTCATATATGTTTGCTTTTTTGTTTCTTTTTCATTTCCTTAGTGGCTATATATTTCATCTGCCAGCTGGTTCACTAATATTGTCAGTGACTAAATGCTACCATTATTTAGACTTTATAAAAATGTACTCTGCACATTTTTTTCTTAAGTAGTAGTCTTTTTATGTAACTTATCCCCAAATGTAGAGCTGTATTGCATCCTTGCTGCCAAGGCACAAGGTAGGGCGGGGCCCCTGTCAAAGTTATTTTCTCTGCTCTTTGTCCCATCTCCTCTTCTCAAAGGAAATAAAAGTCTGAATTGAATTCACCCATTACTGGTCCTGACACTCTTACCTCCCTTCACCATAGCGATTCCCCACTGGTCGACCCGAGATTCCTGCAGCCTCAGGCAGCGGACCCTACGACGCAGAGGGCACTTAATCCGCTGGACACTGCGACCACTCCATTCGGGACTGCTGCAATCGGCCGCCAGAGGGCGCCTGCTGCCACTCAAGCACCACCCTACTACCCCACCACTGCCAAGACTAAGCCGTCCTGACGGCAGCATCAAGGGAAATGAAACTGACCGGTTCAATCAAAAGCGCATTTTTAAAAAGAAAAATACTTTAAAGGTCTGTGCGCCTACATGAAGTAGGCTCATCATGTGTCATGGTAGCCTTGTTCTCATCTGTGACATTGAAGTATGCGACGAGATCCAGCATTGCAGGCTCACCAGTGACAGTGACCCATGGTGAGAACAGGTCTTTTTGATGTCTAATTTTATGGTCAGGCGTCATTGTAAAGATGTCACATCTGTCACAAATATCCAATATTCGTTAGAGCTTATAAGCATGTATTCATTACATGCTGATATCAGAATGAAACATTTTAGAATGACTTCATTATATGCGATGATTATTCACGATATCCATTTTCCTCATTCAGAGGCTTGCTTATATAATGAATAGTGCTGTAGTGTTAAAGAACCATATTCTGCCTCCGGCATAGCCTCAAAACAGAGTGCTGTGTAATTATAGCATGAAGTTGTATTGATCTGTGAAAACAACTTAAACAAGGAAATTTTGCTTTATGCAACAAGTACAATTTTGGAATAAACAATAAAAAGATTGGTAATGACTGGAAACTTGCTTTCCGATAGAAACAAAGTATTGTTGGCATTCTTTGCCAAGCCCAGAGCACTGAACAAGAAAGAGCTCAGTTAAGTACTCTGGTTATGTAGAATTGTGTAAATAACAAAATCAAGTGAGTCAGCACATTCTGTTTGCATTAGCTGCAGTCTCCACCAAAATGCTTGCAACAGTTGTGGAGTGATGGAGCTTGACTTGACAATGCAGCACACATTGTAACGAGGGACTACTAAAGCTCAACAAGCTTTATTGCATGTTCAGAAATAAGCAGATACCGTTAACAAGATACACATCACAGTAATACATCCTGTTATAGCAAAGCATTTTTTAATACAGTTGAATCGCGTTAATCCAAACTTTTACTGGCTTCAGGTATTGCAAGAATTTTCCAAATCAAACACCCTCCTGAACACAATTTCAGATTATTACATGTACACACATGTGCAGTTGCATTTGGGCAGATATAGGACCAGAGCTGGTGCACATAAGTCCTACATATGACACCACTGTGTTGACAGTGACTGGGTTGGTGGGGCCATTTCACAGTGATGCCTATCGCAACAGCCTGAATATGAAGAATAGGTTTTGACTATTATGCCTGGTAGATGTCCTGTTATCGGGTGGTATTTTTGCCACGGAAAGTTAGGAAGTTTGAAAAACCAAAACTCTTGTTTGACAATTAAGTGGCCTCGAAATGCACTGAAAACAAACTGGGTCAAATAAAATTTTTAGGTATGTTATGGTCAACTCCAATTTTGAATTGAGTTTGAATTATCGCAAGTGTTCTGTATATGATACTTCACTTGAAAGTTCTCTTTTCTTGTCCTAGCATGCATGTTACACTGCGAGCGAAAGAGCCTGCATCACAGATTAAAAGACGCCCAGAATATAGGCATGATGCGTCGGACCGCAGCAACATACTGCAGCTAGGCGACACTATAGTGTTTCTTTCGTACTCAACGGTGATATATACTGCTAGATGCATATCTGTTATGACAATTTAGGGCTCGTCCACTTGTTCTATTTCGTGTGAGCTATGCGCATGTGCAAAGAGAAACACGTCACCGACACACAGACATGGCAGCGATAACAATGGAAGGCTGTCCTTGAGCTACTTTTTACTATATTGCTTATTGTAAAAGCCTGGTTAAATTTTTTTACACTGACGTCAAGAAAATAGAAAGCATACCATGACAAAGAACTACCGCATTTTCAGCTTATAACCTACAACTGCATATAACCTACGTCATCGATTAGTACAACCTTTGAAAAAAAGAAAAAATCTACATGTGCAGGCCATGCAAATAACTGCACAATGACATTCAAAAGTTACGTTATAAGAAGGACCCTGCATAATTTTGGGCTTCAATTTTTTTTTTGAAGATGTTAATATGCACTATATTAAATCTGAGACATCGGCAGTATGAGATATGTCCCTTTCCTCGAGGATATGTGAGTAACCAAGTACATATTGGATTCTTGAGGGTCATGAAACTTTGGTTACATTTCGCTCTGTCATCCAATTTCTGTGCATTCTTTTCTCACAGTAAACATGGCTAATCTGGCTCCTGTAAGGCATTGTCTCTAAATTATGACTTATAGAAAAGATGAACTGTAGTATACAATTTTCCAAGCCTAAGATATGCAGATGGAATGGAAAAAGATCACTTTTTCAAATAGTAAATATTCACTTGCACTTGATTTTAAATACCTCTTGTGCTTTGTCAAACAGGTTCTTGTGCTCCTAGAACCATTGCTTGGCTCAATGCCATGAAATCACTTGTTTTGCAAGCACATATGTTGTCCAAAGCATTCTAATAAGCAGAGAAACAATCATACAAATTCGAAAAATCTGCTGTGTACTCTGAATATCCCTGAATGCCAATCCAGGAGGCTAGTTTAACATGTCACCAGAGAAAGCACCAAAATGAAGCTTGCTTTAATGCGTCATAGATATCATAGCCCCCCCCCCCCCCCCCCTTTTTTTTTTGCTTTAAAGAAAGTGCCTGAAAAAGATCTAGCTGAAAAAAAGTTGTTTTACAACTTTTACAGTTTTCTTGTCTTGGTGCTTTATAAAGCAGGATAATTTTGTGGGCGTGTGAACTTGTTAGCTTTTTTTTTTTTTTTTCTCACAGGCAATGTGTAGTTCAGCAGACCCTCACATTTTTTGTCCAGTCAGTGTTTCTGGATTCTGAAGCGACGTTTGACAATTCGTATGACTGAACAACTCTGGTAATAAGCACTAACACAGACTGCTGCAGTAACAGCAGCAGCTATATTTTTGTGTATATGGCTGATATATTTTGCAGTTTTCTGCGAGCACAGTAATCCTACGAGGGTCAACCAGATGAAACACGAGTGTAAGTTGTTGCTATAATGATCTCCCACCGCCCGAACTCATATGGTGGGAACCGGCCAACACTTGCCTTGGCATCAGACACGCCTAGCACTATGTGTTGCCATGCGTTATGAGAGCAAAAAGCACGCTGACTAATCATCGCAAAGTCTAGTTCATGTCTCGCTTGGTTTACCTTCTCCTCTCCCCTTCGCCAAAGTGTATCAAATGACCACATATATTAAGGCAGCAGTAAGCTCTGTTTAGAAGTGATTGAAATGGCATGATGAAATGTCAGTGTGAAAGCAGTGTACACCTCTGTTTCACATTTTTTGTGACTCCAGAGTTGCGTCAACTTTTTGTGTTCGGCAAGGCTAGCTCACACTCGACTCTTGAGACTTGTATACAGCATCACATTATGTAGATATAAATGTTTGATATTGTATTTACTGCCACTGCGCACACTCCATGCTTTTAGCTATATATGACAATATGTAGTGTGTTCATCAGGTCACTGGAACAAGCTAAAAAAAAAAAAAAGTTCTCGTGAACAAAAATGTTTTACATAGAAAAGCACAGTAAAATGACTAGAACTGAAATAGAAAAGATAATGTGTGACAACCTTCAAAGATAAAAAACAATCCACTGAATGTTCACAATATGTGTGTATATATTTGTTCTCGTTGCTGCTTTAATAGACTAGTGAGAATGAAAAGTCACGGTCCACTGCCTTGAATGCACAAACTATAAATCAGAAACAATGCACATTTCATTTGTTAGTTGAAATCCTGGCAGAGCATAACTGATGTGTAATATGGGCAAATGTGTTCGAGCTAAACGTATTGCCAGAACACTGGTAAATGACTTCACTATGAGACACTAACAGTTAGCAGCTATGCATAAATATTTCATGTATTGAAAGACACATTAACAAGCATGTTCACTGGTTCAGCTATGTCAAAATGATCTAATGAATTGCAGACTGATAAAACAGGATGACAAAAGGTAACAACTATATAATGTGACTAGTCAGCATAATATTAACAGGACTAAGTTAACAAGTGCATTGGTATGTACTAGGCCATGATGCCCATTAGAGAACCATAAAGAAAATAGTCACAGATGTGACTACGGACATCTCTGACTACTGCATGGTTCTAAAAAGTCTTGCAGAAAGTGAATCCTGTAAAAGATGCCCCTGGTAGCATTCGTTTTCCCCCTCTGCTACCAATTTTTTTATAAGGACATTTGCAAAAATGATAGACAGCATATCTTGCGCAATATGTCAGAGGGCACCGCAGACATGATGCACTTAATGCCAGAATGCTAAACGCACCACTGGGCATCAAAATACCAGAGCCTTGTGATGGGGACTAAGTGACCTTGTGACTGCAACGAATAGCCTAAAAGCCTGTAAAGATAATGATAAAGCATTCATCGCTAGCATGTAAGTACATTAACAATAATAGCTGGATGCTGTACTGTTTCACCTCAGAACAAACAAGAAATGAAGTAGAAGTGCTTACACACTTCTGCTTGTAATGTACTTTTCTGGAAAAAACAAAACAAACAAATCCTGGCTAATATCACATCTTAAGGCTCACAAAGTTTCACTTGCCAATAAACAACACTAAATTAGATACAATACCATGAAAGTGCAGGAACAATAGTAACTTAAGATAATGATAAAGTGTTCATTGCTAGCATGTAGGTATAAAACAGACTCTGTACTGTGTCACCCCAGAACAAAAAAAAAAAAAAAAAAAAAGAATGCTTATATGTACACTTCTTTCATAACATTACAATGTATCGCAATTTCATGCTAAAGATATAATAACAAACCCCAGTGTAATATTGCATCCTAAGGTTCACAAAATGCTGCTTGCCAATAAAAAACTCTATGTCTAATACAATACCACGAAACTGTGAGAAAGAGATTCACTTGAAGCAGGGAAAGGGAACCTTTGCAGAATGCAACCCGAGGAGAAGTTCTCGGTGGTACTAGCACCAGGTCAAGTACGATTAATGATGATTGCAGCGGGCCGGAATCGGTTTGTAAGAGGGGGGACATGGACCCCTATAGATCTTGCTGCGAGGCAGGTGTGTTCACAGAAAGATGTCATGCGCTCTGTTGAAACTCCCTTCGTCCTTTGCTTTCTCCCGGGCTTCATCAATGCCGCCGACGGTGGGAACATTATGCGGGAGTTCCAGCAGCTCTTTCTCAAATGACATGATGTTCTCTGCCTCACCTGGGAACAAACAGAGACCACACCTCAGCTAAATGACAAAGTACAGTCGAATCTCGATGATACAATCACATTGCATCTGAATTTGGCAAATGAGTTTCTGCAGAAATTGGCAAGTTGGAAGAAGTTTCATGAAAAGGAAACTTTGTCATCTGCCCATGTGTAGCATGAAGCTGCACAGGAAACCCCCGTGGGCTTTACAGTTGAAGGAAAATTCACCCTAAATTGTACTGCTAGCCTGCTCGTTAGCTCAGATGGTGGAGTGATCACCCCAGATGAGTGTTGGTCCTGGGTTCAATCCCGAAACCCTTACAAATTTTCCTTCAATTGTGAAGCTTTCCTTTTAAGAAGCCCGTATAAGTTTCCTTAATAGCATTGTTCTACTCTTGGGTGGATCATAATTTTTTTTCTCTTTCACTCATCAACATTTCAGGACGACACAAATTTAAAGTCCCAGCCAGATTGCATTATGTCTCATGTTTTCGTTTATATTATGTCTCTTAATATTTGCTGCATTCCATTTAATAAAGTATTTACTGAAATACTCGCGTATACAGGATGTGCACCGAGAAAAAAAACTCGGTTTATTGGGCCAGAGGAATGGCAGAGGGTCACTGTACCTTTGATCCTCACAAGCTTGCTCCCGTAGGCCAGGTCACCTTGATAAGCCAGTATGAATGTCATGGGTAAAATAGGTACCAATATCAATGGCTTCTTGGTCCTTCGATACCTGTAAGAAATTGTCGTGCCTTTCACGTACTTTCTGTACAAAATGAAGTAGTGCATGTCTCGTTGAATCATGTATGCTCGTAAAAATAACCTTGCAAACTATTTGTTTTGTTGTTGTTCTTGCATGCGTTCTCACAGTTCAATATCCCGTATGAAGGCTTTCTGCTAATGTCTTAATGAAATTTCTTAGTCGCTTCTACTTCAAAGATGGGGGAAAAGTTGCATCTCAGGCACATGGACATACAGTAACATCGTCAGGTCAAAGAAAATGCTAAAGAAGATATAGCATATAATTAGTCCATTATGTGCAGAACCCAAGCAATGCCTCAACACCCTACAGTTAAATGCAACCGATACTGTATTATCCTTATCATTTGTGTTAAAAAGAAACCTCAGCAGTAAGCTGAGAAGGCAGAAAGTAGCAGTAAATATATGAACGCATCAAAGCTGAACAGCACATTAAAAAGTAACAATAAAAGCATAAATGCAGGGACCACCTAGCTAAGAATTGGGCATTTCAACTAGATTTTGTGATACGTAGACATGACTATATCCTTGGCTGCAAGACTGCAACACTGCAAGAGATTGCATTTTGCTGATGGCATTTACCTGTATGTTTCATTTAATAACTTGTGGGCATCAGTATTTGCCGTGAGTTACTTGAGATCAATTACAAACTGCCATTATTGTATGAATTCACAAACTCTGCTCCTCCGATTGGTGATAGTGCCTAAAATATGCGATACGGAGCAGTTTCTTTGAGACTTAAAAATATTAATGAAAAAAAAAATAACTGCAATAATGTCAATTCTTTGCCAGATATTTGTTTGAGATAGCTAAAGATACACGCAAGAAAAAGGTTAGGTCATTCGAGCTAAATACGCTATTCCAAATTATAAACACTGGTTTATAATTGCACTACAATTAAGCTAAATCCATACGTAGGATGTGCCTCGAACATAATTGAATTCTGACAAATTAAACCCTTACACAACTTCACGGTTCACATTATGACAACAGCTTCTAAGTGCGTGCGCATGCGCAACATACCCAACGAAGAGAGCCGCACTGGAGGCAACGTAGAACGTAGTGAGCCAGAAAAACATCTCCCGTGCATGGGCGATTTTGAGGGCCAACATTCGCTGGCGCATTAGGTGTCTCATGTAGATCTGTCTCTCCAGCTATACAAATAGAAAAAAGAACAACAGGCAACAATTATATTGCTGCTCAACAAATTCTATTCGAGAATCACGCGCAGAATTGAAAATGTACGCTCGATGGACAACACGTACTTGATGATTCTGCATTTCCAGCTGCTCTTGAAAAGTGTTATCAGCTGGCTGGCTCCATGCGAAACCCATATTCGTTTACAAACTATTAGTGGCGGTGCCACCTTTTTACAGTTATAACGCAAGGCCACTTGTTTCGCAGCCCGAATTGCCTGTAGCACGGCCGGCGTTGGGTCGACGTTTACAAGCGAAACTCGAAGGTAGATCGCCGGGCGTAGTTAAGTTACGAGAACGTCAGCGGTGATTTTCAAGACCGCCGCTCTGGGAGAAACCTAGGATCGACGTGGCCACGTCGGATGAGCCTCATTTTCTTTAACCGATTTTTGCAAAACCAACACTGCGTCGACTGCGTCTTTTCCTTTGAAGCAGAACTCTTTTTCCTACCGAGGCGCCCCCTGAGGGATTGGGTCGTCAGCGATCTTGTCTGCTATGAAAGATTCGCAGTTAATTTACGGTACAAGGCGAATTATCGAGGTTTTATACTAAGCGCGTAAACCGTAATTAGCGTCGGAGGAACGTTATCTTGGATGTTATCGCTTATCGCCGCGCCGGCTCGTTCCTTTTTATCACAGCAATCGCAGTCAGCGTGCCAAGGCCAAGCAACAATGTTCCGATTTGAAAATGGCTCCCCGAAGTGGTCTGCGTGTGCGATAAATACTGCGTTTAATTTGCAAAACTCGTTCCGTTGTGCGATAACCACGACGCCAAGCATGAATCGATAGGTGCGACGGTCGACCGCGTCCACGGTAAGTGGCGCTGCAACGGCGTGAATGAAGTGACAACGTGACCGTAGTCCGCGAGGGCGGTTTGTTTTTCTTGCCACAGCGCGCGCGCCTGTTGCCCGCGCCCTCCCGTCCCACTTTTAGTAGCTTGCTCTCGCCAGCGAGCCACTCGAACGAGTTGTTGGGCTTGCGGGGTCGTACGCATACCGTACACACTACGAAGTACGAACGTACGAACCCTCGCCCGTTTGAACGAAACTGGAAGATGGGCGCGCACGCGCGCCTTGTCACGGAGATTAAAAAGAGTTGAAAGTTGTGTCGGCGTTCGCTTTTGACCTCAGCGGTCCTCTTTTCTTTTTTGTGAGTGTCGCGTTTTCTCAAGCCCCCCCTTCGGCGGTCAGCGATCGTTGCATGGTTTTTATTTCGCGCTGCCGTATGTTGAGCGTCGGCCGAACGGCTTGGAGGACAACGTGTAGGCGTCTCCCGCCCGAGCAAACAAGAGCGCGCCAGCAAAAAAGAAACGTTGGGTTCGCGGAAGCGAGCGCCTTGAGCGTGCGGCGCGCAGCGGCAACTGCGCGCTTTGGGTGTCGTGCTGGCTGCAGTATCGTGTTCGGGCGCCCCGTCGCTAGCGTGCTCTTGATGTCACCTTCGTCTGAGCGCTGCCGCGGACGTGCGAGTGTGGTGTCTCCTTTGCATATCGCGCATGGACCGGGTAAGAGCTACGCCGCGCTGACAAGAACGCGCGGGGCATGCTTAATCGAAAGGTCGTCTTATTGCGTGGGTATTGGCGCGCGTAACATCCCGTAGTACGCTAATCCAAAGGCTGGGTTTTGACTGTCGCGTGTTGGTTGCGGATAATCGGTGTTTGTGGTGGTGGCTGGAGAAAGCCGCGCATTTGCTTTCGCGTTCTGTCCTAGTGTGGCCGTGTCGGTTAAATCTGAGTATATCTGTGCCTGTCGCATACGCCGACGTGATTTGTTAAAAACTGCTTTTCGGATTTTGTGCTAGGAACACGAGATGGACGAGTGGGAAAGACAGGAGACGGGAACCGGAATCCCGTACTACGTGAAGTGAGTAAACCTTTACTATGACCTGGCAAAGAATAACAAGTTCTTTTTGAGATTGCTTGAGGGCATCATACTGCGAAGCATATTCAGGTAGGAGGTAGTTAATGGTCTGAACGTATTAATACATGCTGGAGTGGTTGCATCCCTGTATGTTAACTGCATACTGTTCTCTAAGATGTTTAACAAGAATGAAGAAGAATTTTTGATACATGACTGCTATATTGTCGCATTTTGGGAGGGCACTTGTAATCCTGTGGCGTGTGTGGGCTTGGTCGCTGTAACGTTATCAAAAATTGTAAAGTCTCTGCATTTAAAACCTACTTGAGCACTGTGCCACACTGTATACACACTGCATCACAACTGTATGGCCGAACGACTTTGCTAGATGTTTCGTTTCCCAATAGAGGCTCTTCACTGCTGCTCTTGTGTGTGATAAGAATTTGATGTCAACACTCGTGAGTGCAGCCTAACGGTGCAAGCGCTGTGATTATTTGTGCAGTCATCGAAAGGAGAAGACACAGTGGGATCATCCTGAAATGGTCCTCATCATTGAGAAGCTAACGTCGTTCAACGACATAAAGTATGCTGCATATAGAACTGGAGCGAAGCTCATCTACCTTCAAAAGGAACTGCTATGTGAGTACACTGGATGAATAGCTGTAGTGTATTTCACGGACACAGTTAGGGGTGATATTTCACACGTGTTTGGCATATGGAGTCCATACCATTTCCTGCGGCAGGTTTATTTTATTTTTCTGTTATTTTTACAAAGCAGCACCTGTTGGTTTGAAAAAAGGAAATGCTTCATGGGGGGGGGGGGGGGGGGGGGGGAACTCTGAGTGTGGTTTGCTGAAAAATGTTCTTTTTTTGTTTAGTGGATGCTTCAATGTCTGTGTGAAGCAGTAATAGCCTGCATTTTTGTGGTCGGTGTTATAGCAACGATTGTATTTATTAGTTCTGTGTATATTAATTTGCTCTATCATTCAGATCTCTTTAATGTAGGGGACTGTAGTCGCACAATGGACTGAGACTGTCGTAGCATAAAATTGGGTCACCGCAGATGTCCTAAAGGATTGTTTGATTGAAAGTTTATTTTTAATGGAGTACTAAATTTCTTTGTGGGCATGCGTCATTCAAGTGCCATGGCAGCTGCATTTCATGTCATTGCGAAAATTGTTTCGTTGTTGTGTTAGATGACCTTTCTGCATTGATACCTGTGGTAGAATTATCTGTAGTGTTTTTGCTCTTGCAAAAAGCGGTCACAGCATTTTTGCAGACCGTCATTTTAGGTATATGATAAGGTTACCACCCTTTTATGCAATAACAAGGATAAATTGAGGGCTGTGAATTTTAAGAGCTGCATTGCTTTACAGAACATTGCCCTGTGATTATAAAAGCCTACCTGTCTTGACAGTAGTGTTGGTGCTGGCTATGTCAAGTTCAGAGGTGTTGTTTTTAATGACCGATACTATTTCACAATTTTTTTAGTACTAGTACAGCAAAATTTTCATAATTTTACATGGAGTGCACTTATTTGAGATTACCAAAGCTGACATGTTAGATGGTTTGTCTTCAGAGTTAACATGACAATGTAAACATAAGGACTTGTGATTAAGATTCATAATAAGTAAGCCTGGAAAGCATGCTTGAATTTACCTTTTAGAAAGATCACTTGGTTTCATCTTCCACAGAAATTTATGTAAGTCATCTGTGTTGAGCCGTTTCATTTGAGACACACACACACTTCTCTCTTTAAGCAAGCGAAGAGCTTCAAGTACTCTTTCTTGAGAATTAACGTAGAATAATAGTGGCTTGGGGCTTGTTGCTGGCTGACATTGCTTCCAACAGCTTGGTGATGTTTGTTGTAGATCAGGGATTTTGCCAGAATTGAATTTCTGCAATTTTAGTGAGCTCTCTGCAACCTGCAGATTACTACTCGTGCTGTGCATCACAATTTGTCAAGTGGAACTGTGTGTCCTTCAGTTTTGTCACATTTAGCCCTCATAAGTTGCTTTAGACACCCATTGGTACATTCCTTGCTCATTTTGTTTCCTAGTTTATACAGTCGCAGCCGGGAGAATTGAAACCACTTTGCTGAGATCATATAGCTTGGGTATACGCTTAAAAATGAAATATATTTTTCTTTCTTTCAAAACACGAGGTTAGGCTGCATTTTAAATCCTCAGATTCAACCAACAAACAAATTACTGAATTTTGCAGTAGGCTTACCAGGCTTTTTATTTAATGGTGCAGTAATCAAGGTAATGTTTGCACAGAGTGCCTGACTTATGGCTGTTCATTCTATTGTGTATGGAACAAAGCTAGAGGTTTGTCACAGGAGATAGCTAGTTTACATTAGCCTGACGGGGTGTCGAATGTGTCTGCACATGCGTAGCAAACCCCTTTAAAGCTGGCTTCCCCATAACAAGTGTCACCGTAAGGGGAAGCCTACCTCTGTAGTTGTCTTTGTTTAACGTGTGACAGCCAGTGTATTAGAACTACTTTCGTGTGCATCTAGTAAAGTATATTACCATGGCAATGGCTAGAGTTTTTATAAATAATTATAGCATGTCATAACGTGCTTGGGTCAAATGTAGGACCTATCGTTTTCAACGCTGGTGTGCCAATTATTCATCAGGTTGTTAGGTACCTGCGTTTGCTAAAAAGATGTTATGCCTCTTTCTGAAGCATACAATGGGGGAATACCAGTGAGAATAGCAATATCTGTCAGCAGAGTACTGGAGTACAGCTTGAGGAACTAAAATAATTCATTCTTATTAGGCATTAGTTGAGCAAATTGGTTGACCATAGTATGAAAAGTAGTGACATTGTACATAAGTTGATGACCAAGGGCCTAGTTTTTTTCAGTGGTGCAAGAAAAAGCTGCAGAAAGAACGCACGAGAAAATAAAAAATTGAGGCTGTGCATAAAACTGACTGTGAGAATGGGGTTGCATTATTCTGTGTGCGCACACATGGATGCATATGAAAGCTTTCACATCAGTTTCTAGAAGGTTTAAGCTGAATGCGAAATATTTTTGAAGTACTTGCATACGGTCTTGCAGCTGGGTAGGTTTGTGCTTACTTATTAACATTCTACACAACATAAAAAAGTGTATGCTGAAACAAATTCAACACAGGCATTTCAAGAAGGAAACAAGGGTGTGGAGGAGTGTGACAGAGTCTTTCTTTTCATTTCTTGGTACCTTGCAGTCAGCAACGTGCACGTGTCCATGCTGGGCAGCGTGTTTGGGGCGCATGGCCTAGAAGGCGCGTCCCAGCACGAGCTGCTGCTGGGCTGCGCACAGGTGGAGGCCATCTTGGAGGACCTTTACAAGCGCGCTCCCGGCGTCCATCAGCAGAAAGTTCCCCTTCTTGCTTCGCTCGCCCTCAATCTGCTCCAGAACCTGTTTGACGCGTGAGTTGGTTTCTTCGACACCGGAGTCGAGCAGCCCTGCATGCATGTGAAGGCTTCGAGCTAGGATCAGGTGACGTCAGCTTGGACTTGTGCTTGACGCTACTGGTCTAGCAACTGTTGAGAATAGTTTTGATGCTGGCGAGTTGGTATCGGTTTCACTGGTACCTGTCCTGTCTTCTATCTTTAACCTTGCCCCTTGTTCTGCGCACTTTTTCCAAAATTGTCACTTGTTCAAATGTCTTTTCGTGAGTTCTTCTGATGCAAGCTTGTTGTAGCCGAAGTTGTGCAGTATCAACAATTGCAGAAGCTGTCGGCTAGCATCAAGTGAAGTCAGGGGTGACCTTAAAGTGGGCAAGATGGGGGGCGACTCCCCAATATCCCCCCCCCCCCCCCCTAGTGTCCCTCTCCTACCACCATGAAGTGCTCTCCTATGCCCCAGAATTAAATGGGAAATCGAGCTCTGCCCTTCTCTGAAGAGAAAAATTCTGGCAGAGCCCCTAAGTGAAGCAAGACTTTGATTTGGGCAAGTTGATTCATAGTTAACTGGGGAGAATGCAGTGCAAAAAGACATGAACGAAGAAGACACAGTATACTGGATGAGCGCTGCCTAAATGAAGTGGACTTGGGCTTTTGCCTAAGCATCAGACTTGGACTTGCCTTGTTATTTATGCTGCTAGTTTAGTGACTCTCTATCCGCTCTAGAATCTTTTTTGATGTATGAGTTTGCGGCGACTGGGCTCGTGTGCTATGTAGTGGTTGCCGGCTCCCCTGGCTTGCATAAAACAGGCGCTTTGGTGCGTGTCTTGTTGGTCTCGGCACTGTTTTATTGACCTTGCCGACATTTGTGCGGAGTGTTAAATTTGCAGGACAGCCAGGCTGTTGTCAGTGTTTTTCAATTCTTGCCAGTCTTACTGTGGATTTTTACTGACCGTATTACCACTTGCGCATTCTGCCAAGAGCAATAGTATTGAGGTCAAACAAACAGTAACCGACCTCAATTGCACTGTCGCACCATAAGGCTGTGGCCACTTTTTATCATCATTTGCCGCAATGTTCACTATAAGATTGTCGCAAGATAACGAACGTCGCAATGCGCAACAGCCACAGCAACCATTATCTCAAAGCAATGAAAAGATAAGGACATCACTGTTACAGTTTTCTTCTCTTATTTTTTTTCCTTTCATTTTTGTGTGTGTGTATGTGTCCTTGCCTTGAATGCCCTGTACCTAAAAGAATTAGAACACTTATCAACTTGTCCAGTTTCTACATAATGTTGTTCCTGGGCAGATGGGATGCCTTTTCATCAGCACAACTGTGAAAGTGGGATACCATAAGCAAGACTAGGGAATCTAAAGTTGCAAGTAATCAGGGCTCTTTCTTTTGGAGTGTGCAGCCAGGAGCAAAAGTTTAGAGACCACGGTGTCCGCAGTAAATTAAAATTTTCTCTTAATACAGCTGTGGAACGTAGAATTGTCTCAATGCATTGCAGTGCTCGAAGAGGCCCATGTAGGCCATACCACTTGATTTCAGCTTGCATGCCTAGACTGCAAAGAAGGAAAAAAAAAAATTTGCGGCATCTGTGGTTTCCAGAGTTTTGCTTGCAACTGTGCGCATACATCACACAATGTGTAAAAATGTAGTTGGACCGTTGCAGTACGCTCTCTTATTGCCCTTTGTCCATCCACAGCAAGCGTAAAGGGACAATCCAAGTTTTGCAGATGAAGATAGCGCTGTTTGTCTTTTGCGCTGGGAGACTGCTGGACAAGCTCAAGTGTGAGTCCACCACTGATTTCTGCGGTGTTTTGTTCTGAAATAGCTGTCCATTCAAAGAGTCAAAATGTTTCTTTTTGTTCTACCTTGCAATACATTCATTAATGTTTATGTTCACTTCTTTAGACATTTGTAACGAGCTGCAAGACGGCACTCATCGCATTTCCTATGAAGAGCTTGAGAGCTTCCTACACAATATCTCAAAGGTATGGGATCCTGATGATATTGTGTGTTCTAGTGTTTCATCATCCATTGATACCACGTTTGTAGCTTTTTCAGCAAGAAGTTAGCTATACACTTTCTTTCTCCTTTGCTGGCAGATTCCGGAGTTCCTGGGTGAAAAGCTTTCATTTGGTGCGCATTTTGTTCCTGCAGCTGTGGAGAGCTGCCGAAAGGTGTGTATAGAAAAATGTTGAACTCTAAACCGAGAGAAAAGACCATACTCTTCCTTCCCACTTTCTCCAGCTATTGGACAGACTAAATGACTTGAAAGCCTTTGATTTGCCTCGTGGCTTCTGAAATCTTTGCTCTTGTCAAGAAGATACATTTAGCTTTGGGATAGACGTCTGAGTAGAAAAGGACCCGAATGATGTGCCTTTACATCCAAAATATTATACATAAAAGATGTCACTGTAGTACTGTTTTAATTGGTGTTAGGGATATGTTATGTTCAGCTCAGTGTTTCTTTTCTCCTTCCTTAAGTAGTAGTGTGCAGTAAATGATAATGATGAACTGGTATAGCTTAGTGTATTGCTTTCACTGTGAGACATCTCGCTGTAGTGGTACACATTATAGGCTTGATGTAACTGTTTAGTTGCTCGACATATTTAATATTGCATGATAATTGGGTAGTCCCGGGATTATCAAGATTCCTTAGAATGGTGCACTTGTGATAGATCCCCTTCAATATGAACGCTATTAGGACAAATTATCTGAGCAGCAGAATAACTAGGTAATCTTTTAATTTAGATTTAATGCACATCTGGCAAGCTGGACAACCATATAGTGTTCATTTCAAAATAAGTCTACTGTGTACAGTAGAATCTTAGTCAATTGAAATAGGCTAAATACAATTGTCGCTTACAAAACAGGAACTCTTAAGCTGGTTGGTTCTGTATTTTGGCAATGAAAAGAAAAAAAAAAGAACTTTCATTTATCGGAACCAAAATTTCCTCATCTCTGTGTAAACAGAATCACAAAAGACATAGCGACACTCCAACATGCAAAATTGTCAGTGTAAACGCTAAGGGATTTCTGGTATAGAAAGAACCAGAATCTCAAATTTGTTGCGGAACCTTCCTTCTATAGAAAAATCCATTCTTAAAAAGTGGGGGCAAGGACTCTAGCAAACAGTACGTAGTTGTCCCAAAACAAATTTTCTGCATGCTGTGTTAAAGCAACTTGTTATGCGGAAAAAAAGGAAAAATTGATATCCATCGGTATGTAGCAGAAAGCTACAAAGTTAAAGCAACTTGTGATGCTTTCTCAGTAAATGAAACAACAGTTTGTTTCATTTACTGACATATTTCTCTGGCCCCTTGAAGTGCCGTTTAACAAAATTTTACCATAATTGTCTCGTTTACACAACCCTTCAGTTGCGCTTCTGCCATTAAGGCAATATTCTCGGTCCCTCTGTCTTCTTTTTTTTTTTTTCTTTGCTTCAAGATTACGCAGTAAGTCAACATCCTGTGTGAAATGACCAAGGAGTGTTTTTCTTTTTGTGTGTGGCAGGCTGCATAACCCTAAGCATGGCTTTCTGGAACATCAAACACATAAGGTAGAATGAGAAGTGCTTCCTAGAAAGGGAAACAGCAGGCACTCTTAAGAGCGCGTGAGCTTTTTGCTTCAGATAAGATAAGGTGTTTATGCATTGTGCTGATATAGCGCTAAATGCAACCCTCGACCTCTTTGGCCTGACAGATGGTCCGTGCCACTTGTGAGATAAGAGGAAAGGGTCAATAATATTGGGGCATGTTGTTCTTTGTTCACAACTTTCCTTTGTTTAGCTTTCCTAGTGGGAAGAAAAAAAGAAAAGAAATAAGAGGGCGATGAAGTGAATGCTGCAAGATTGTGTATTCCGAAAAAAAAAATAATTTTATTTACGAGGTGGAGGATATTTTCGCTTGCTTGCAGTGAATACAACACAGCTTTCGAAGGGACAGTAAATAGAAAATTGGGTTTAGCAGTATTTGTAAATTAAGCTTCTGAAATGCCAAAAAAAGGCCACAGTTACCACAAGAAGAAGCTTGATAAGCGATGAAAGACACAAGAGCAAAAGACAGGTGATAGCAATGCCTTGGAAGTTCCTGCAACAGCTGTTAGTGATGGCATGAATTTTTACACCATCTGCTCTGGCATATCTGATTGTTTATTATTAACGATGAGCAACATTGTATTCTAAAGAAGCTTAAGACTGAACTTGGCAAGTTCCAAGAACTTTAATAGTGCCACAATGGCTCAAATACGAGATACACATTGAAATCTGTGACGGCACACCAATTATCTATGCTGCTGCTTCGGTACAAAACTAAAAAAAAAAAAATGAAAGTGTGGCCTTCATTTTCTCTTCTAGTAATCAACCTCTTTCCACAAAATTAATGAAAATGGATTTTTGCATGAATACTTATTAGTCTAAACTAATTTAGTGTTTTTCGTTAGTGTTTCTTCAAGCACGTTAGACATGCTCTATATGGTCAAGGTTGGCAGCTGAAATCTTTACAGGTGTTTCTTACTGAATTACAAAATACGAAGCAAATAATTCCGTCAATATCGTACTACCTATATTTCAGTTTTCCAAATGTGGATAGAGTTGCTCCCTTGTGGGCCATCTGGCTTGATGAAATTTTCGTGTTATCCAAAAATGTTATGACGTGAAGCTCTCATTGGAAACCAGAAGATAAGCCCAGATGTCAGTGGTATTGCAACAGACGAAGTTAGCATGGCATGCTTGGCCGGCAATTGTACCACCTGAGCATCTCGCACATTGTTATCAAGCGTGTGTTACCAAACATTAACTCCACGTCTCGAAGAAAAGTAATTAACAGTCATAGAACTTCCATCCTGATTACTGTGGGCACTTCATGGAATGTTACGCCTTCAAAGCTTGCGTGTGGAAGACCTTTCTTTCGTAGGCTGTGAAGAAATAGCTTTCTTTGCCTGTTGAACTGTAGGCACAACCAAATGAAATGTTCCACATTACCGATCTCACCACATAAGGCACAAAGCCTAGAAGGTATCGCCATTGTTCTTAAATAAGGTGAACGAGAAATTTCATAGCCAACAATGCTGACCAGTTCTTTTCTACAATTTTAATATTACTATTCTGAATAAATTTAGCCTTCCTCTCAAATGTGTTAGAATGCTTAAAAGTGATATGTACCTATTTTAAATTCACTCAACCAATATGCTCGAGTAGATTGTTCATGTGTAATATTCTGCTCATTTAGAGCTATTTATGTTAAAACCGTAGAGTGCATCTGGGGCGCGATCTTGTACGCGTTCCAAAATGGAACGGAGGCGTTCCGTTCCATCGAGCCGCACACGATTGGCCAATTTCAACCGCGACGTTCAAATTGACCAATCGTGTGCGGCTCGATGGAACGGAACGCGTCCGTTCCATTTTGGAACGCATACAAGATCGCGCCCCTGGGGTTGTTTTGAGGTGGCTATCGCTTGTTGACCCGAATTGCTTGTTGAGCCAAAATGTCCAGTTGACAGGTGTAACTACCAACAACCTGCAGAGCATGACAAAAGGAGTGACTAATACTAAGTGTGTCATTGAATCCTTTATTGTATTGTGTTTTGGCGTAGGCAAACGAGACAGCTGTCCCCACTCAGTGACGTGTTTATGTGACTGTCATCGGGGTTAGTGCAATTATGACAATATCAACAGGCTTCAGGTTTCTCGAAAAACGAGGTTACTACATGGGGACAAGATTTCGTAAATTTGCAACTGAAGATTGCAGTTTCATGCCATAAAAAGTAAAGGAGTTGGGATTGAATGTATGTTCATCATCTCTTTATGCCGACAGCCTTGCAAATCTAGCTTGCTGCTTCTCTGTGCTATGCAATGCAGTGCGAACTTTGTTTACAAACATGCATTTTGTCACCAGACTATTTATACTTAGTTAATTAAAACCCACTGTCGTAGTGAAAGCAGTCAACCATTAATAGTAGTATTTCCAAAGTGGTTCCACTTGACAGGATGCAAGTGAACACACTGCTACAGTGCTAAACGTGTCTGCCTGGTGACTGTGTTGCTCTTTTGCAAACTGGCTACAAGCGAAGCAGATATGTATTGTTGTCTTACTGCTCCCTTTTGCTGCTGATAAGATCATTGTCTTTAAATGCTTAGTAGATGGTTTAGTAGATGTAAATGGCAGTTGCACTGTGCAATGCTGTCCTCTGTTGCTGTGCAAGATGCGGACTCAATGTCGTTGCCGGATTTTCTTTCAGCTCGCACCAGCGCTGCCTGCCATTCCTGATGACATGTTCCTCAACTGGCTGCTCCGGGAACCACAAAACCTTGTTTGGATCTCAACGTTCTACAGAATGAGGTCCACTGAAAATGGTACGAAGCCAAGTCATTATTCTCTTATCACTTGAAATTCTTGAACTTTCATTTCTTTCTAATGCTTATCACTAGGTAGGCCACAGTGTGGCTTCTGTCCACTGTGCGAGAAACCGTGCAATGTTTTACCGTGCCGAGCATACACCCTTCCTAAATGTGAACATTGTTCAGAGGGACATAAAGAGAAGCACTAACTCAGTTCAAATGATTTAACTAGTCTTTCAAAAAAATTTTTTTTTTCGATAATTTCCTGGAAAGAATTTGGTCGAAGTGCACGAAGCTGGTGCACGGATGTGCGATCATGAATTTCAAAGTATCTTTATTATTTGGGTGGTTGTAGTGCAGTCAAAGTTCTCGAACTTCTCCAAGTTTTCTTTCTGGCTCCTTTATAAAACAATGTAGCTCATCATCGCCAGAAAAAAAAAAAAAAAAACCATAACTAGGCCCGTGCAGACATCGTAAAAAATTCTTGACATCATGGCGAGATGCTGCACAAACTTCAAAGCAGTGGCACCACTTGTGTTTTGTTCTTGCGCCTTTTCTGGCTTATCAAGCCTCCTGTCATGGTAAGAGCGGTTTTCTTTTATTTTTTGTTGTAGTGCAATTTACTGCCACAGGGAGAATTATTTTTTCTCTTTAATGTCTCTTCAAATTTTGAGGCCATATGGCATTTTTGAAATGTGCAAAAATGGGTGTGAGAAGAAGAGGTTTTGGTTAGAAGGTAGCTGTGAATTGAAGGTAAGTACGAGAGCTTTGCAAATCGTTCATTGCATCCCTTCTGTTCTACAGCTGACAGTGCTAGAAATTTTGGCTGTCTCTGTTGCAGTTGCGCACCCGATGAAATGCGGAGCATGCAAGACATACCCCATCGTTGGTCTGAGGTAAGCTGCTACTCTTTTGGTTACTGCTAATTAGGACAAGCAGTTGTCAGTGTGAAATGTATTCATAATTATGTATCCTAACCTCTCAAAAGGTACCAGTGCCTTCAGTGCCTCAACTACGACTTGTGCCAAAGCTGCTTTTTGCACGGCAATGTTAGCAAGAACCATTCCATCAAGCACCGAATGCAAGAACACTGCCAACAGGTGGGCCTGCCTGCGGTGATGCTCTGTCGCTTATTTTCTGCTCCACGTTAAAAGCACTTGACTCGCAGTGTTTGTTCTTCTTGTCTATATATTTTTGCATTTGCAGTACAGTATAACTGTGTGGAGTCGCTTAGTAATGTCACCGTTTTCTTTTGTGGCCTATTTCCTGTTGTTCTGCACAGTTTGATGGCTTGTTCTCTGATTCAGTTACAGTATACTTTCGTTAATTCGACTCCGTTTAACTCAATCCAGGCCTAAGGTCTCGGCCGGCGCCCATGCATATCTATGGGCCCAAACTTTCGTTATTTCAATCTTAAAATTTGCCTCTTCGCGCTGTCGGCACGCACGTTCGTGACCCCTATGGTGAGCACGATAGCGACCCTTTTAGTGGCAGCGCCTGTTTCTGTGGAGCTTAGGGGACAGTGAATGCGTTGAACACTCATCATCTCTAGCCGATAACACCTTTTTAACACGAAAGTGTTTTATGCCGGGGTCCACCAAGACTTCACTGACGTATTTCCGTCACGGAAATACGTCAGCTTACAATGTACACGAACATAATACAAAGAAAGAAACCAGAAGAAAAAGTTCCACAAACATGCAAAATTTGGAAATCGAACGCACGACCTCTCGGTCCGCGACGATAGATCGCCGAGCGTTTAACCCATTGCGCCACAAACGCATTTGCAGAGAGCTACACAGACGCGCCTTATATATCTAACACTCCTCCGTGTACCCGCGCTCTTGCTCGGGGCGGTGCCGCCGCCTACGAGCAGAAAAGAGAAGTACTGCATTATGACACTAACGCGCACCGACAGTGAACGCTTCGGTGGTCTCAGCACTACGACGCCTCGATGCCAGCATTCGAAGGGACGCTGGCATCAAGAAGCACTACCAACGCCACCTAGGTGGCGTTCACCGTACTCAGCACAGCGGAGCGTGGCCTCCGCAATTAGCTCTGAAAATGTTTCTGAAGTTGATTGCGGAGGCTGCAATTACGACGCGCTGTACGCGCTGATTTGACTCGGTGACGATTCAGTTACGTGCTTTGTCTTGCGCGTTGTATTAGTGTGTCAGTTACGTGCTTCGTCTTTCGCGTTGTGCTAGCGTGTGCAGCGTAGTGCAGCTTCCATATGCACGACGGTTGCTCATGGTCATCGACGTTGGTAGTCGTGATGGAGGAGACGTGCCACCAGGCGTCAGCGTGGGTGCATCAACGCCTAAGGGCGCTTTAGCCACAAAACACCAATAGACATTATATATCAATGTGCAATAAACATTACACTACTTCTGTGAAGACACGTTTCACTTTCGTGTTCTATACCGATTCCTATATAAGAGGGATCAACCACATTTTTTTTGGCCAGCCCTAGGAACATTTTCAAACCATAACCGTAGGCCCCAATGTTTGATTTAGGCATTTAGCTGATTCTATCGCAGCAGTGTTGTGTGGCGTTTTGCAGTAAATTTCAAGTGATGTCTTGACTGACCCACCATCGTTGCATAGTGGCTTTCGCATTGCGCTGCTAAGCTTAAGGGTGCTGGATAAAATCCCAGCTGCCGCAGCCGCGTTTCCACGTGGGCAAAATGTAAAAACGCCCTGTAAAGCACTCCAGGTGGTCAAAATTAATCCGGAGTCTCCCTTTACAGCGTGCCTCAAAATAATATTGTTGTTTTGGCATGTAAAACCTCAGAATATAAATTTTTTTGTCTTGCCGACCATTATATTCTCACTGCATTGCAACACTTGCAGACTTCTTCCTGGGAAAAAGTCAAAGGCGTCCTGAAGACTATCAGCCTGAAGATCCAGCGCTGGAAGCGCGAACCCAGGCCCAGCTACCTTCCCCTGCAAGCCAACCCCGAGCCCAAGTAATTGTAGTTCCTCATTATGTGTCTTGTTCTGGGGTGGGAATCCTGCGCCAATTACACCATTTTGATGCACAAATTGCTGCACCAAATTGGGCCAAATGCGGAAAAATGACTGAATTTGTGCCACGCTGCACCAAAACAGCTTTAGCTCCGGCGGCATTAGCTAAAGATTGCTGGCGCTATACCGGCGTGGTGCAGGGCGTTGTGTGGTTAGTCCCGGAGGTCTTGTAAAAGTGGCTTTCGTATTCTGGCCCCTTCATAAAAGTGAAGGTAGCGACATTTCATTATCTTACTGCCTGAGCTGGTGAGTGAGGGCAGACAAGGAAGTCTGGGGCTTATCTGTGCCTTCTTGTTGGAGGAGTGGAGTCACATGTTTGTTCTGGCGCCGTTTCCATGAAAATAAGCATACGAGCATCCATGTGCTGCCAGCTGCGCCTTTTTTTTTTGTAATTTTAGTTATTGATTTTCTTACTCGCGTGGTGCTCATGATCCAGCGATCGTGGTGATCATAAGTCCTGATATCGCTGCAATCAAAACAAAAAATTCTGAGGATGCGAGTGGTGAGCCGAGAGGAGAGGCCAGGAGAGGAGGCATGTTGTGACATTTAGCTTACTCAGAGGGCTTATACCCAATCACTCGGTGTGAACTCCAGATTTTGTGGGGCTTCTATTGAGTCCAGTGAATGGCAAAGCAAAGTCAGTCATGTGCAGAATCTTGGTTTAAGCTACAGTAGAACCCTGCTGTTACGTTCCCGGGTGCTGCGTTTTCCTGGCTGTTACGTCGTTTTCGGCCGGTCCCGGCACAGCTCCCATAGAACCCAATGCATTGGTAACCCCGCTGTTACGTCGCAACTGTGGGACCGTTCCCGCATCATACGTTGCGAACTGCCACACCGCGCCGGCCCGAGTGGCCATTTTGACTTTTCATGTTGCTTGGCTTGGTTGCTTGACGATGGCATTCACCGCCCAAATCGCCGGGGGTGACACTTATTACGTATTTTCGGTTTCCGCCAGCAAAAGTATGGCCTTTGAGATCCGTATTTGCTATCTAAAGATGGTGGCTATGACGCGTTGCGGCCCTAAAATTGGTTTTGGCTCATGGATGTTCCGTATAAAGTCCAAGGGCGATAACGCCGTCGCCGCGCGCCGTATGCTGTATGTGCGAGTGAAAGCGTGCGAGGGGAGCCGACGACCACATCTCGCGCTCAAAAGAAAGAAAAGCAGGGAGGAAGCGCGCCTCCTTCCGTTGCGCTCGAGGCACCGGCAAGGGATGGCAGGCAGCATTGTGCTCTGGCATCATACTGCGCGGCGGCGCGCGGTCGCGCAGGCTGTATCTTGAAAGCGATCTACGTGGGAGCAGAGTCTGCGCAGTGTAGGTGCGGCGGCGGCTTGTAGCTTTGTGTATGCTGTGTGTTCTCGGCGCTCAGTTTGCGTTGAAGCGATAGACAACAGCACGAAGGTCACTTCACTCGCTTCTGCAGCGGCGCTTAAGCGCTTAACTGCGCTTGTCCGCGCTCGTCGAGTGTGATGTGTTCATGTTTGCCTGTGGGTGCTGACACCATGTTTGTTAATTAGTTAACAAGCAAATGTTTACAAGTTTATACGGACAATAAAACGACAGTGTAGACCGCTTATAACGTAAGTCGCCGGAGTCGCGATTATCTGCACTATAAGCGGTGCCGCACTATAACCAAAACAACGATTTTCAAGCCCTGCACGCATGCAAAACATGTAGACCAAGCATGTAGACACGCTTTGTACTATCGCGTGCACATCGCGGTTACGTTTTCGTGAGTGAGCTGGCGAAAACATAATCGCGATGTAGCCGGTGCTCTTTAAGTTCGACAGCTTTGCACCGAGTCAAAACGAAACAACAGTTTGCCGTAACCGCTGCGGAAAAAACTGTGACCGCTATCGACGCGATTATGAACGGTGACTTTGCGGTGCTGAAAGCACGTGCCCGACACATGCACCAAGTCTGGAAGAATTAACTACCGTTTGCTGCAACTGCAGTCGAAACCGCGGTCGCTATCTATGCGATCATCGATGGCGACTACGCAGTTTTTTTGGCACGCAGCCGACGCACGCGCGTACCGAGTAAAAACGAAACTACTGTTCGCTGCAACCGCTGCGGAACCCCTCCCCCCTTCCTCCCCGCCTCGCGTGCGATTGAAGACGCCGCGCTTCCTCCCCGCTTTCCTCCCTTGCGTGCGCGAGATTGAGCCACCTTTGTCGGCTCACCCTCGCACGCTTTCACTTGCACATACAGCAT
This sequence comes from Dermacentor silvarum, assembly GCF_013339745.2. NCBI lineage: Eukaryota > Metazoa > Arthropoda > Arachnida > Ixodida > Ixodidae > Dermacentor > Dermacentor silvarum. The sequence continues at coordinate 103,119,814 of NC_051164.1, read as the reverse complement.
ACAGCACGCGACGACGGGGACTTTTATACGGAACATCATGGCACTACGGCAGAAATGTGCCTGGAGTGTCCATATAATTGCTACGTATTCCATTTAAAACAGATAGGAATAGTTTTACGTTAAACCAGCCCAGGGTTGATTGCGGCTCTCTGGGTTTGCGGTGACATATGGTGACCCAGAAATTACGTTAACGCGTCGATCGGACCGCATAATTTCATAACGGAATGTGTAGTTCGATTGTAGTGCCACTGATGTTTTCGGATTTGCGGGAAAGCATGCGCAGTGCCGCAGCTTCTCACTCCACTCTTCCATATTCTAGTACGCTATACCTACAAAGCGCGCTTCTACTACGCGCTTCGACGTAGAGAACTGGGTTGGTTTCACATTATTGACAAGCGTCTCTCCCAGAGACGCAATCTATGCACAGTGCACTTGGCTGCAAAACTACAAAGCAGTCGAATGGACGCATCGTTGTGCTCCGCTCAATCGGCTCGGCAGCGGAGCGAGAGCAGTGTTATGCCTTCTGCTGCTGGAATGAGCATTGTGCGCACTCACACTAGCGCTTCCGCCGGGCGACTGTGTGCACATTGTTAGAATGCATCAGTCTCAGCGGATCGAACTGTGAACAAAAAGCTAGAACTCTTTATCATCGTAACAATGCATGCATGCTGTGTTCTGTCTTGTATACATCTGTGGCTGACCCTCTCTTAGGCCTCCAGCACAAAGCCCGAAAGCGTATCGAGTACCACCGTCGGATGAAGTGGACTGCGTGAAGTCAGTAGCTGTGAGTGGCTTCATTTGCTTGCTATTCTAAATAGGTGCCGAAATAGAGCGCTCGTGTTCCTTTATGTTCACTCTCTGTCCCTTTCGTAGATAGTAAAGGTAAAGAACTGAAAATTATCATCAGGTTATTTGTTTTTGTTTTTTCCAAGCTGTAGTTAAAAAAGTCAGTTTGAGAGGAAAGTATAGTGGTGCTAGCACGTATGTGTCGCTTATGACATACCTTTCACTTAAGGGCTTATTTTAATATCTTTTTGAGACACTGCATTAGTAGGCACTTAGTAGGGCACAGGGATTGCCTAATTATAGTAATTAGTATTCGGTTATGCATCTGTTACTGGGTCAGAGGTGCAAAAAATGTTTGTTGCAAGTCGAAGTGGTAGAAGCAGCTTTATGCTACGATATGCGCACAGGGAAAGGCATTCTATTCAAAATTAATGAAACTGGCCTGGCAATTTTCATCCCGAAGGTCGCATTGATATGCATAAAGCTGGCTCCACTATATTTATTGACTTTCTCAGTAATTTTGAGATCGTATGGTGTATAGATTTACGTTCGACACTGCGCCAAATCTTCTCTGAAAGGTGAAATGACTGTTCCTCCACTGTACCTTCTACTTTGAAGCCTCACTCATATTGTATTGGTAGCATTAGTGGAACATGTATGAAATAATGGAAACATGGCTCATCAGGAAATTCGGTGACAGCTGCAAAAAACTAGTTTTCAATGCTTTTGCATAAGAAGGTTGTTCTTTTGGATTATACTAGTGAGATTCATGATCTTGACTGGGTAGCCTTTTTGTGGATCTCTTGCTAAACCCTATTACTTCTTGCTGCTGTTGGCTCAGCCGAGGTTGGCTAATGTGCCTTTTGCCAGTGTTTAATAATGCTTTTACCATGTCTGCTGATATAGGTATGTTCTTACGTCAATAAAGTTAATGCTTGGTAGTTGGCGCATGTACGTTCAAATCTTTTGTCTTGCCTTCTGCCTTCCTTGCACTTGGTGCTGTTGTGTGCATGATTTTAATTATGCATGTTTCTGCTATTTTTGTTTATCATTCAGCACAATAATGCGCACATGGCGCCATGCTTGGACACCCTCCACCAGCAGGAGCTGGAGAGCATCATAGAGCGGCTCGAGCGAGAGAACAGGTCAACCTCTTTCACTCAATCTAGAGATGAGGTTTAGCACTTTATGTCACGCATCTTGTTGGAATGAAGTCTGGCACCAAATCAGGCTGCGCTTAACATTGCTCGAACCCTCCAAAATTTTCGTTGAAGTTTTTTAATTTGGGCTCATTCTACTACCTTGCAAACGTTTCGTTAATTTTTGCGAAAAATAAATTTTGTTCCAAGAAACCTTCACCTATTGGTCTACGATCATACCCTTTAAAGTCTTCTGATGGTAAAAGAACGCCAGAGAGGTATTTGCTTCAAGCAAGTTTATACGGACAAGTTCTTGAAGCGAGTAAAATCAGCAACAGCAATTTCGCTAAAATGTCAGTGTGATCTGGAAAGTTTGTTTCCAGATGTGTGCAAAAGAATGTGAGCAAAAGGTATGTGCTCAAGGCAAACTTATAAAAAAATACATGCTATACCCCCCCCCCCCCCCCCCATTTGTTTTTTTGCCCCGTTAGGGTCATGTCCTAAAGAGCTTTACGAATTATAATGTTCACAGGTTGTGGAGGTATGTTGCTCTATTATAGTTGAACTGTTATAACGAAATTGCATACGACACATAAGTACCTTCGTTATATATACGGTATTTATCAGACGCATATACTATTCACAACCTACAGTAGAACCTCGTTTATACGTTATGGAAGAAACGCATGAAAAAACTTACTAAACGGGAAAACATACGATCCGAAGCCACTAAAGAATTTGCAGACCCAACTGCAGTTGACGTCTGTGTAATTCAACGCGTTGCGCGAATCCCTGCAGCATGATATGCGTGCCGAGGTCGTGGAGCCCGATACGGTGTAGTCGTTTTTGTGGCTTCGGCAAGTTTACGTTTGCACCCCTCGAATTCGACCCTGTGGCAAGTTGTGAGCGCAAATTATTAGGACGAGAAGCCAACACGCGTCGAGCTAGTGGGGCCTGCGCGACCCGACCTGAGACGCCCATTGTCGTTTTTCTATACTGCATAGTGTTTGATGATTCTTTAATCTTAAAAGTGAGTACACATCGGCATCTTCACGTGAGAGGGGCGAGTGCGTATTGCGGGGAAGCTGCTGCGGCGGGTGGCTACTGTTCTTGATTACACATGCCTCACGCCTTTTCTTATTTACGTGGGATCTAGTGTCGTGAAAAATGTGTAATCTAATCGCAGTCTGGTGATGCACTGAACGTTGGTGCTGAAAGATAGCGTTCTCCAGGAGCATAAAAACTGGTAAAATATAAGCGTAACAGTATTGGTTAAATATTTGTGTTATCGATCGGAAACGTTGGAGCCTTCCGGGAAACCTTATGTAACGGGATTGTATCAGTGAGGATCTGCTATATTTGGTAATTCGTTATATTCGTGTTCGTTATATTGGAGTCTAACTGGGTCAGCGTGTAACAAATGTATGCTTGTAAGAAAAATTGAATATAAGTGATATATCTTTTTGTCTGATGCAACTTCATTATATAACAACATTCAATTGTATGTCTCTTGGATATATGTCGTCCCTGCTTCTGACTGGTCCCTACGTGCCCCACAGGAACCTTGCCCGTGAGGTAGCGGCCAAAGAACTTGGCACGGGTAGCCCGACATCGGTGCCTTCGTCGCCTCTCCGGCAGCGCTACCTCCACCAGCACCTGGCGCAGGTGGAGGTGCAGCTGAAACGCATGCGCAGTCTTTTGCAGGTGAGAAATATGGTGCATGCCTGCCAACTCTCCTAAATTTTCCGAACAAATTTCTCTAAGGTGTGTCGTTTGTTACAGCTTGTCTCGATATTAAAGTAACTGGTTACATCTAATTGGCTACTGAAAAAAAGCAATTGAATTACAGCGAGCGTTACATGTAAACAAAATAATGATTATATTACAAAATTAGAAAAAAATGTAATTGATTACAAGTAATTAGTTACAAGTAATTCGTTACATACAAGTATGGCTGTGACTGGAAGGTGTGTATTCATTTGCACTGAGTGCAAAGTGCTTGACTAAACAGCGATTCTCCTTGTTGCTTGGAAAGGTGCTATCGAGAGAGGAGACGGGTGGCACTGATCCCGTTATGTGCGTCCCCAACGGTGTGGCTGGTGGCGGTGGTGGCGGTCATCCATGCTCAGCTGCCACGGGGAACAACCTCGCCTGGCTCCAGAGCACGCCGGCCAACGGCGGGCGGATGCCATGCAAGAGTATGGATCGGTTCATGGAGATTCACAATGGTCTCAAAGGTACGACAAAACATTAAGGCTGTGCTTAAAATCTGCATGAAGGGCAACGCCATCCTCGTTTTGTTGGCACGCACTGTGCGCGTGACTTTTAAGTGCAGAGAAAGGAACATTTTTGCTTCCAGCCTTTATTATTCGTGTTTCGTTTGCTTGTGATAACTTACACCAAATGATAGTCTGGCCCCATTTTCACAAACATGCCTTGGCCTGGTGTTCCTTCTTGACTTTGGTTATTGAGAGGTAGCACAGCTTTAAACTATGATGAACCTGAGATTCCTGCGACATTGAGTTCTGTGGGAGACGCCTGTCTGTCCCCAGGTTTCCAACAGATGCTGAGAATTTCAGAGTGCAATATTGTAGTGCAGGAATTGCTGAAAAGCATTATTGAAGCCAAATGACTAAGTCGTCTGAGAAGCAGCACTGCTGTCCGCTTATGTTAAATTTAGGAAGTGTTGAGCCAAGACACATTTGTTAATAAAGGAAGGTCTTCCACATCTCGAGAATTACAGCGGGCCTTCGACATTACAATAGCTTTGCGTTTAATCTTCCCAATAGCCATGGAGGCCCCCCTGAATGCACCCACCCCTCCACCCCCACCACCGACACCGAGTGTCATCTGGGAGCTGCGCCGAGACGTGGCCGCAAGTTCATCCACACTTCCAGAACCGCCATCGCCAATTGCCTGTGCCCCTCCCTCGGAGATTGTCAGTGCCTGCGCAAACAAGGGTACACTGGTAAGTTAGCAAATCATAGATTTTGAATTGAATATTGAATAGCATCAAGAAATAAGAGCCCAGTATTGAATCGAATACAGTATAGACCACTTATAACGTAACCGCTTATAGTGCAGGACCAGATATAGTGCGGTCTTTTCAGACTCCCGTTAATTTTCCCATAGCACTCCATGTATACACGTATCGCTTATAGCGCAGTTGCGGAAAACGAAATACCGGTTACAGTGCGGCTGCCTGGGAGTACGGAAGTCAGCGGAGACGGCGAACGCTCCCCTCAAACGGGCGCCCCAAGGAGTTCTCGAGGAAGAAAGAGAAACGAAGTGGAGGAGAAGGGCACGTGGTGCGAACGAACAGCCAGTGAGGCTGAAACCAGAATCTTGAGTGCGAGTCGTGAAATATCACGGCGCGCATAGCGAGCGAGGGCCACGAAACTGCCAACGCTCGCTTCACGATAACAGCAGTAAACGAAACTTCAGGGAGCAGGCGGCGCCGGCACGGCACGGCGAAGGGCGCACGCGGAGACCGTGGAATGTGAGGGAAGAGGGCGGCAGGGAAGCGGATTTCGCCTCGGCAACTCCGCCGCTTCGGTGGCTCCCCTCGCCCTCCCTCGTAGCTCCCTCACTTTTGACTGTCACCGTGCAGGCGCCGCCGCTCCAGCTGGCCCGGCGCCAGCTCCCCGAAGTTTCGTTTTCTGCCGTTATCGGGAAACGGGCGTTTGCCGGCGTGGGCAGTTTCGTTGGCCGGCCTGGGACAGCGCCGCTGCTTCCCTCTGCGCCGTAGCCGCAGCATTCAAGGTCAACATGTGACTAGAAAGTAGAGGAAGCATAAAGGAGAAAGAAGGGTTCACTGCCATTTTCTACGCCTGGCTACGGTAGCGTGGCTGAGACGTTGGCACGTACACGCATGGTCCGGTGCAACGCAGAATCGGCGACCTTGCCATTTGAGAGAGGGTGAAATTTCCGCCGCGTTTTTTTTCTTGCTTTCTTTCTTTTTTTTTTTTTTTCTTTTTTTTTTTTTGTTTGCGCGCGACATTGAGGGGTCTCTCCTAAGGTTTTACTCTATGGCAGTGCCGGAGCAATGCCAGTTGGAGGCGCCGCCACGCGATTTGGTTCGAATTCACGAGATTCGACTGTACATTGAATGCAAACGTTCTAGCCGCATTCCTCAACTGTCGCATATGTGTGGCGGCTCGGTGCACATGTCGTGCATATGTGCGGGCCTTGAAAATTGTTGCTTTGGTTATAGTGCGGTACCGCTTATAGTGCAGATATTCGCGACTCCAGCGACTTACGTTATAAGCAGTCTACACTGTATCAGAAAATTTAGCACAAGGTTGTATGCTTGATAATTTCGTGCAAGTCTCAGGAGTTTACGCACATTACATAACTAGAAATGTTGCTAGCAGAGTAACTTAGATATCTAGGAATCAGGATGTATAGTATGGTCTACTTTTTTTGAAGGGAGCACCAAATTAGTATGCCACCACTGATAATGACTCAGTTCGTATACGAAGGTCTCAAGAATATTTTTCATCGATAGAAAGTCTGCTGAACACAATCAAGCGCTTTTCTTACCTTTTAAGCTCAAGAAATTGTAAGTTATGATGTCCTGAATACCAATGAGATTTTCAGTTGAATAGTGGGTCATACTCTGCTTAATGACAATCTTCTGCTTTCTAGTTTTCTTCCAGAAAACCGCCCCCCTTTCCCTCCGACCGTGTAAATGTTTCTGCAGCCAAGCGATCAGTGCACTACTAGTCGCATGACATTTTCGAGCCCACCATGTAAAGCCTAAAAAAACAGTCTTGTGATGGGTGCGTCATAGCTACAGGAAAAGACATGTGTGCTTACGAATGGTGTTCAGGACGAGGGGCCACCGTACGGTATTTCGCAAAGATGGCGGCCATAATCAAGTCTTTCCGTACACTTGTTTTCATTGGTGAGGCGGTTTGTTGGCTTTACAAGTGTTGCGGAACCGCTGCAGATAGATCTGTGTTGATTTGCACTAAGTCGTAACTATACTTATGGACACCAGACAAAACAGCTTCGTAAGCTGTTTTGTCGTGGCTGTAAGCTGTCGTGAAAAGCTTGCCGCTAATATGTTCCTACGAGTGTCTTATCAGTTATTGGTCGCCAAATCACGCATGTGGGTTAAACTGACAGTCGTTGAAGTAGCGTTCAGGTTTGTGGCCGACCAGCTGGCAACTACTGCATGCTGTGGGCATGTGGGCAGAAAGCTCCGAATTGTGTAAATCTGCATGCGTGAGCACGCGTGTCTGATACAATCTGTGTGCCTTTCGGTGGCTAATCAGCCCAATCTTCACACATCCTTTCATGCTTCCCATATGCTTTGCTTTTTTTTGTTCTCTCTGTCCACATCGCATTATTCATTTCAATCGATCCTGTCGACCTGGACAAATCTTGTACCGACAAAGATTGTGCACTGTGCGAACGCTGTATGTGTGAAGGCACTGACTACAGCCAGGTTTTCTGCCGAATACTATATTGACTTTTCGAAAAGCCAAATAGTAGTAGATATTCGATTTGTGAACCAATGTATTTGAACATTCACTGTTTGATTCATATTCATATGTATTCGAGTATTCATGCACCCCTAGTAAATACAGTGATTATTCCTACCAGTACTAACCTATGGGACTGATACGTGGATGCTAGCAAGGAAACTTGAGCAGACACTAATGACCATGCAACTAGTGATAGAAATAAAGTGATAGGTGTAATGTTAAGAAGCAGGCAGTCTAGTGGATTATAGAGCAGACACAGCCAGCTAGTTTTCTAGTTGAGAAAAAAGGATGGGGTAGAGTTTGGCAGGTCACTTAATGTGCAGTAAGGGTAAACCATTGTTCTATTAGAGTAACCGAAGGGGTGCCCAGTGTAGGGAAATGCAGTCGAGGATGGCAAAGGAGTAGACGGTGTGATGAAATCGGGAAAATTTTCAGGCATAGGACGTAGTTGTCTTATGCAAGTCTGTGGTAGTTGCAAATTGCTGGGAGAAACGTTCGTCCCGTAGTGGACACAAGTTAGGCTGCCACTGATGATGACATAGGATAACTGGGAGGCCAATGGAGCATTGGGTGTCTTGATGTCTTGCGGAGCTGTTGTGGTGCCCAGTGTTGGAATTAAAACAAACACTTGTCCGGAACACTTACAAGTACAACCATGCACCTAGGTCCCGATGCCTATTAACTAAGTACTGATGGTTGGTAATAACCTGGAGCCATCTTCCATATCGTCCCTTGTAGGCCAGACAATTTTGCTGGTGTGCATGCTGCTGGAGTGCCCAGAAAAAATGTACGGGGGTATAAATAAAGAAGCGTCATCAACATCATCACCATGCTTGTCCCTAGGCACTCATTTGCAGTGCCAGGCGTGTTGCTTAATGCCTAGTTCATGCTACCTTATACAGCCACGCACTGTGAAACCACTCGCCAAGATATATACTATATACCACCGTGCCAACCAGGCCACTGAAGGGGGGGAGTCAGGACATCCGGACATCCCCCCTGGATCTGCGCCTGGTTACCACACAGTCACGCTTTTTACTTTCCGGGCGGTGTCAGTTACACGCATTTGCGCTTTAAAATACAGTAGAACCTTGCTGATACGTTCCTGCTTGATACGATTTCCCGGCTCCTACGTTCGCAATCGCGAAAAATAAACATAACCCCATAGAGGAACGTGTTAAAACGTTCCGGTTATTACGTTCCCGAAAAATATGATTATTCGGCAGCAACGTTCAGCATTGCGGCAAACTGCGGTCGTATGATGCGTTCTGCAGCGAAAAATTATCATTCAGGTGTGCAAAAAGGCCACTCTCATGTGCTTGGCAGACCGCGACTTCTCTACATTGCTCGTTCGCCCGAAGTGATGAAGCGCGGCGGCAGCGGCGAGCGAGTCGACCTTTGCGCTACCTCGCCCCTCGCTTCAACACGAACTACTAAGCGGTGAAAACAGCGCGCGGCGGACTCCCTGTCGCAGATCGCTTTCAAGATAGGGCCAACGCGATCATATCGCCGAAGTGGATCGTCGCAGAATAGACACTCTGTTTCGGTCCACTAAAACCTTCCGTGTTGCTTTGCTGGCGAAAATCCTCTCCTTCTGTTTGCGCCAGTACCACACGCAAGTTTTAGGTTCTCCCAATGGTACCACAGATTTAGTGTCGTACTCGATTCTAAAGCGCACGCGAAGTTAGACGTTCAGTGCAAGGCTACACGCTGCTCAGTAGTGAGCAATTTGTGACAGCTGCGGTCGGTCGTGGTAGCATGCATCCGAGCATGGCGTCGAGGAAGCGCAAGCCTTTGTCGATTAAGGACAAGCTGAATATCCTAGCGGTTGTAGACAGGAACCTGAAGAGGAAGCGAATCAACATAGCAAACGAACTTGGAATGCCAGCGTCTACTGTGAATACCGTTCTGTCGAAGCAGAAAGAGATCGAGACGAACGCCATGGTATTCAGCGGCGCAACAAAGCAAGCTCGTGGAGCCTGTCATGGAACCCGTCAGCCGAGGATACAGAGCGCATCGACGATGACTCCGTGGCGTGCGACTACGACATGGATGAGGAATTCCGGTCCACTGGCGCCGATGTGCCCTTTGCTGAGTTCATCGCGACTGACAACGGTGTCCCGACTTGCGAGCCAGAAAGTGTCGCTGAGATCGTAGCAGAGGTGGTCGGGGACGACGCAGCGGAGGTGGTGGCGGACGAGGCGCCTGAAGATGGGGGCGAGAACGAAGGCTTGCGCTCACCGGCTAACTTCGCCGAAGCCCTTGCTGGCCTGGAAGCCTTACAAAGCTTCTATCGCACGAAAGACAACGAAAATGCGTACAAGGGTCTGCAATGTGTGCAAAAGGAGTTGTTCCTGTCCAAGAGTGAGATGCACCAAGAGAAAATGGCTGTTTTGCAGGAAATAAATGTTTTCTGCCCTTGCATCTCAATATGGGCTTGTCATCTTCAATTTTTACTGGATACGGATCGTACGTTTATTATCCGCGTATTTTTTTAAAACGTATCAACGAGGTTCTACTGTAGTTCAGGTGTCCGCCTCGAGCGAGATAGTTGCAATGTCCACGGCAAGTATTGTGAAAATAAACACACAAACAAGAAACATTGTGCTTTGGAGGCGACATGGAGCTTCCTTTTTGTTGGTAGTTTTCTCAGCGTCAGCGTCTGTCTTGAGCGTGTCACTCTTATTACACGGTGCTTCGGTGGTGCGTGGCACCGGAATCTATGGCAAATAGCAACAGCGCAGGCTGTGGGCCAACAGCGACGTCTTCGTGGATAGCTCATATGGCGACAACTTATGAACTGAAAAGTTAATGGGCGGAATGTGTAATTTCGGGGCTTTCACTATAACGACTTTTCAGAATAACGAACCATTTACCACGGTTCCTTGAAGTTCGTTATATCGATTTCACTGTTTATATACCACCGTGCCAACCAGGCCAATGATTATGATAGGCCACTAACCAGGCCACTGAACAACCAGACCACTGAGTATGACAAGCAGCTGTGTGCCTGATACAAGGGCATTGTGGCTAACAAGGCATCACCTTCTGAAATGGCTTGAAACCTGTCTGTGGTCACTCATGCCTATAGAAAGGTTAAGAAATGAAGTTTTGATTTTGGTGGCTCTCGTCAAACCTGCAGGACTCTGCAAAGGAGTGCACCTTTGGGGACCTGACATCGCCGGTGCAGTCGACCTTCATGGTGGACCCCACCAGCACCACAGTGATGGGTAACGGCTGTCCTGCCGCACTACCCGGGCTGCCCCTCGACGGAGAGCTGGAGAGCATTTTGCGGCAACTGGATGACCTGCTGTCTGAACCAAAACAAGGTTGGCGTTCACTTTCCATTGGCATTTCCTGTATCTTGACTCATTAGCTACTGTGCTGGCAAGTCCTATAGTCGGCAGCAACCTAAGAATGCAGTGGCAAATACACCGCTTTCGAAATTACATAGAATTTGTATCTCACGATCATAAAACACCAATCACATCTGTACTTTCGTGCATGCGGATTGACTGTAGTACGGTGAATTTGGTTGTTACTGTTATAGGACTGCCGCATTAAAACCCCAAAATGGCAGCACTAAAACTCTTCCGTAAAATAGTCAGTAGATTATTGGGATGCTCGACTCCCACATCGCTATATGAAAACAGTGCTATCGACGAGATAAAACAAGGAGCACACAGACAGCAGCTCCGTGTCCATGTGCTCCTTCTTGTTTTTTTCCCGTCTGTAGAGCAGTTTTCATCAAATCGCGAAACAACTGACCCAACAATCAATTGTCGTTGATCAGTTGTCCCGCATCCCCTAACATCATTTTCCTTTGAAACTCTCGAGCCTCCTTGCGTTCAGCTACTGTGTGTGACACTATAGACTTGTTGCTAATAGCATTTCTGACTTGTCAGGACTCGAAAGCCAATTATGTTTACTCATTTCTGTCATGTGTTTCTCTAGTCAGCTTTTCACAGGAACTAGGTTTCGGAGCTCAGAGGCATAGAGTGCAAGTGCGGTATGTGTTTTATTGGCGGAGCCTGTACTGAATTCTTAGGTGGTCACCATATGTGTAACTCTCTCATGCTCAGACGTCCATTTTTGCGTCAAAATTTAATGCTCATGCAACAAAATAATCGGAAGATACGAAAAATAGATCAGGAAAGAAACTGAACGCCTTTCTGAGAAGAACCGAGAAAACGCTTGTGGTGGTTACTTCAAAGTACAGCACTTTTGGAATTTCGCAATTTCATGAACCTGTTGTGTGCAGCTCTATAGAACAGATTTTCATCTTTCATTAGACCGAGAGCAACATCCCACATTTTGCACATTCTTGTTCCGAGGCTTATCCTTCATGCATGTACTTGCATCTCAAAATAGTTCACGGACAGATGTGCTGTGTTATTTCGCGCTTCTGTTTGTGTTTCGTTTAACGCTCTAAGCAGATTCGGGATGACGTACCAACTGCCCGATATATTTACTACGATCATTGTTTCTTGCACACGTTAATGTGTGTTATGCTAGATTTGTAATGCCTGGTCGTTTGGGGAAAGCGGTATGAATTATGTGGACAAGGTCATTCAGTGTTGAGGAAGTCCTCAGGATTTGAAAATATGACATTCTATAACTTTTAGGACTTATTGATGCGTGTAATTTCTCAGATGCGGTTTTCGTCTTTTTTTACCCTTACCCTATTCTCTATAGCCGAACGCTGATCTGGGTCTGTCAGTTAAACGTTGACCAATATGCAAATCTTGGTTCATCGTAAGTAAACACTGGTGCTTGGGGTGTGTGTGTGTTGCTGAACATTGTAGTCTTACTCAATGTCTTGGGCATGCTGTACAACTTTCCAGTACACCAACGTAGTTTAAAATAAAACTTGTTCTTCTGGTTAGCCAAATTGCATGATCGGGAAATTTGTGAGGTTCCCAGCACTTGGCTGTTACTCGTGCTCGAACTTTTCCATTTGGAAAGCTCATAACTGCCTACTAGCATTTGGAATGAGCATAAAGAGCTGTCATAAAGGGTTGTGGTTATCGAACCAGCACACCCTAACTAATGAGAAGCACGGTTTTCTCTCATAAAGTAGTCATTAACACAATATGGCATGTGCATGAATGTACTCTTTTCTAGCTGATTCTCTTTTCCATGTCTGCCAAAGGCATTGGCAAATTTGGAGCTGCATCTAACACAAGCATGGGTGTCTGCATTGGTCTTTTAACCAAGTTCATTGACTTTGGGGTAGCTTACAAACAAGCGTGAAACATTCAGCATGACAGATTTTAATTCATTGCATGATCAACATAGTCCAGGCTAACCTCGACATGGCTCTGCTCTTTAGCCTTCTAGAGATAACTAATACTTTATGTTTGCATAGCATGAAAATGTGAAAATTTACTTCTTTTTCTCACTTTCTGTCATATTTTTGTTTATGTATGCTGTTGGTCAGAATATGTACTTCAACCTACTATATTTCCGCGAAATCTAGTAATCAAATCTTTCCTTTCTCTCTTGTTATCTCTTTAGGTAGCAATTACTGGTATAAAAGCATGTTGACTGCTTTGATAAGCTATCATAACGTAACCAGTGGAAAAAAATGCAGCTGGAAGTCTAACAGTGATATTCCACAATGTTGATTTTCAGTGAAGTTAGTGTATTACTTTAGTGTAATTCATCAAACACTCACTTTTCTTCATGGCACACTTACAAATGTAGCTGTTGATGGCTCGATTTGAGACACCTGTCTCTAGAGGTGTCTCATCCCTTTGCTGTGCTTCAGTATACTAGATAGGTACGTGGGGCTGTGTTTTCTCGCACCGAGTGGCATGAGTAGCACATTTCCTTTCGCACTTATCTCTATGGAAATCACACAATTTTCGAAGGTCAAACGAAATGTTTTTATGTTCGCTCGTGCGAGTACGTCAGCAGCACGGACATCGGCTTAGCGATAGATGCCGCGCTTCGGACTCGCGTTGAAAGGATTCCTAACGTGATGAGCTTCTACCATAATGTCGGCACACCACCTCGATGGTGTGCAACTCGGGAAGCAGACACGCGCAGAGACCAATCGGAGCACGCGGTTGTCCTCAGCTAATTGGCTCGTTGCAGCACCGTGCAGCAGCCGTGATATCTACACTACGTAGCAGACGCAGCTACATGCAGCTGTAGTGGCTAACTGTAGTGTGTATAGCCAATGTTATCTGTGTAAGGCAGGGCTGGAGTAAGTGCTCGCACGCAACTGCGCCAGTCGGGCCGTGCTACGTGGTGTGGACCAGCTTTGTCCTGCACCAGCTTGACCGACAGATAGTAGCCACATCGAAATTGCAAATTTCGAAGTGTTATTATATTAGCTCATTACGGAGCAATATCTGCCAAGGCATCTAGCCAGGAGCTGACAGGAGTGTGCGCGTGCTAGCAATCCTACGTGTAGTCTGACTTTAGGTTCCACGTGTTTCGAGGCTAGTTGATTGTTCAAAACTAATCGAAATCTATGAGACCCGATGGCTAGGACATCGATAAGCAGGTTGGCCACAGTGTAATTCCTCCGCGGGTGGCGAAAGTTGAGTGTGAGCAGATGACAGTCGACTTCTTCCGGGAGTACGTCATTCTTATAGAAATGTGAAACGCAGGTTTTCGCGTACGTCAGCTTGTTTAGTAAACTGCGTCAATAAATATAAACACCAGGAATAAGCGCATTACTCCAAACACGCTTCTTGATTGATGTCAACTATAGGCCAGTGGCAGTGCTCAATGAGAATCTGCCCGCTGACGTCAAGGGGCAGCCACCACTAGCCCCGAAAGATGGATCTAAGGAGAGGACCTCTTTTGAAAAGAGAGTGTTTGAGAAAAAGGTGACTTCACGCACTGCTTGTGAGCCCCACGCGCCGCACACAAGTGCAAAATTTGGCTGAGATGTTCACAGCAACGTATGCTATCCGCGGAAAAATCGGGCTCCTGTTGGAGAGGCCACGACTTTGTACAAGTATTTTATAAAACAATGCAGTCACTTGTTACCGTTTTTCTTTCTTTAATACTGCCTTGCTAAATTGCAATTTGTCCAAATTTTTTGTGGTTCACTGTGGTTCACTTGGGGGCAACGTCAACGCTTTGTGCTCATTGAACAGCATTTGGGGATGGCTATTTTAAAACTCACGTGTGTTGGTTGCAGGTTACAACTCTGTGGTGGTGAAGAACCATGTCATGGAGACCGTCAATCAGGTTCAGCAAGTCATGGACAGGATGAAACAGACCTGCTGAAAAGAAAATTTGCGCCACCACTTTTTCAGGACCGCAGTGTTTTTTGTAGATCCCCGTTTTAAGTTTGAAACGCCTTCTTTCTTTCTTTTTTTTTTTCTGTACAGTTGTAAGATCTTTGAACATTTATGACAAAACAGCGTGCTGTATGTATTTTATGCTGATTTAGCATGTAGAGAAAGTTGTGGGCAGTCAAACCTCGTTATGGTAAAAACCTGTATACATTGCAGTTTTCATATAATGATACCACTTGGAATGAGTACCAGTTTAGAGGGTGGACTTTTGTTTACTATATTGTGTATAGGATGTTTCTAAAACAAATCCCAAAACAGCGCAGTTCACTGTTTTAGTGAACCATTTTTTTCCCTTTATTTATAACTGGACTGCACTCTAATGAATTATTTGGTATAATTAATTAAATGTAAAGCGCTTTTATTGTTATGTTTTAATGACGTCTCTGTTCTGTGACTTAAGGAAAACACAAGATCCAGTGCGGAATTTATAACATTGATACAAATGTTCATTTTGGCATGGGTCAAAAGTGTGCCAATTGCGAAAGCACCATGCCGAGTCGCTGTGCTGCTCGTGGGATGAAGCAAGCATAAGGATTTCAATTTCAGGCAGACACGTTCAACAGTACTCTCGCGTTGTAAGTGTTGACGTCACCATATTCCGTTGTGTATCAGTACTGCAGATCAGATTGAAAAAGCAAAGGATACAGTAGGACCTTGCTTATACGTTTTGGGAAAAAGAAACGCAAGAAAGAATGTATTAATCGGTTAAACATACCATCCGAATTCACTGAAAAATTTGTCAGACTCAATTGTAGTTGACACATTCTTGGTTTAAGCACGAAGAAAACACGAACGGTGGCAGAAGAAGACAGGACAAGCGCTTGTCCTGTCTTCTTCTGCCACCGTCCGTGTTTTCTTCGCGCTTAAACCAAGAATCTGCTACCGTACCAACTCGCCCAACTATCCGTCCTTTTGCTGTAGTTGACACCTATGTAATGTGAAGCGTTGCGACAATTGTTGCACCACAAGACGCCGACGTGTGCTGAGCAGGTAGGGCCAGGGCACCTCGAGATGCCCATTGTTGTTTTTGTGGCTTTGGTGAGCATACATTTTGCGCTCCTCGAATTCAGCCTTGGTCAGCGGCTTCATTGAGCAGATTGTTTTGGTGGGAAGTTTTGATGAGCCTACTCGGCGCGAATCGTGGCAGGAGATGCCAACATGGTGTCAAACAGGCAGGGCGCGAGCAGTGCAACGCGTTGTTTTCCTATTGTGTAGCGACAAGAAACAGAAACTAAATTAGGCTGGCGGGCAGCAGGGAACGGCGGCACGTTTGGTTTATAGCCTTCTAAAAGTGTGCAGAATGCTTCTGACACTATGCCACGCATGTTGTGACGCAGGTAGGTGAAAATGCTTATCGCAGTAGGGTTGGCGGCGATAGCTGTGAACGCAGCGTGCAACCCACTAGGAGATTTGTTGGTACCTAAATTGGAAACTGAGTGCGCACCGGCGTTTTCACATTACCTGGGCGGTCGACTACTGCGGGAAAGCTGCTGCAGCAGGCGGCTACTGTTCTCAATCGCGTGCCTCGCGCCTTTTCTTGTCTACTTTGGTTCTAGTTGCCAGAAAATGTATCATACGATTGCAGTTTGGTGATATGCTGAGTGTTGGTGCTGAAAAATTGTCTTTTCTGGGAACGTATCAACTGGTAAAAAATAAGCGTAACTGTATTGAATCATGTCTTGTGTTCTCGATTGTGAAAGTTGGCACTGAGGAATCATACGACATGGGATTATGTCAACGAGGTTCTGTGTACTTACTGCATACATTTCAAATGAAACATGAGCATCGTTATAGTAAATTGTTATATCTTTGTTTTTCTTGTCGAGCCCGTTTTGCATGGGCCCAAATGCGTGTTTATATTTCCGGTTTCTAGGCATCCATTTTTGTGACTTATTTGGTATGGCAAGTGCATTTCCATGACTTTCAACACTACTTTGTTATGACACTGCTCAGTTGTTCAGTGGGCCTTGTATGTGTGAGAAGAAGCAATCACATTCCTACTACATACTGCTATGATGGGAGTGTGTATTATGTCAGTAGATGGGGGGAGTTGCATGTCATTTTGTCATTTTCTCTACTAAAGTTGAGAAACCCATGGGAATGTAATTCTCAAGAGATCATAGCCGTTTGCTGAAACACTCGGAAAGCCGCGCTTCAGCTAATGGGATATATTGCATGGAACTGTGCTAAAATTTTGAAAGGATGTAAACGAAGCTAATTCAAGCTTCAAACTGGTCTGTGCTTTTCATGGGTCATAGTCGTGTGTGAATAGGGTGATCACTGCATTGTACGAGCACGTGAACAGAGAGTAATGGATTGCCTTGTGCAGCGCATTCAGCAACACCTGGCTTCACTCCTATAAATTCACATATGCACCTTGACCCACTTCATGCTAACTATAAAAAGTGGAATATGGTGTAAGCCGTTAAGTGTTGGAGTCATTATGCTTAAATACACTCTTTGGAGGTTATTATGATGACTAGCTTGAGGGATGTCATTTGATACCAGTGCCTTTTCAAGGAAACACTTAAAGTGTCTAGTTATGAAATTAAAGCACAGAGATTGATTAGCATCTGTGAATACAGTGGCCACTGTGTGCCTTTAATATAAAAAGTTATAGCCTTGCTGTTACATTGATTGTTCAGTTTTCAAATGGTGGTTTTGTGATTGCATTCTTTCTTTCTCTCTCTCTCTCTTTTTTTTTTACACTATGTCATTAGGCAAAGAAACTGACGATTTTGACTTGCATTTAAGTACAGCCATAAAGGAGATCTTGTCAGAAGTGGCTATTATGAAACTTGCTGTGTGTCATGCAAAACCATTGCTGACGGCAATTTGTGTGCAGCTACTGGAAAATTCTGTATGTTTTCCATATTGTGTGTTGCGTGTTGTACCATGTGGTAAGACATCTACTATGATAGTAGCCATTTTGTAAAGGATGCATGTAATATTTTTGCTGTGAAGTGTTGAAAAAAAAAAAGTTTGCAGTTGTTCCTATCAGATTTTGTAAAGCGCCAATGTGTGGGTGTCATAGTGCTAAGTGTTGACTGAGGTCGGCTTCTCGGCGGGAGAGTGACCGTTGTTACATGTTTTGTTGCAGTGTTCCTTGTCACCACATCACTGGAGTGCACGCGTACATTTG
Organism: Dermacentor silvarum; assembly: GCF_013339745.2. Lineage (NCBI taxonomy): Eukaryota > Metazoa > Arthropoda > Arachnida > Ixodida > Ixodidae > Dermacentor > Dermacentor silvarum. The sequence goes on along the minus strand of NC_051164.1, from coordinate 103,101,936 downwards.
CTCTTCTTATCGTTTTGTGGGCAGCTGCATTCTTTTGGGGATTAATTTAGTGCACGTTCCACAAAATTTCGTTTTCGAATAAGCTGTGTAAGAATAACGCTGTATTTTTTATCTTCAGATGACAGGGAAATGTCATGGTTAGTTGTTTGGAGTAGTTGGTAATAAGATAGGCTTATCGTTGTGTAAAATACGTCTCGCATGGAATTGCTGACAATCCAGTTCAGAACTTTGCTTCATGTTACACTTGAGGTTAAGCTTACTTGTGCTGGAGCATCAAGTGATGTGTGAAATTTTGCCTATTGCTGCATAACATGTTACGCTTGTTGCCTTGCTCCAAATCACACTTTTGTTTAACAGGTAGCAACAAGTGTTCTATTCGATGAAGTTTTGCAGGTCAGCTTTACTTTTGCTTTGATGGCCATGGTAGATGCGGCTTGCAGAACATCGGCAGCTATACTGGTATATGTTTTTCATTATTTCTTCCAGTACAGAAACATTAAGCTGGCATTTTTTGCCTTTCACAGTTTCACAAATGAGTTTTTGAAGGGAACTGTTGGATCCATTTCCACTCATTGCAGTCACTTGGTACCTGCCATTATTTGCGCATCTGTTCTTATGTTTTAGAGAGTCATCATGCATTAAGAAATGCTTTTTCATTAGTTTGTGCAACATTACCATCAAACATTACCATCAACATTACCATCTGCCTTGTACGAGTGCATTATATTAACAGCAGCCTTTTGACAGAAGTCCCGCCGACACATTTTTCATGGCCTCTATTGTCTGTGCAACTGCATTTTGATAATTAGCAAGTACTATTTACATTTTATTTTTCTCTTTTTATGATGAGTGTCAGAACTATTGGAGCTTAATCAAAATGAATGAATGGGATCATTGTGCCTTATATACAACTTTTGTAACATCATGTCAAGAAAAGCAGAGTGCAGTATAGATTTGTTATTCTCCTTGACTATTAAGGAAATGAAACCTTGCGTGCTGCATTTCATGTAGTTCAGCAATGCTTGCGGTGGTATGCAGCTATGAAATGGTGTATTTTTCCAGTTGTGTGCAGTATAGTAGTGCAGTATAGTAGTATGGTGCAGTACTGCTAAAGGTCACACATAGCTGGCAATAGAGGCAGTGCAACTCAAACAGTTTTTCTTTGTTGAGGGAAAGAAATAGCTCGCATGACAGTCTAGGCCGACAGCTATGCATAAAAAATAGTCTACATGGCTTCGTGCCTTCTTCCAGCTGTAGTTGTCAGCCACATTCTGCGGGTTTTCTTTTAAGGGGTATCCTGCTCTACCTGCTGCCTTCTTCATTATGTGGTGTACCCTTAGCTTTTTTTATTTGTCAAGCTATGCCCAGTGAATGATTCCACATGTCATTTTTGCGAAAATTTCAGAGCTCTCTGCTATTAAGCAGTTCTTTGTTTTTTTTTTGTTTTTTTTTTTGCAATATATTTTGTGTCTGGTAATCCTTTTAGCTGTGAGAAGCATTCCAGTTTAAAATGAACGTTAGTGAGAACAACTGAAATGGTTTTATACTGGTAGATTACTCTTCTGAATCTGTACTTGCACTTTTGTAGAGAAAGATCGATTATTAGTGGAGGGTTTGAAAGTTGAACATCCCATTATTGTGCCCGAACTGTAGTGCTGACATCATAGGGACACTATTAATTTCACTGTATTTATGCAGGCTAGAGTCTCTTCTTGTGCAGGAAAAGCACACTGAAGTTCCTGGGTCAAGGTTTAAGCTAAATTAAGAAAACAGTCAGCTTTAACCAGAAGCTGCCAAAGTCTGTGACATCATAAGGAACTGGCATAAGAATTTTAATGTGTCGTCACCGCTAGTCCTTCATACCTGTGACCTTTCTGGCACACCAAACTTTTCTTAACGGTAAGATTAACCAGTTTGCAACTGGCCACCAGCTTGGAAACGTGGTCTACTAATATAGTTTAACGTTTTTCATTAATGTCTCCTCCTGTTGCTTCCACATTTTTGGCCTTTGTTTCTCTCAAAGGAAGTGCCTGTGACAGAGTGGTGTATATTTTGCTAGGAAATTGAATGTTTACATCTTCCCTACACCTGTGAAACTGGTTCACGTCAGACCATTCATGTGCAAGCATTCTCTCTTCTCTGACTGTGTAAGAATGGGCATGTCTGCAATGTTTAACAAAAGTTTTTTAAAAAGAGCCTATACAGTTTTAGTACTTCCTCGCCTCCAACACTCATATCAGTGCCGATCTCAAATGTGTTTGACTTTGATCTAAGCTGAACCTTTAAAGATCTATCTGAAGTCAACCTCCTAAAGTTGTTCCATGAGGTCCTGTAATGTTCCCACAATATTCTATGTGGACAAGTCAATCCCAATCTGTGTTTAGCCAACTGTTTATTGCAAGCCTTTATTATGAGTACAGATTTTGCTCAGTTTTACTCGTATTCACTTTGCATTTATAGTTGTTCATTTGCCATTGTGGCTACAATGTCTGCCTTGAGAGCACGCACCACAGTTCCAAGCTACAACAACTTCATTCTGTTGGAGGCAATGCAGAAGTACCCTTTGCACTGAGATCTTACAGTTCAGTTATAAACATCAGGCAGTCACATTAATTATACACCCCTCTGCTGCATCTTGCCTCAATCTGTTTCAGGCTAAATTAAAAAAAAAAGTCAGTGCTGTTAGGAAATCTCGTATTTCACAAAGCCTCCTGAGGCCAAGTAAAGCCAAAAGTGCCTTTTTCAGTAGTACTCATTAACGATGAGGTTCGATGTTCACAAGTTCTGTGAGTAGTTGGTTTAATGAGCATTGGATGTGGCCATGTGATCGAGAGGCTCCACCAAGTTCCTTGAGCACTTTGAACAAAAGTTGTTAGCGTCCTTCTAGGGCAGGCTACTATAGTGGTGAATGTAAAAGGGCTTGTGCTTATTATCTGTTTAGGTGCAAGCGACGGGCTTCCCGATGCCGTCGCCTTCGCTTCACCACGCAGCACTTAAGGATACAGGGTTTTGATGTGAAAGCGTCAAATGGTTCACTGAACGAAAAACTCGGCGTCCAATGTCTGTAGCAGCGAAATGGCACCTGAATTCCCACTGGCTGCAACGCCACATTACGAGTGCCCCTCAACAGAGTTCCCTTTGGCTGCGACGCCACGGCATGAGCACGCCTTGATTGAGCAGAGCGGGTGAAAAAGCACACCCACTGCAGTAGCGTGCCAGGTGTTGCATAAGGGGAGAAGGTATTGCCACGACGCCAAATCGCCCTCTCTCTCGGAAGCCTGTGTTATCCGCGCGTTCCTTGTCCGTGTAAACTCTCGCCTGCGTTCTAACTGCACCTCGGTAAGGCCAAATCAAAATGCGCTTGGTTGCTCGTGAGGACTTCATAACTAGAAGGACCGCTTAGCGGCAATCAATTGGACATTAATCCTTTCGCATTCACAACTCGTAAGTGCTTAGGTGTCCTCGGATTTCTTGTGCCTTGTGCAGCGTATGCGAAGATGTTTAATGCGACTTATAGAGTGCAGTGTTTTCATGTTTCAGTATTGACCCCTTGTACATTTATAACTGCTTGAGCTGTTTACTGTCGAGCCATTTGTCAGTTATCTCTGCCAAGTAGGGAAGGTGTTCATTGTGCCGTTCATTATTTGTAGCCAGCTATAGGCATGTGTGCTACCAAATATGCCAATTTCTTATGGAAGTTCCAGTGTCCAATTCTACAGCATATTGCATTGCCTGTTTATTGTGCAAGTAAGTACAGTTGCCGTCATACTTGACCCTAACACGCCTTAAAGGGCCTTCTTGCTTTTCCTGCAGAGAGTTATAGAGATTTCTGGTTGGGGTGCATTGAATGTGCTAGCATATGGATCTTCTTTCCAAAGCATTGAATGTTTTGCTCTGACAGCTCGTGTTTGTTAAAGTAGAGCCGCTATAGATGTGTCAGGGCTGTTCGGGTTAGGTCTGACGGCAGCTGTACATGTTTTTATAGTGCAACTGTTATGCCCGTGTGTGTAATATATTACGGTATGTAAACTGAAAACACCTTCTTGTGGCACCTGGTGCTGCACTTGAAGGGGCCTAGCCTTTCTTGTGACTTCATTGTAAATACCTGTTGTTTTTGCCAAGTCTCTTCAATATTAAGGCTGCTGTTGCATGCATTTCAATGCTAAGGCGTTTGCAGCCTTGCGCTGTTTCGTTATTCAGCTTGGCAATGGACATGATGTTGTTTTGACAACCTTCTCACATTGTGACTGTTTTGTCACACCTTGTTGTTTCATTACTTCCTCCTGTTGTTACTGTTGAATTTATTAATTCATTACTCATTCACCTACTACTGGTGTCACGCAGATGACATCAGTGGTCACTGGGAAGTACTGCTGTCAAACTTATCGAGCTCAGTCTAGACATTTAAAGCTCTTTCATGCAATCTGGCTTTCTTGTTGTTGTCGTTGATTGGTTTCTTCAATGCCCCCTGTAGCAGTGCTGGTTTGCTTTTTTTTTAGCATTAGCATACCTTCATAAGTTAAGCGCTACTGATCATTAAGCATTAAGAAGTGCTAATATGAGACCTGTGTAGATTGCAATGACCTGCGGGGGAAGAAGTTCGCCTTGGTAGCACTGTAGAGGCTGCTAAATCCGTTTACATCCATCGTGAAGAATTGTTAAGGTTGTGTGATCGCTTTGCTTTTGTTGGCGGTGAGCCACATAGCGACACCAAAATATTATCCACCTCTGTTCGGGAAAACATTTCAAATGGGGATCTTCTTTAGCACAGACCAGAAATGCAAGTCTGCTAATTGCATTACGTAAAGCTGTGCTAGTGTGTGAGGATTTCAACATTGCTCTTGCAACTTAAAGGGAATCTGAAGAGGCTTTATAATTCGAAGGTTTACGGGGGTTTGGAAGACTGACACAGTATAATTTAACTCCTGCAGTCATTTTCTCGATTATGCACGTAGAAGTGCCGCAATCGCGCTTAAAATTTTTGTTGAAGCTCCGCCCCCTTCGCTCGCCGAACATAGCAGCGAAAGACCGGGCGCGAGGATGACGTCACAACCGTGTTCGCCATCAGAGCCCGTTAAACGACCCGCGGCGTCTCCTGCAGACGCTGCGGCTTGTTTTTGCTAAATTAAACAACTTGCGATGAATTCTGGCCTCTTAAACTATCATTTTCGGATTCAGGGGGGAACTATAATAATTCGTTCAAAGCTCCCTTTTTTTCGAAAAGTGATTCAGCTGCCCTTTAGACGCCATTTGTAATAGTTCTCATTGAAGCAGCTGTCTCTTTCACCTCCATGCTAAGCACTGTGGACCAAGCTTAACATGGTACGTGCAACAGCTGCAATACTTGTGCAGTCACTAAGTGAGCAAAGTGGATGCAAAAAACTGAGGAGCAGCCACGTAACAATCATATCAAGATAATAGATGCTGAGGCAAAGGAAAAAGTAGAGAAAATAACTTTCTTTTACTGATATCTGAAATATAGGCAGCAGTATAGTATGTTCCTGGTCGTGGTGAAGGGAAAAGGAAAGGAAGAATCAAAATATGAACTCACTGGTTAGGGGGAGGGGCAATGTTCCAAAGTGTTTTTGTTTTTTATTCCCTTTTGCAGATGTGCCTTCAACACTCTAGGAAGCGTATTAATGGGAGTATAGCTGTGTGTTGGGCCATGTTGATAAGTATACTTGGAAAGCGTTTTAGTGCAAGCAGACAAGGACAAGAGGAGTACATGTCATACTTCAACCAAATGGAAGTTAGCGTGCCGTGGTGTCTGTCGCCCTCGCTTGCACTTGTCTACGGTTACCATAGTGCATTAACTTCAATGTTGTTGAAGTTAAACATGCCTCTCTGTTGTCCTTTTCTGCTTGTATTAAAATGTTTTTCAAGTAATAGTGGGAGCTTTTGTCGTTGGGGGAAAGGGAAAGTTCTGTGCCTTTTAGCGTGTATGCACCTACGAGAACTTAAGCCACAAGAAAAAGTTTAACAGGGCTGTTACAGATTGCTATTACTTTTGCAATTTCTTCTACATCTTGAATCATCACATGATGGGCTAGATGTAGCAGTGCAGTTGAAAATGTGAGCCCGTTTTTTTAGTTTTAGTGACCACATGTTATCTGCTTCAGACAGCATTGAATGTGGACATTTAGTTAGTAGGTTGTTTTTCAGATGAATTTGAGACATTTTCATCACAAATGATATGCTGTACATCATGTTCTTCCTGTTGTTCAATACTGTCATCTGCTGCTTGTTAACATGGCAACATAGTATATACACACAAACACACACACTTATTTTCTTGTAACTAAATGCTTCTTTTTTTATGTAAAGATGCCATTTTCCTTCTTTGTAACTAGCAGCTTCTTCAACACACACATACGCCATTTTTGTCAGTGTGTTATGCAAAGGTGTACGTTTTATTTTTTTTAGTGGTCTCACAGCTATGATTTTGTGTTGTACATTATGTTTAGGAATGAGCTACGTACACCCACTGCACACTGACACTTCTGTTTTGTATTCTTTGGCCAGTTGGGTTATTTAAAAAGTGAGCCTTTTGCTTTGGACTGAATTTTTGCTTTTTTTCTGTTTGGTGGGGTTAATGGTGTACTTAATGATGAGAGATGGTATTGCTTGAAATTAAGCGATTACTTTCTTATTTTTCTTGTTATTCTAGATGGAGCATATTTAATGTACTATTGGTCTCTTTTTACACATAATATATTACATCAGTGAACGTATACTAAGCAGTTTCAGCTGTTTCGACTTGTGCTGCTTTGTATCTTGTGGTGAAAGGATGGCTGATAATGTGGGATTATATTATTTTCACCAGTGCGTTGTGCACACCCGTAAAAGATTGTTTCATTTTTTAATAAAGCGACGTGCACTGCGTGACTATTTCGTGTTTGTGTTATCACTTGTTTTTATGAATGGCGCGAGAACACTTTGACCTCGGAGTAATTGTAGCTTGCCGAAAAGGCATGCACAAATTGTAGGGGTTGTTGAATATCAAAACAAAGTACACGAGGCCCCTAAATCTTGGAAAGCTGCTTAATATCCTTGCGGCTGCACTTGAAAGATGCATTTCTCAAATTAAACCATTTTACATAAAATATGCCTTTTAATGTTTTTAGTGTTATATTTCAAACTTGTCAACGGTTTTCTTTTTATGTGTGATATTAGGATTGTCAGACAAATGGCATTCGCTGCAGCTATCGTCATCGTGAGATTTAAGTGTCGTTGAAAATGTGCATGTAGCAACAACTTCGTATATAACAGCGTTAAGAAACTTAGTCCTAGACACTTCATGGCATAAATTTCACATGTTGGGCACGGGCACTAGTTGTTGCCGAAGACCATTCCTTCTTTTTCAAGCCATCGAATAAAATTTTAATTTGATGCTTGCATATGCTTTGTAAAAACCTCTAAATCCATAACAAAAAAAAAAAAGTTTCCTACAAAGTTTGCTACAAATCCTGGGAATGTGGTTGAATGCGGTCGCAGCAGCCTGCTTCCGTATCGGCGTCCTCTGCATACTGTTAACAAGAATGTCCACAGTGATTAGTGTGAAAAGGAACTAGTGAATTCTTTTTCGTTGTTGTGTAACTGGGTTTTTAATTATAAAAAAAAACAGTAGTAGGCCTAAGTGAAATAAAGCTAAATATGAGCAAACCATGCTTCAAGAAAACAGTAATAATGGCTTGCTGTTATTCGTTACAAAGCACAACTTTTATTTGGCAGAATCTGAGTACTCCTGGCACATTTGTGTGACCGTTGTGTAGTTCACGGATGTAAGCACATTAGGTGTGCACCGACTAGGAAGTTACAATAAAAAAAAAGACTCTAAATGGAAATTTTGGAGTAACGCACACGTTAATGGAAATACAATGCTGAGTAAAAGCACGAAAGAAATAAATTTGTAGCTAACGGCTCTACAATGCCGGAGAGAGTCGAGAAATGTTAAGAGACTCGGCAATGGGCTCAAGCTATGAAATCCTCTATGTATGTGCTGACTGATTAATGGAAATGAAATGTCAAAGGAACAAGGCAAACAGCTCAATACCATTGTACCGGTGTTCAACCTCTGCCATTTATTTAATAGAAGAAACGTCAAGTACAGCACAAGTTGTGCCCGAAATAAGGCCTTAAAAGGTCATGAAATATGTTTTACGGGATTAAGGAAAATAAAGTGATGTGATGTGATATCTGCAGTGTGTTCAATATTTTACTCGATTAACATAGATTAACATAAAGCTGTTATTAATGGTTTTTGGGGTGATTTTGCACATCCTCTCAAAAGGATGCGAAAAATATGTATTCACTTTTGCCATTTTATTTTACTTTTCAACGTAGCTGTAAACATTGCTGCACAACATTCCTGGCTAGATTTATTTGTGTTCAACAAGAATGCACTCATGGTATCATGACAAATAGTTCAGGCTAAATTGTTTCCACGTAATATCTGAATTTGAAATATTGTTGACTGCCACTCTTATATGTAAAGTCTCTCTCTCTCTCGAATTTTGTTACACCGAAACAATTTTAAATAAGGCGCGCATTATCGTATAATCAAAACTGCAAAATGGCCTTTTTCGGTCATAATACTGTTAGCAGCAATATTTACTGTAATTTTAGATCGGCTGCATCCGTTTATACGTGTAAATTTGACATGTAAATAATAAACGCCTGGTTTCAGAAACATGCATAGAGTTTCTCACTATCAAGAAAATTGGCCGCATATCTGCTTGCTTCGCTGCAAATGACGTCGAAATACGATAGTCTTCTGCCGCCCCTGATACGTAACGCCCTCTCTTCTACCCCTCCCCTCTCATTCCTCCCATAATGGATGCAATAGAGGTTTTGCTGAATTCAATTCAAATTTCCCGCTATTGCCCTTCTCTCGCGACATCTGTTGGGAACTTTTATTACTTTTGGCTTAAAGCCGGCTACAGAGCCGCGGTTTGAAGTCGGCTTGTTTTGAACGCGAAGCGTCTCTTCGACACCATTTCTAACGCGTTGATATTTCATTTACTAACGTAAAAACCAGACCAGTGTGTATTCTTAATTAAATGAACGCTGTGGATCACGGTTATGTACATATATTTTGTCTCAAATAGGCCTGAGGTTTCCTTTGCGCTGTATAATGTCGTGTATGACCCCGTGCCACCAGTGCTAGTGGCTTGGTTGGTTTGGCCGGGCGGTTGAATCGAGTGACAAAGTTTTTCGCGTTTAGGTAGTCAAAGAAAGACTATCGTCTTTAAAACTCTATGGAAACATGTTTACGTCGCCGGTCGTTCTCGCTCGTGTCTCTCGGCGGCTGCAGGACGGCTAGTGCGGCCAACGCACGTCTTTTTAGATTCTGATTCGACTGACTGATGCTACACCGAAACCTCGGAGGCCACGTAAGTCCTGCTGCACGTAGCGTGCTTCGTGCGCTATGAAGATGGAAAAAAATAAAAATAAAATAGAAGCTTGATAAAACTATGCTATAATGCTCGTGAGTTTCACAATCTAATTCGCTGCAACGGTTTAAGCCATTGCGCAAGGCAGCGTTCTTTCTACGCTACGTGCAAATCCACGCTCTAGATAGTGAAACGCATCTCAAAGGCAATGCTTCTACTTAAAGATACGTCACATGAGCCATGTTGTAGACAGCCGTAAAGTTTCGAGGGAATGTGAGGCGAAGCGGGCATGACATATACCAAATTTAAAATCAAGTTTGTTTGCGTAGAAAAAAAATCAGTGCAAATAGTAAGCAATGACGTTCGTTTAACTTTTTTGTTGTTATTTAGTGGTTGAATTTTTCTAAACGTAGCGCTGAATCTTGGTTCGGCTGGCCACACTGGAGCGAGCAAAGTCAGCCAACGACCAATGGCCAATCGTAAAAGTCCTATTTAAACTGTGTCTCGGGAAGGAGTTCGTTCATACTAGTTTTATAGCTGTCAATGCGTGCGCGTGAATAATTTGTGCCCTGATTCGACCCGACTGTTGCGTCCACTACCAAAATGGCTGCACAACTGGGAGGGCTAAGAATTGGCGCCAGCGTTGACATTCAACGAACGGACGGTGAGGCTTCGCCTTGGGCGGACGTTTTCATTGAACCTAACCCTAAGGTGATGCGAGCCAGCGCTCGGCTCGCCGCAGAAAAAAATAAGAAACGCAAGAGACTGACCCGCTTTCTGAGCGATGCTCATTTTGTTTATACGACAGGGGAATGGTCTCGCCAAGTTCGGGGGGTTTCACTGTTATATTAAGCGCAGGCGCGGTGTATGTGTACGCGGTCTGCATGCGAGAGAGCTGCCTGTCGCTTGGCGGTTAGCTCGATAGCCGCCCAGGACCTCCCCAATTTTTTTTCATTTTTTCTTTCGTGGGTGGGTTTCTGTGCCAGCGGTGCTAACCAACAAATTGCATGCATCGCGCAGTTGTCTTCGCGAGCTATCGCGAGACCGTTTTTGTTACAACTGCACCGCAAGGTGCACCAAGTAACGGCTTCACTGCGTAATGGGTCGGCTGCTACGCGGTGAAACAATGACTGTTTGCTCAACGAAAAAAAACAAATAAGTGGCGTGCGCGCATTGCAGCATGCTTTGGGGCAGGCTGTCGTATCATCCGCGCTTCCGTGAAGGCGGCACCGTAACTGACCGTAGCGCAGTGAAGACCGTGTCGTCGGAAAGCGCGGGCTAAGATGCCGTGGTGGTTATCTGCCTCGAAAAGCGCAACCGTCGACGACTGCCCAGGCATGCATCACTCTTTCCATTGAACGCCGTCACTGCCGCATCATCCACAGTTCCATAGAACCGGAAGAAATAAAAGGAATCGACCAAGCACGTAAACGAATTAGCGTAGAGTGTGGGATGTCGGCTTGCGCTGTGGTCTCTCTCCGCTTCGTCTCCGATCCCACGGCCCCTCCCTCTCCCGTCAAGGCCATGCCTAGACATTCACGGTCGTTTAACTCGTTTAAATGCTGTCCCTCTGTGTCTGGCTTGCTCTGGCGCGGCGCGTTTTTTCTTTACCGAGATTCAGAGTTGTGCGTTTAATGTTGCGTTTCGGCGCTCGACTGTTTCTCTTGGCACTGCTTTCCGATCGATTTCTTTTTATTTTCTTTTTCTTCATCGATCTGGTTTCTTTTCTTGTTTATGCTGTCCAGGTTGTGTGCTTTCTCGTGTTTTGTTTCGTCGCCCACTTATTGCGAAGCCGAGTCGCCTCCTTTTCCATGTATAATCTCTGGGTCACATCGAGCAGCCTCGTCGGTGTCTGCTTCTCGTCGTGGTGAGGCGACTTGTGCCAGAGTCGTTGCGATAGTCTCTCCTTGTATACCAGCCACGAGGGGTGCCGAGAAACGAGTCTTTTCTAACCTCTGGCCATAGAATGAACTTGCGCGGGTGAGAATGCACTGACATAAAAACAACTTGCAAAAAAAGAAAAGGTGCGGGCTGGTCTGTTTTCCGCGAGGCGCGATTCTCGCGCGTACCTCTGTAGAGTCCTCGCCGAGCTAGCGGTTTTTTACGCTCGCCGACTGACCTGCGAGTGTGTGATGTCGGCGGTCGCGTGGTCGCTATCCGCATGTCCCGCTTTGTTTACTCGGTTTCCGTTTAGCGGGATGGCGGTCGTGCCAGGCAGCAGGTTTGTTGCTACGTCTCTCTCTCTCTTGCTCGTGTTTTGTGTTTGCTGTTTTTTCTTGTCGCTCTTCGCAGCCTTTCCCCCAGTTCGCTTGTGTGACAGGGCCTGTCACGACTTTTCCGGCGCTGAATGCCCGCGTCTGTCGCTCGCTTGGCATTTTCAGCTGCCCCTTCGCTCGGTCTCCTGGTCACCACGCTTGTCTCGTGTGTGCAACACGTTGTCGAGGCTTTAGCCCTGTCGCATTACATATCTCGCTGTGTTGCCGTTCTGCGTTTATTCTACGCGGTGTCCCGGATGGCCCCACATTCTTGGTTTCGCATTGCGACGTTCCCAGTTCATCCTTGAGCGTGTGTCTGTCAATCATTTTTCGTGTGCTTTGACGGGTGCGCCCACGGCCCAGACTTGGTAGAACCGTGCACTGCACTGTTATTTGCGGCTTATGACCCCCCAACCGGCGGTCTCCGGGCACGCGCTGGACAGTTCATTAAACGGTTTCACGGAAACGGCCCCCTCCCCCTCTCTTCCCATCCTGAAATTTGTGTACCAAGGATACTTATCATAAAACGACGTTCTACAACAGCCGGCCCCCTTCCCCAGGGTGCACTTCTGGACATTGGCTCAAAATACCGGCGTTACCCAATTTGACGATACGGTGGAATTTGACAGGGCACACCGGGGGTGAAGTGAGTTCCGACCCTCGAAAACAATCCTGGTTACGCCAATGGTCACGTGGCGCTGCCGTTATTTGGTTTTCACGTGCTGTCTGACGTGCGAGAAGTCCACTCGCTCCGTGGCTGACACATTACTACCCGTTGTGAAATTCGTTAAACAGCTTCGTGGTTTCCATCCCGTTTCTTGACGCCTGCTCCAGTCAGTACTGCACGGTTTTAATGGCAAACGAGCGATCTGCACTAGCAGACGACGCGACAGGCGTTTTTTAGAGCGCTCCGTCCGGAAGAGAATGAGTGTGTTCAAAATAGAAAGTTAGAAAAACAACATAATAAAGCTGCGAGAAAGCTGCGCGCGGTTACTCTGCTGCAGCTGTACCAGCGGCAGGCGCCGCATTTTCAAAAAAAAAGGAGGGTGAGGTCACTGGCGCGCTTAGTCACAGTTCAACGGCTCTTCGCGCATCGCCGAGCAATGAAGCAAAAATAAGCGTATGCCATCGCTAAGAGAACGCGTGTTGGTCCGGTTTCCCGTCTACGGCATTTCAGATCCCGAGTATTTTCACTACCTGTCGTCGCTTCGTTTTGAGGGTAGGTTTCGTTGTTGACAGCACGGGCAGCGTTTGGCCCTTTTTTCGGTCTAGCACTGTTTATTTTTGCCGTCCAAATATTTTACCGCGCGCGTGGAGTTATCGGCAACCCTCTCGTCGGACATCATTGTAGCTTCCATTTAGCGATAGTTCTGTGCATTTGTTTAGTCTGTTCAGCAGCGACGTCGTGGCATCCTTGATAGTTCGGCCCATAGTTTCCTTCAAAAATTGACGCTTGTGGGCTTGGCTCGACCCACTAAGGGTCGAGCCATGCCCACAAGCGTCAAACTTTGAACTTGGACGCTAGCATCTACTACAGTTGCAAAGCACTACGGTTAGTGCACGGATTTGCGTAAACTTCGGCCTTCTGGCTTCAAACGGCTTATGGCACTGCGAATTGATCACGTTCGACAAAATGTTTGGTTACACGTGCAACCATTCGCAGTGATTATCTACGTGCACACACTGCCTTTTGCGTTTAGAGGAATATGATTGCTTCGAAGTATACAATGAAGGCTTCTAAAGGGCGTATATATATAGTGACCGAATATACTGTAACGCGAGAAAGGAACCATAATTAACTTTTCAACGAACTAACAAAACGAGGCACGCTTGATTTTATTCGAAAGCCCATTCAATTCTGTAGAAGAACTCAAATTTCAGTTTCAAAATGTTCACCTTGTGCTTTCATACAGGCTTGAGGACTCTTCCGGAAACTCTTCAAACTTTGAAGACATCACGGCTATGATAGCCGTGATGTCTTGGGGAGTGATTCTCCCCCACGCTTTCCGCACGTTTGAGCGATTTGGGTAGAACGCATTTTGCACCAGGATCCGGGAAAGTTCACCTCGCATCACTCAAGAGTATTCTTCGCTCCGTGGGCTGGGGCCCAGTCCTGCTGGAGCCACCAGTCAGTGTTTTCTGCCAATTCCCTTGACCCCAGGGAATGACCGCGCCCGCCAGGATCAGTTCCCGGTACATCTCGGCTTTGAGTTGACCCCGTTCGGCACAAAAACGAGCTTGGTTGTCCCAAGGCCTGAAATTCCGCCCCAGACCATGATACTCTTGGGAAAACTTTTTTTTCTTTTCTTCACTCATGACAGTTCGCGAAGAATCCGTTGGCAACAATTCTCGGTAATTCTGTGAATTCCAAGTAGGTTCGGTGGTGAAAATCTTCTAATCGGTGAAGAGAATCCAGTTCAGGGCCTCATCGCGGCTCGGCTGCTTCATCCTGCGGCACTTTTCTCGTCCGGAGGCCTTCATTTGGTTCGTGAACAGCTGTCCTTGCGATGGTTTGCGCACCGTGAGCTTTAAGGTCCTCTTTCACGAGTAGCTGCAAGGTCAAGTTTAACTCCTTCCTCTTAGGCGAGTTTTCTCAGTGGATTTCTTTTGATTTTCTTGCTGACGGCCAATTACAGCTCACGGGTTCTTGCCGTTCGAGGCCTCCCGCTTCGCTGTCGGTCCTTGACGCCCCCTGTCCTCCTAGTGAGGCTTATAGCGCGTGAAAAGACAAGGACTAAGGAAGACGTGACACACACAGGCGCTACCTGTGTGTCACGTCTTTGTCTTTTCACGCGCTATAAGCCTCACGATGTCATACCAACAAGCCCAAATCACTGCATTACAACCCGACCCTGTCTCCTGAAGACGTTTGACGAAGCGATGGACTTGAACACGCTGCAATTTGAGCATCTTCGCGATCTCTGCAATCGTCATACCCTGCTTGTGGTGGGCAACGATTGTGCGGCGCAACTCTTCAGAGGCCATATCAAAAAAGCACAAGGAACACACATTGAATGTCGGTGCTAAAAATTCAAAGTGCGTTACAGGATAGCAGCTTTATCGGCCTTGTAGTATAATTACTCGTAAGCATTCGCTTACGAGTAATTGCGAATGGGGTCACGAGTAATTATACGGCCGATTACGAGTATTTGGAATTACGAGTAATTGCGTCGGCTATGGCAGAAATGCGCCTGGAGTGTCCCATATAATTGATATCGCAATAAATGTCAAATAGAGTAAAAAGACAGAGACAGGAAAAAAAAGCTCGGGGGCACCGCGCTTTTATGAGCGACATTATCGTACCTATCCTTATCGACACAGAAAAACTTGATGACGTCGCGTAGCATGAAGTCATAATGTCGATGTCACCGGGACCGATATGTGGTATCGAGCTAAAGTATCTTAAAGCGCGTAGTACTTCCTTTAAACTTCTAGAATGTGTTTCAGTACACCTTGCGTTCTTGAATAAATACAGCACGATGTGGGACTTCTGCCGATACTTCTGAGGACGGCTTCCTAATCGTACCAGCTGCTGAAGATTTCGTGCATAGGTAGGTAGCGTGCACTGTTATTGCACCGTCATCTTTTATAGCACGCCTCGATGCGCGCCGTTAATTGGCTCGTTGAACGTCGTCTGAGCAGCCATGTATCGTAAGTCACGCTTGTGTACGCCCACCCTCATGTACTGTTGCGATACTTCGCGGTCAGAAGTGGACTGCTATGAGAAGTTGCGACGTTGGGAAAAAACATTGCCGTCATCCGATAAGAGTACACGGTGACTCGTGTTCGATAAATGTACCCACGTGGTTTTGTCGAGCAAGGCGTCGTCTAACTCCCAGTGACGCCGAAACGTATGCGTACCTTGTCTCCGAAGTCCTCTAATGTTCGAATTTCGCATGTCGCGTACGCCTGTAAACGTCACTTCGCGAGTTCGGTGCTAAATGGGACGCCTAGTTCCATGTACTAAATGCGTCATATCTTGCGCCATTAAAAGTATGAGACCTAATATTGCATCGAATTATGTGACGCGCTATTTGTTTCGGTCGCGATTGCAAGAAGTCTAGTATCCTTTGTAGCGTTGCCAGCTGTGCCAAAAAACGGAGCTTGCCGTAACGAAGGGACTAATTTAAAGGTATTGAACGATGGGCGAGTCGGTACTCCATACTGACGATGAACAGCGCGATAGACAAGGGACGGAAAAAAACTGGTTGCTAGTCTGCGGCTCGTTTCGCGTTTCTTTCCCGTCCCTTGTAAAACTTCGCGTCATAACGGAAGTAGCCTTATCTGTACACGCTCGACAAATGGGAATTTCTGCCCTGTTAAGGCGTGGCGCTTCCATTGAATTCAGTTACTGTGTAGGTCGCAAAGCTGCTGTGCTGAAGTTTTGAATCCCGAGGCTGTATGCCTCCTCGTCATGGGAATTAAGCATTTTCACGAATCTCGTGTCCCGTGAAATTAATCGGTCGACTGTATTTTTACACTGCGCCACGTGGGAAAGCTAGCCTGACGTCACCCGCGCGATGTCACGGGGCACGAGCCTTTCGACTATTGATTAAATAGGCGCATAATTATACTATCGTGCCGATGTCTTATTTCAGTCGACTTCGCAAAGCATTTGTCACTTTTTCTCCGTATTTTTCCGTATTCCGTATTCTTACGTCGCGGATTACAACGCGTAATAACCCATTGTATGGCATTTTACAGCCTGGTTGCGGCTCCAGAAGGTGTGGAGTCTAGCGTATCACCAGGATGACGTCACGAGAGGGGCAGGAATAGTGATGAATACTGGACCCGAGTTTTTTTTTTTTTTTTTTTTTTTTTTGGGGGGGGGGGGGGGGTACGCCAGGGGCTAAACTTGCCACGGACTCCACTGACGATGACTCACGGTGATCGGTTAAGATGCGAAATATTTTGACTGTTAATTCTAAGTTTCGCCTGCTGTTTTCAAGTTTTATCAGATAAAAGGTTACATGCCTATGAACATACGAGGGCACCTTGCATCTTGGTATAATCTTTGCAACATTTCTACTTTCAGAAAACTTGTTTTCCTCATGTTAGGTCATCTAACGCTTATTGTCTAACGAGCGCGTCGCTATCATTTGACCGTACAGTTATCACAAATCCACGAAGTGCTCCATCACTCGGGAAAAAGAGAACAGTGTTGTAAAGCAGAACATTTTAGTTATGCATGGACACTTTAAGTTGCTATGCATATGTGGCCTTCAATTTAGGCGAATACAGGAAAGCACTTGTACTAAGAGATGTGTATTCTCGTCTCATATAGGCGATAAGTACCTCGCGGGTGCTGGTCCAAAGCATATGTCCAAAGACAACCTCTTTGCACGAAAGGCACGTCACCTTGTCGCACCAGATTGTTTGCGTTTACTTCGGCTACTACGAAACACTTCTTTATAACGTGACGAGGGCCCTGGTGAGGAGCTTTTTAAAATTAGGAGCCTGTCAAGGAAACATTTGTCATGGAGCCTCCTAAATGTCGGGGGCCCGGGGCTGCAGTCCCCCCCCCCGGCCAATAGGTTAATACAGCCTTGAGTCTACCGCTTTAGCACAAATAATGCTCGGCAAGGTGTTATTTGCGGCGTATCACCGGCTTGTGACGTTGTGACGTCATGTGCACTGCTCTTGATATGGGGTAACCGTTTGAATGCGTGATATGGACTCGGAGTTCTAATGGTGGTATTCGCAGTCATCCGTTTAATAATCGCTGCAGTAGTCCTCGGCGGCACGCTTGCCAGTGAAAACTTCGAGGCTCTGGGGCGCGAAGTGACGGCGCCACGGCCGCCAGGAACTGAAGCACTTAGTTTCAGTTCCATCACCGTTAGTCGGCCGTCACCACACGCCGCCCCCCCCCCCCCTTTTTCTTTTCATTTTCTGGTTACTCTGAGGGGGGAAGACAACGATTGCGAATGTTTGAGTCATGGCTCCTCCCGGACGCTTTTCGTTGACATAAAATAGGCAATTTTGGCTCCCCCACTAGGAGTTGCTTTTTCCGTCATGCCTATCGAGGAGCTCTACCCCTCGTCCCCTTTCAACAAGTGTGGCTCGCAGTCAGGGCTCGGGGGGAGAGATGCAGATGTAGAGACCGCGTGTTTCCGTTTGGCAGCTAGGCGCGTAAGGGCGACCGGTGCTCGGTATTTCTCCGCATGAGCTGTCTTCGCGGCTGGCCCAACGTTGGCCCAATGTTGCCCGCGCACCATGTGGGCAGACTCTGGCCTGCGCCGGAGAGAGGGTGTTTTTGCGGGTTGCCTTCCCTTCCCCGCTTCTTAACAGAATAGAATGCACGGGTGCTCGCGTGCGTCCCACACGTCTTCGTCGTCGCCGGTTAGCGCGCGAGCGCCTTGTCTCCTTATTTGGAGACGTCGCTCCCCGCCGCCGCCACGGTTTGTGTGCGCCCTTCGAAACGGGGGGGTCCGTCTCCTCCCTGCTTGGCACCGCCCGGTCACTGAGCCTTGTTCTTGAGGCCTCGTAACTGTCCTCGGGTCGCCAATACGGTGCACTACTTGTTGCAGTTGCGAGGTGACGAGGAGACACTTGCCGTGAAATAGGCAGACGTTTTTCGGGCTCTCCTATGTAGAAATGAGGCGCATTTACCAGCGTCCGTCCGTGTCTAACTCATTTTCATTGGGTACACGTCCTTGTGTATTCGCTGGTACCCCTCCCCCCCCTTTTTTTTTTTTCAAGTTCATCAATGTAAAAAAAAACAAAAAAAAAACATTTTAGATGTAGGTCCTCTGCGCGAGATTATCTATAGCCTTTTATAGGCAATTTATTAACCTTGCACCGTAATGTGAGCCAAGGAGTTGGGCGGTTTTATTGCGGGCGTCTTCGGGAGCGTCACAGTTCAGCGAACGGAGGACTCCTTGTATAGGCATGCCACATGCAAATAGCGGTTAACTAACCCGTTGTCTGTGCTGGCTTGTTTCGATGCTTCATGCAGATGGGTTTTTGGTATTTCGCGACCTTGTCAGTGTTGTAGCAGCCGTGCGCAGAAGGCGCGCAATCGCTGAACATTACGACGTTAGACAAACGGGGTGCCTAATGTAAATGGTGGAAGAAATGGAAAACAAAACGGTCGTGAAACGACCTGCTCGAACAACGCAATTTGGACAATTTCCGTGTGAATGTCTAGAGAAATGTTCGGCCGTCAAACAACCCTATATGACTCTCGAACCTTTTGCTCCAATACAAATTCATCTGTGGTACGTTCTACGCTCGCGATACATTGTGCTTTTTGTGGCGAAAAGTGATTTTGAGTAACTTCAGCGGCTACCGTCTACGACACTGCAATGCCCGCCATCCTGGCCTGTGTGTTTAGTTCTGCGCACCAACTTCCATAACGGTGCACCGATTTTCCGAGGCGCGAGCTCTTCCTCATCGGCGCCGCTTCTCGTCGTCTCGTTCCTTTCCTCGCTTTATCGGTTTTTCATGTACGTCTTGTCTAGTCTGGCCGTCACCTCCCTGGCGTGTCTTCCTTCCTGACGAGGCTTC
Organism: Dermacentor silvarum; assembly: GCF_013339745.2. Lineage (NCBI taxonomy): Eukaryota > Metazoa > Arthropoda > Arachnida > Ixodida > Ixodidae > Dermacentor > Dermacentor silvarum. The sequence continues at coordinate 103,082,783 of NC_051164.1, read as the reverse complement.
GCGAAGTGGGAAGTGGCTTGTTCCTTAAACGGCATCGAGGACCGTGCTGTGAACAGAAAGTGGACGGCATGCCTTAGCCGCCTGTTTATAGTTTCGGTTAGGCGCGTTCAGTGGCTCCACTTTCGTCGGTTAGTGCTGTAGCTGCGGTTCGCTGTTGCGGTTCTCGGCGTTCGGGTTCGCGTGGGGCTGGAGGTTTTATTTTTGCGCGCGGCAACATATCCTTAGCCGATCTTTTTTGTGCGATTCTCCCTCCCTTCGTACTGTGTTTTGCCGTGGGCAAAAATAAAACCGTCGGCTGCCCGTGAGCGCTCTTGTTGTGTGCTCACTTGCCCGCGTGTTTTACTATCTGGATTCTAGTAACCACCGAGCATTCTACTAACAGTCGTAACGTTTCACCGAGATCAATCTGCATCCTATTTTCCGGAATATACCATCGATCTTTTACTCGCGGGATCGAATCCCGGCCGAGGCGGCCGCATTTCGATGGGGGCGAAATGCGAAAACACCCGTGTACTTAGATTTAGGTGCACGTTAAAGAACCCCAGGTGGTCCAAATTTCCGGAGTCCCCCACTACGGCGTGCCTCATAATCAGATCGTGGTTTTGGCACGTAAAACCCCGTAATTTTTTTCTTTAAGTCATTTCCTATTTACTCGTACATTTATCTGCTTTAATGCTGCCAATCTCATCTGTGGTTAAATCAGAAGGGGCACACTAGTGCAGCACACTACGCAGTGATCAGGTCTAACGTGACGCAATGCAGGGCTACTTTCAAACCTCACGACTGCTGTAACACTGGGTAATAAACTATATGAAGGGCATCAAAAGTTAAATCCCTCAGTCAAATATGAATGTGAAAGATACATTTCGTTTAAGCTGTTTGGTTATATGCTGAAAGCAACGTCTCCGCGTGCAAGCCGCCCGTTCTGTATGGCAAATAGTGCACGTGGTTGCAGGGGCACCGTGCAAGACTTAGCTGCGGCGCCGACGACATACGAAAAATGGGTTTAATTAGTACCAGTAATTGGAACGGCGTTTAGTTTTTTTGACACTTGACGTACGCACACATAGACGACTAAGCATCGCGTGATGGATTCGCAAGTTGATGCATCTTGAAATTTCATGTATCTCGCGTTATTCAGAACTCACTTCGCGAGCCTTTTGTCGTCTGTGACGTGAGTGGTCGAAATGAGCTTAGTGCAGATTTAGTGCAAAGTTTAGTGCCGAACGTTAAGACCATAATTAAGTCACTTTTATACAGTTACGCGTGTATTTTATTTAATGTTCGGAATGAGTATTTCACATGACACATGTACATCTACTGGGAAGCAACTGAGAGTTGTTTTAGAAAAGCTATTGGGGAGTTTTAGATTTTCCATTTTCTGACTACTCTGAGGCGGGGATAACTATTGCGGATGTCTGAGTCGTGGCTTCTTCCGAACGCCTATCGTTGACATAAAGTAGGTAATTTTCCTGACTCCCCCACTATAGGAGTTGCTTTTAAGATCAAAGCTTTCCCGTGGCAACTACACCGGGTTTCGTGACCGTGGGAGCTGTGGCCTGGCTGTTTCCTTGCCGAATAGGCCAACCAGTCACGGCGGAGCACGCGCGTCGCGCTCGCTGCTGGGTTCCGTGCAGCAGCACCACCAGAAGCGCTCGCATCCGCGGCGCGCTGGCCGTGCGGGGAAAGAAAAAAAGTCGCAGTTTCGCCCGAAAGACGAAGCATGAATTGATAGCAAATTAGTAGAGCTATACGGAGTAAGGATAGTAGTTTTATCGGCTGCATAAGATTGGACACATTCGCTTACTAACAGAATTAGCCAGCATGGTGTCAGCGCGCACAATCAAACATGGATAGATCACACTCGATGACCGCAGACAACTACTGTCAAAACGCTGGCGTGAGCAAGCGCTGTAGCGGCAGCAGCGAGCGAAGGTTCGTGCAGTCTACGCTTCAACGGAAACTGAGCGGCGAAAGGCACAGCGCATACAAAGGCAGGAGCCGTGTGCAGATCGCTTTCAGTATACGGTGCGCGCGACCGCCCGGAGCCGCGCAATGTTTACAAGTGTGCAGTTGGTGGCCGAGTAGAAGCCGCACCCCTTCCTCCCGCGCTGCCTTCCCGCTTTCCTCATTTCGCGTGCGAGATTGAGTCGCCACTTCCCCTTACGCCCGGTCGCAAGATACGCAGTTGGTGCCACAGCCTCCTCCCATCCCCCACGGCCTTTTGCACGACGGAAGACGTCGCGTTTTCTCTCTGTCGTGCGTTCGCTCTCCGTGAAAGCGCGCGCTTTCACTCGCACATACAGCGCGCGGCGGCCATTTTATCGCCCTTGGAATTTTTACGGCAACCCACGGCGACGACGACGGCAGAAATCCGCTTGGAGTGTCCATATAGTTACTATCGCAATAAAAGCCTGAAAGTTCGCCTTCGCGCAACTGCGGTTGCACGATAATGAGCGAGTGAACGCTTCCTGCGGTTAGAGTGGATTCGAATTGCGCGATGTACGTAGCGCAATGCTGCTTCTGAAACCACGATGCGTCCATCGTACTCGCTAGTAGTCGGCAACTCCGCTTGACAGGCTTGGTATAATTTGTGTGTGCGCGCGTGTTTGCTCGCGTGCGTGTAGTGGTGTTTCGACTCTTTCTGCACTCACACAAAGCTTCGCTGTATATAGATTCCAGCTCGATGGCTCTGCGGCATTTCTTTCTTTCTTTTTTTTTTTTTTGTCGTCAAAGGTTGCGTCCCGAAACTTCGGGTGCGCAAAATCTAACACTTCGCACCCAAAGTTTAGGAACGCTCAACCCGGAACTCCCTAACAACGCAAAAGGATAGAGTGCAACATAACGCAAGCGGAGCGTGGGAGGCTTTGGGTATGCAAACATACTCGGGTGCGCTATTGCGACATTGCGAGCTACAGCGACTATGCACACAAATACACAAACGAAAACCATAAAAATAAAATTGGCATACAAAAATGTGCGGAGGTGTAGACAACTATAGCACAGCCAGGGCCAAAGCACGTACAACAAAAGAGCTTCCAAATAAACAAGTATACGTAACAGCACAGAAACCTAGATGCCAAGCTACGTCGCTCAGTGGCCATTCATTGCTTTGCCGTTGCTTACGAGCCTTGCCTTTACGTTTCGTTTTGCGTGATTCGGTAATGGTCATTCAGTGTCTGAGACCTTGGTCTTCCCCAGTCTCGGTTTTCTGGTCGCTCAGTTTCCGCCGCGCAAATCCGCGTGGGGTGTCCTTCGCTTCCGACCGGCGCTGTACACTTGGACATTATGCCGCAGTGTGGGGGAGAGTGAGACTATACACGACGGCGGCGAGGTATGTGTGGGTGGTTGCAGCCGATGGCTTGGCGGCAGTTCCGTCTCGCTTGCATAACTTAACTCAACGCGGTCTCCTCCTCCCCCGCTTCCCTCTCGAATTTTCTTCGTTTTCGTGGCATTGAGAATTCCTCGTCTGTTTTTGCCGCTCTTTGCCGTCTTGCCGCGTTGAAACCTGTTCTCTCGCCGTCCGCAGTAGCGGCTTCTGTTGTCGACACCATGTTGCGCTTTCGCGGAACTGTCTCTTTCCATTACCGTGATCTTCATTTTTTTTTTTTTCCTTTTGTCTCGTGGGATGTGACGAGCGTTTCCCTTTTTGTTTTCTTCTTCTGTTCCGGAGCATGGCTTTCGGTACCGCAATCCAGTTTCCCTGTGGAAAGTTGCACCACAACCCTAGAGTTCCTGCCTCTAGGGTTGTGGGTAACATTGTTTCACCGCGCACTCGACTGGTTTCTCGCTCGCACCGCATTCAGGTGTTACTTGTTCAGAGTATTGCATTTTATAGTGGAAGTATATAGGTGTGCATTAACGAGTGCGCTTGAACAACTGTCTCGTTTAGCTGACATTTTGTGGCAGTGGTTTTTCAACCTCGTTTTTTTTTATTTTTTTTTTTTCGAGGCCGCGTTCTGATATGTAAATCAAATTCTGGGGTTAATTTTACGTGCAGACACCATGATCATTAATGGGAGAGGCGGGTCAAAAAAGGCGATTTTCATTAAAGAGATAGGTTTTGTGTTTTTAGTTTCAGCAACATTGATTTCTCCTATTTCACATATGAAGAAATCGGAGCCAGAAATGATCGGGAAAAGTATAATAAACTCGGTTAAAGCACTCTAGGTGGCAAGAAAAGGCACAGATGACACATTTTCAAGCGTGCGATGCGTCAAACCGCGGTGTCGCACGCCATTGGGCTCGTGCAAGGTGGTAGGCCTAAGCTATTTCTCTCCAAGGTTAGCTTTGCCGCATTACAATCTCCCCGGAAAGTAATAATAATAATTAACAGAAGTAAACAATTTTTATAACTTTCAATCGCATTTTTCTCAACTTCATATTTTGGGCAAAACAAGGCGTTTGTGTACAACATTTTCTGTACTTATTGTGGTCCAATCAAGACCACATTTGATGAGCGTAATTTTTAGGATATGTAGAATGCACTTATCTAGGATTTAATGCAATCACTTTATTTTTTAACCCATTAATTCCCAGTATGTGAAACGCTATTCCAAATTTTAAAATATTTCTTCCTCGTATTCTTAGAGTCACTGGGAGGACCAATATTCAATAAAAAATTCAAAGGTATAGTCTGTGAATTAATTATGGAGTGTTGCATATATGCAACACTGGGCAGTAATGTATAAGACTGAGGCCAAGCTAAGTGAACAACCTTTTGGCGCATATAACATCCAAAACAACACAAAGCATAAGTAGGCCTGTTCGCAGCCTACTGGTGGTAAGTTACAAAACAGTTGCGATCCCTGTTCAAACAAAGCATCATCTGACACTTCCAACAAGAGACATGCGTCTACGCCTCTGGGCACGCCTTGCAGCGGTTCCGCCGTGTATTCCATGTGGGCCAGTGTTCCTTGCTGTCGGTTCTGACGTCGCGAAGGACATTTAGGCACACTTTCTTGAGTGGTGTGACATTCTCAATTGAAGGGTGCCCTGGTGGTCACTTGTTTTGCAAGATAAGGCTTGTAGCAAGCTCAGAGAGGAATTCCCTCAGGAGCGTGGGCGACGATCCCTGCTGCTGAAGGATACTCTTCTACATGGAGCCATAGATTAACAGCAGCCATATTCAGCGTATGGTAAAATAAATACATCTACCTGCGTTTTGACGGAACAACGATATGAGAAGCAGATTTTGTCAAGAAAGTCCACGCCGCCCATCGATCTTTTATAGGCAGGAATGATCGCTGGATAATCTAAGACGACATGCCTTTTTTTCTTGCTATCCCATATTTTCACGGAGGTAACCGGGTTGGCACCAATGCAGTTGGAAAGGAGAGTCACACAGCGGTTGTAATATCAATTCACGGCCACCATTGTCTTTTGATCACAGGAGGCAACAGAAGTATCATAAGTACCCAGACCTCGCTTTTCATCAATTTATCATCCATGAACTTGCCGCACTTCAGTCTGTTTTCGGGGACTGTGCCAATGTAGGAGATCCCCATTTTTGTCCGTTCTTCTACAAGGTGAGGGCCAGTAAAGAAGTTGTCAGCGACAACTAGATTTTCGTCTCGCTTCGGAACGCTCGAACACCACTGGAGCACAACACCAGCTCCAAGTCGAAGCTGGTAGCCATCCTGGTAGCCATAAAAACCTTTGTTGCAGTGTTGGTATACATAAAAATCGCAGCACAGACCTGATTCTCCGGAACGCACCCAAAGCTTCAGGCCCCATTTGCTTTTCGGTTTATTAGGCATGTATTGACGGATGTAAGAACGTCCACGGAAAGGGATCAAGATTTCGTCCACTGCTGACTTTTTTTCTTAGGGCAAGCCAGTCACGTTGGTGCGCAAGGAAGTGAGCCATGGACGCAATGGCTAATACCCTCGTAAACGTTGTCTCCCCATTAGGACGACAGAAGTGAAGTGAAATTCTACGCTGCAATTATTAGCGGCAGCGCAGCCAGCTGTGGAAGCAGACGACGACGACGAACGCTGGAGCAATGGCACGAGCGCGTGCTCGGCACGGCTTCCCACGGCACGAGCGCCAACCGAGGGTCGCCAACGAGCGAGCTGCGGAAGACTACGACGCTCGAGCCAGTGCTGATGATAGTTTTTTCTACACGAGGACACGATCATGGGGGAACTGGCCCTTAATTTTTTTCAGTGGCCGCTTCATTATCAAAGAAATGCAAGTGGCTTGTTATTTTCTCAAACCTGTTTCGAGACATAACCTGGGCCACTAATTCGTATCTACTTCCGCTATGCCAGTAAACACGAACCCTGTGCATGTTTATAAGTCCCGTCCTGAAGAACATCTCCAGCACAGAACATTGAGGTTTAAATGATAGTAGATGCCTGAAAAATCGTTAAAAAGGGAAATTGAGCCACCCATTATCAAGGCAGAGAGACCTTAGCTGCAGTTACATGAATGCACGTCACAATATAGAGGACGCATTTCATGTAGAAGAACAATGTTGCATATATGCAACAGCTGAAATTATGGCATTTTCTGCCCAGTGTTGCACATATGCAACACACCACGTGCAAAACATATCTTCTAGAACAGAGCCAGCGCAAAGCAACTTTTACATTCTAGACTAGTTTCTAGAGTGTCCCTCTACATACATAAAGTGAAAAAGTAGCGCAGGTCCACCTTAACGACTCATAAAAAAGTTTACAATATCTTGTTTGCGGAGCTTGCCGACGACGTGGGTGCCGCCATTTTGGAAACTGCAGAACGATGACGTTTGGCTCCCAAGTGGCTAAGATAGTAACTTGGTGGAATGAAAAACCCTTAAGTTACAATAGTATGGAAGCGTTTTAATGCGCATTAGGAT